>NC_135369.1:15913795-16213795 GCF_049243985.1 Paroedura picta | reverse complement strand
CCCAAAGTGCCCACATTCTCAAAAAGGTTGCGGCTCCCTGGTCTAATGCTATATCAAAGCCATGTATGTTCATCAGTACATCTTATGGTTGTGAATTCATAGAATCATAGAGTTGGAAGGTATCTCCTGGGTCATCTAGTCCAACTCCCTGCATACTTGATGGCTTTCAGATCCCCTCTCAAGTCGTCTCCTCTCCAGGCTAAACAGACCAAGCTCCCCCAACCTTTCTTCATACGTCTTGGTCTCCAAACCCCTCACCATCTTTGTTGCCCTCCTCTGGACATGCTCCAGTTTGTCTACATCCCTCTTCAACTGTGGTGCCCAAAACTGAACACAGGACTCCAAGTGAGGCCGAACCAGAGCAGAGTAAAGCAGAGTAAATTCTGTAGGCTAATTTCATAGCGGGGGAAGAAGTATCTTCAGTACCTTTGGGGTTGACAAGACAAGCTTCATTGGCTGGTTTGGGCAGACCCTCCCCATCCTCCACACAAATTGAGGCGTTATTATGTCACTGAACACCCTCCCCAGATATTTATATGGTCTAGGCCGTCCTGCTCTCTAAAAAACCGTCTGGGGACAGATCTATTTTTATGCATCTTGGGAATTGAGATATTTTGGTTCTGTGCTTCTCTTCCTTCCTTATCAGTGCTTGCGCCTATTCCTAGTTTCTCTATTTAAGGAGACGGCTTGCAGGGTTCTTCTCTCATGTGTCTATGCTTGCATTTCTACAAGGTCTCTGTCACAGTTATACTCAATTACAACCACAACAAAGAGTGGAAAGGTTAGAACAAAGAGAAAAAGAGGACAGGAAGTTTCATAGATCAAAACAGTAGATATCCAAGATGTCCCTGTTGCTGGCCCTCCAGAGGGACTGGGTGGCCCCTGTGTGAGGCAGGAGGCTGGACTGGAGGGACCCTCCCTGGTCTGACCCAGCAGGGCTCTCCTGTGTCCTTAGGAGGGGAAGGCCTCGGCCTCCCTGCCCTGTGGCTGGCCCTGCAGAGGGACTGGCTGGCCCCTGTGTGAGGCAGGAGGCTGGACTGGAGGGACCCTCCCTGGTCTGACCCAGCAGGGCTCTTGTGTTCTTATGAGGGGAAGGCCTCGGCCTCCCTGCCCTGTTGCTGGCCCTGCAGAGGGACTGGCTGGCCCCTGTGTGAGGCAGGAGGCTGGACTGGAGGGACCCTCCCTGGTCTGACCCAGCAGGGCTCTCCTGTGTCCTTATGAGGGGAAGGCCTCGGCCTCCCTGCCCTGTTGCTGGCCCTCCAGAGGGACTGGGTGGCCCCTGTGTGAGGCAGGAGGCTGGACTGGAGGGACCCTCCCTGGTCTGACCCAGCAGGGCTCTCCTGATGTTCTTCTGTTCTCTTGTGTATTTCCAGCAGTTCAGAGGTAGACCGGTTGTATTTCTTTCAGGGAGTGTCACTGGTGGGCCTCTGCCCTGGGTGACCATTTGTACTTCTAAACAGGGCCAAGCAGAGCCAGGTCCCAATAGCTCTTCTTGTCCTACAGGGCCCATTTCCCTTAGACCCATCCAGGTCCGGCGCCAGCATAGCCTGAGGTGTGGCTCTTTCCAGGGCCCAGGGCTTCTTGCGTGGTCCTCTGCCACCCACTGTGCTGCTGCCCATCCCACCCGGGAAGAAGGTGTAGAGGGTGAGGGAGACAGCAGCATTCCAAGTGGCACATCCCTCCCAAGGCACACAGGCTGGTGTGTTTGTGGGGCAGGGAGGAAGGAGGGGTTAGTGGGGGTCCTGGTGGTGGGGACAGGAGGGGAGGGGGGCCCTTGAACACTCCCTTCCAAAGCCCATCCAGACCTGGACATCCTCCTGGGATAACAGACTTGCCCATGATTATGTTTTTTTTTTTGTGGGGTCATCATCTGAGCATAGGATTGGGGTCACTTCAGCAAAGAAGAAGAGCTGGTTTGTATACCCTGCTTTTCACTACCCGAAGGAGTCCGAAAGTGGATGACCATCGCCTTCCCTTTCTCTCCCCACAACAGTCACACTGTGAAGTAGCTGGGGCTGACAGAGCCCTGACAGGAGTGCTCTGTGAGAACAGGACTGTGACTAGCCCAAGGTCACCCAGATGGCTGCATGGGGAGGAGGACTGGGGAATCAAACCCAGCTCACCAGATTAGAAGAAGAAGAGTTGGTTCTTATATGCTGCTTTTCTCTACCCTAAGGAGTCTCAAAGGGGCTCACAGTTGCCTTCCCTTTCCTCTCCCCACAACAGACACCGTGTGGGGTGGGTGAGGCTGAGAGAGCCCTGATATTATTGAAGAAGAAGAGTTGGTTCTTATATGTTGCTTTTTCTGTGCTAAAAGGAATCTCAAATTGGCTTACAATCCTCTTCCCTTTTCTCTCCTCACAACAGACACCCTGTGAGGGAGGTGAGGCTGAGAGAGCCCTGATATCACTGCTCAGTCAGAACAGCTTTATCAGTGTTCTGGGGAGCCCAAGGTCACCCAGCTGGCTGCATGTGGGGGAGGAGCGGGGAATCAAACCCGGCTCACCAGATTAGAAGTCCACACTCCTAACCAGTACACTAAACAAGCCACCATTCCTAACCACTTCACCAAGCTTCAGCCAACTGGGTGATCTTTCGCTAGTCACAGTTCTCTTAGAGCTCTTTTTTGCAGAGCAGTTCTCTTAGGAGTCTCTCAGCCCCGCCTACCTTGCAGGATGTCTGTTGCGGGAAAGGAAAAGAAAGTTGCTTGTCAGCCGCTTTGGTGCTCCTTTGCGTAGTGGAAAGGGGGGCATAAAAAAACAGCTCTTCTCCTTCCCCCAAAGTGTGCATGCACCAAGATGCTGCCGATTCAGGCTGATTGGCAACCGTTAGACAACTCAGATAAACACCAAAGGTGGGATTTTATAGCAACATAGCATTTATCGATGACTGGCTTAGAAGATTTTTGAGTGATCGGGTAGTTTATTTGAACGGCAGAGCGGAACGTTTATGCAGTGAGGCTGGGGGCGGGGGATCGTAGATCTCTGCTGGGCTCGGGGCGTGCAAGAAAAGCCAATTGTGCCGTACCGCCCAGTTAGCAGAATACAGCAAAACAACTTGCCGAACACCCACGGACAAATTGATGAACTATCGAACCAAATGTCAAAATATCAGGCCTCCGTTGGCAATTGATGAATGAGATGCAAGCTGGACGGGTTTTTTCCCGCACCTCTGGGAGGAGGGACACACGGAAGGGACATAGAAAAACACAACTTTTGAAGGGAGAAAGAAAGGCCCGATGAGGACTGGGCATGCTTTGGGAGGCACAGAATGTTGAGGATCCAGTCGAAATGTGAGGAGTGGAAGGCCTTGGGAATGTTGAGTGGCTCAGAAAGGTTTGGACTGAGGGAAATGTAGGAGCCATTTATCGGCCCACTTTCTTGTGGTTTACGGTTGCCAGCTCTGAGGCGGACAATATCTGGAAATGTTTGGGTGGAGCCTGGGGGAGGGAGTGTTTTGGGAGGGGAGGGACTTCAGCAGAGTATAACACAGGGGTAGTCAAACTGCGGCCCTCCAGATGTCCATGGACTACAATTCCCAGAAGCCCCTGCCAGCGAATGCTGGCAGGGGCTTCTGGGAATTGTAGTCCATGGACATCTGGAGGGCCGCAGTTTGACTACCCCTGGTATAACATCATATAATCCACTCTCCAAAGCAGCTAACCTGGGTGTAAACTGCACGGAGCTTTTATTCCAACCCCAGATCGATTCAGTCCCTGCCCTCTACACAGAATGCGATTTCCGTTTGGATTTGGGGCGATTTAAAATTTCCTTCTGCAGCAAGAAGGATTGATCCGGAGTGACCCTACCTTTATTGTGCGATATCTTTGAGTGCTTTTAATGCTCAGTATTTACAGGCTGTTTTGAATCTGGGCTCTCCTCCTGGTAGAGGACCCGTGATTGGCCACAGGTGGTCATGTGACAAACTTGCCTTAAAGGAGAAGCCCCTAATTTCTCTAACTTCCGTCGGTCCTGGATTTTTTCTCCCTTCTCTGCCTTTTTCGATCATCTCCCCCCCCCTCCAAGAAAAGAAAGAGGCTTCCTGCTTGGCTTCTCCCCTCCCCCCCCTTCAAGAAAAGAAAGAAAGAGGCTTGGCTCCCCCCCCCCCTTCTGAACTACCCTAACCACGTGCAGAAGACTTTCCTGTTTCAATGGGGATGGGGGGGGGGAGAGGAAGATCCGAGTTCAAAGCGATCTGAATTCCACAGGATTGACAATGGAATAAACAAAGTAAGTGCAGACTCTGCCCTGGATTGTCTGGACATCAGGGGTAATCGTGGGAGAGCTCCAGGCTCCTCCTGGAGGTCAGCAAAGCTATTGTGATGCCTTGTGGTCTCCCGATTCGTTCTCTTTAACATTGGGTTCAGTGTTGACTGTAACATCTGCCAACGGGCCCACTCACATACTCAATTGGGACATTTCCTCTGTGACTCACTGTGGCTCTCCAGATGTCCATGGACTACAATTCCCAGGAGCGCCTGCTGGTAGGAGCTCCTGGGAATTGTAGTCCATGGACATCCGGGGAGCCACAGTTTGACCACCCCTTCCCTAAGGAGACCCCTTCAAGGATCGCTGCCTTGTCGTGGTGAAGGGGCTTGCGTAGCTCAGTGAAGCTATGAGCTATGCCGTGCAGGGCCACCCAAGACGGACAGGTCATAGCTGAGAGCTCTGACAAAAGGTGATCCACTGGAGAAGGAAATGGCAAACCACTCCAGTATCTTTGCCATGAAAACCCAATGGACAGTTCCAAAAGGCAAAACAGGAAGGCCTGGAGGATCAATGTCCATGGGGTCGCGATGGGTTGGACACGACTTTGCACCTAACAACAACAACAAAACTCCTCAGGAGAGGATAATATTCAGGAGGAGGAGTTTTTGGATGGGTTGGATGAACATGTCTCACAGCAAGTTCTATCTCTGCTCCATGATTTGTCCTGAACTCCCCTGTTTGTCTTTTGTAGAATGCCCACTCCCACAATAAATCAGGCTAGAAATATTTCAGTTAGCTGCAACTGAAACAGACTCAGCTATACATAAACCGGTTCACCAGATATGATTTTCACACAATGGCCCCCCTTCAGACTTTCGGCTGGCTGCAGCTAGAATGTGTGCCTTCTCTGTGGTGGCGCCCTAGTTATGACTGTGCTTACTGGAGGCCTTCCCCAGTACTTAGTAAAAGAAGAAGAGTTGGTTCTTATATGCCGCTTTTCCCTACCCAAAGGAGGCTCAAAGCGGCTTACAATCTCCTTCCCATTCCTCTCCCCATAACAGAAACCCTGTGAGGTTGGTGAGGCTGAGAGAGCCCTGATTTCACTGCTCAGTCAGAAGAGCTTTATTAGCACCATGGGGAGCCCAAGGCCACCCAGCTGGCTGCATGTGGGGGACTGCAGAATCGAACCCAGCTCACCAGATTAGAAGTCCACACTCCTAACCACTACACCAAACTGGCTCTCATGCCAAATGTATTGAACATTAAGTCACTGTATGATAAACCCCTACGCTTTCCTACCCTGAGGTAAAATTTCCTCTCCAAAATGAAATCTTTTCCCCCTCACAGACTGAGTAGCCCTTGTACCATGGTTTCTTTATTATAAAATTAAATTCACTGTCCCACCCTGGAACGGAGAGATCTTTTGGGCTTTACTCAGCCCTGGAACGTTTTGAGAAATCGTAAGAGTCCTCTTTTCTTTAATCTTTGTAAGAAATGGCACCGAGGCTTCTTTAAACAACAAGCAAATAAAGGATTTTATTTCACAAAGAAAATAGAAGAAGAAGAGTTGGTTCTTATATGCCACTTTTCTGTACCAGAAGGAGTCTCAAAGCGGCTTATAGTCACCTTCCCTTTCCTCTCCCCACAACAGACACCCTGTGAGGTGGGTGAGGCTGAGAGAGCCCTGATATTACTGAAGAAGAAGGTTCTTATATGCCACTTTTCTCTACCCGAAGGAGTCTCAAAGCAGCTTATAATCTCCGTCCCTTCCCTTCCCCACAACAGACACCCTGTGAGGTGGGTGAGGCTGAGAGAGCTCTGATATTACTGCCCAGTCAGATCAACTTTATCAGTGCTGTGGCAAGCCCAAGATCACCCAGCTGGCTGCATGTGGGGGAGGACAGTCGGAGCTCCTAACCACCACACCAAGCTGGCTCTCAGGGTTGTTGGGATTAGGAATTTTCTATTGAAAACAGATATTCAGTTAACAGTTAGTTCAAAGGTCTTTTCTGTTAAACAAAGACGTTCCATTAGTACATTTGTCCAAAAACACATTTGTTTTCTTTTTTAATCTTTTTGAGTTCCACTGAACTCCCCTCGATTTTAGAAGGTGGCCACTCTTGGCTAGTACCACAACTTTCTCCCTTCCTAGAAATAGCTCGCTGACTACTGAGGAGTTTGAAGCACTTCTCACACATAAGTCTGAGGAAATCCTTACACATGATTTCTTCTTTTCTACTGCACACGGATCATTCTCTCCTTAGAAGAATTCTCCTTCCAATTTGGCCTGAATTGGGAGTATAGCCTTACTGCCCAAATTCCCACTGCCAAATATCTGCCCCAGCTGTCTAGACACTTGTGTGGATTAGTTTTCAGTAAAAACTCAGTTCTCTAACTAAAGTTTCTCCTCAGAGCAGATGATAAGCTAAGAATCTGTCAGACTGTTCTCTGAACCAGCATCCGAATCAGAATAGACTCTCTCCAGGACATAGCTATATATCAACTCCCTCTCAGCTGTTGCTGGTCAATCAAAGTGCTCCCAGTAGCCTGGCTCTCTCTGCCTAAGAAGATTTTTAACCCTTCACATACTTGTTCCTTTTACTTCCCAACTTGGAACCTGATTTTCAAAGTGCTGTCCGTCACATACTGCCTCTGCCTGCTGGTTTTCTCCTGAGCTTTCATGAATAGATCTAGTTTATCCAGCTTCTGTCTTTTACAATGACTGCTTATCAGGCCATCATAACAGGTTTTGTTTTGAAAGTGCAATCCTATACAGATTCCATCCAGGCTATTGATTGCAGTGAGCTGACATTGGAGAAAGAAAGAAAGGTGATTGATTTGAAATGCTGTGTGGGGGGAGAGTTTTATGAATACCATGAACCACCAAAAACCCCCAAAGAAAGTGGGTTCTAGATCGAATCAAATCTGGACTCTCCCTAGAAGCAATGACCAAACTGAGGCTATCATACAGAAGTTACAAGAGTCCCTGGAAAGAATCATAGATGCTTTAGGCACATCCTACACTGAGCAGGGAGTTGGGCTATATAGCCCCTTCCATCTCTATGATTCTATAAAAGACAATCATGCTAGGAAAAGCTGAAGGCAGCAGAAAAAGGAGGCCCAACATGAGATGGACACTTGGCTCCATCAAATGTCACAACCTTGAATCCCCCAAACCCCTCAAGATGAACACAAAAGGAGTTTCAGGCATTGGGATAACCTAGTTTTATTAAGCGACAACAGAGAGTCATTGTCAAAGACAAAGAAATAAAGAGATTATGGCCAGTTATATACTTAGACCCCATACCGCCCTGCATCCAAATTCAGGCGGGAATTCCACTTTCCCACAGTAACCATGTTTGATCTAACAAGATGCCAAAACAGGAGATAGTGAGTCTATCTAGCATGCAGGTGTTAGCTCCGTTAGAGGATTGTTATGCAAGCCACAAAGGAGCACAGATAAGAACACAGAGGCTGTTTGGGCACCAGAGTCTTCGTGCCGGGCTGCAGGCTGGAGTTCGAGCCGGGGCACGTTGCCCTGCCTTTTCCTGCTCCCGCAGTGGGGAGCATTTGGCCCAGTGCGCTTTGTCTGCCCCAGATTTGTGCTCTCTCTCAAGAGCTGGGGCAGTGAAGTTCCCAGTGCGGAAACTGTCGAAGTCTCTCTGTAGTATAAAGCAAAGAGAAGGGGGGCTGCTTCAAAGCAGCCTCAGATGGGCTCATTCAACTCCAGGACAGGAGAAACAGCTAAAGTGGCATAGCCCATGGCATCAAGGAAGTTACAGCCCTCAGTCTGCAAGGCCTGGAAAGGATCTTAAGGATAAGACTTTATGGAGGACCCTAAACTGTTGGGCAGCCAAGAGTCGGAGGCAACTTGATGTCACTCAACACCGACCAGCACATATTGGAGAGACTCTGCAAAAGGCTTGCACAGATGGTGTTGCAGCTTCTTGGTTCACTGCCTTCTAGGAGTTGGGGGGAAATAAATGAAAAACGCAGGCATTTATTTATTTATTTTAGATAATTTGCCTCCTCTCTGTATCCCCAGGAGACCCAAGACAGTGAAAGTTGGTATTGTGTGTGCATATTGGAATAGTCTACTGCTGTTTTGTGTATACACAGTTACTTTTCTATGCATGTACAAGAGAGAGGAACAAGCTTCCTTGGGAGGTGGTGGGTTCTCCATCTTGGAGATTTTTAAACAGAGGCTGGATAGCCATCTGATTGAGAGGCTGATTCTGTGAAGGCTCAAGGAGGCGGCAGGTGACAGTGGATGAGCGACAGGGATGTGAGTGTCCTGCGTAGTGCAGGGGGTTGGACTAGATGACCCAGGAAGTCCCTTCCTACTCTATGATTCGATGATTCTATGATGCTATGATTCTAGATGTTTTCCTTCTTCTGATCTTTAATTTCTTATGCTCTGAGGGGAAACAGCAGATGGTGACACCCGAGAAACCTATTATGTTTTTTGAGGGATAGAGAGAGAACGGTATATAAATACAAGTGTCCTTAGCTTCCCTGGACAGCTGGGAGTGTCCTACAGAGACACTGCATTGGAGAATAAGGTAGGTAATCTGCATGCACATGGATATAAAATTACTATTTGGGGGAGCTTAAATCCTCAATATGAATTTTGAAACTTTCAGCATTTTTCTGCCAACTCTGGGGGGAGGGGGTCCTTCCAAGTTCGAAGGAAAATCTCCTCTCTCTCAGAGTGGCCCCAGTCTGTGGATTTAGATATCTGCAGATGTGCCCTCACTTGAGAAATGGATACAGAGATTCTTCTTCATAGACTCTATGCATGATACTGATGTCCCTGAAGGAGGTGCAGAGGTCTCTGAGAGTCAGCTGGGTGATGTGATTAAGAGCGACACCTTTGATTCTGGAAAGCTGTGTTTGATTCCCTATGCCAGCTGAGTGACCTTGGCCTAGTCACAGTTCTCTCAAAGCTCTCTCAGTCCCATCTACCTCACAGGGTGTCTGTTGTTGGAAGAGGAAGGGAAGGCAATTGTAAGCCGCTTTGAGACTCCTTGTAAGCCGCTTTGAGTGAAAAGCAGGGTATTATTTTTGTTCGTTACCTTTATTGGCATCCCATGGATATTAAAACTGACTCGTCTTCTTCTTGTGTGAGTAGAGTTTTGAGCATGAATCCTCCCCCTCCAGCTGCTGATTGCACATGCCTGAATCATAACGTTCTTGGCCACAAAGGTAACCACTGTAATTCGGAAAACGTGATAAATGAAATGAAAAACAAACTCATTTGTACAAGATTGCAAAAACTCATCTCCCTAATGGCAGAACGATGCACGTAGCAAGACGTCGGGATGGTATTTATTTTGTTTTAATCTCGGAATTGGAAGGTACATCATAAAATCATAGAATCCAGGGCCATGTAGTCCAATCCCCTGTTAGTGCAGGAATGACAACAGTAATATGATACGTAATATGATAACCATCTTCAAATACTTGAAGAACTGTCATATAGAACAGTGGTCCCCAACCGTTTTATCACCGGGGAACGGTCAACGCTTGACAATTTTAATGAGGCCGGGGGGGGGTAGTCTTTTACCGAGGGATGTCACCGGCACCTGAGCCCCTGCTCCGCTTGCTTTCCTGCTGGCGCCCCTGACTTCCTGCCGTCCACTGGGGGGCGCTGCCAGCAGCAGCTGCGCAGTGCCATGCTGAGGGAGAGCCCCAGCTATGGCGGCCGCTGGAGAGCGCCAAAGGTGAGCCGGTGGCAGAGTGGCAGGGCAGCCCCCAAGGCAGCAGCCGGGGAGGACGAGGACGAGGAGGAGCCGCGGCCCGGTACCAACTGATCTACGGACCGGTACCAGTCTCCAGCCCAGGGGTTGGGGACCACTGATATAGAAGATGGAATAGAGTTCTTTTCCGTTGCCCCAGATAGTCAGACCAGACCCAGACCAGACCAGACCAGACCAGTGGGTTGAAATTAATTTCAAAGAATTTTCAGCTGAACATCCTGAAGAAAGTCCTGACAGAGTGGTTCCTCAGTAGAACAGGCTTCCTCGGGAGGCGGTGGGTTCTCCTTCTTTGGAAGTTTTTAAGCAGAGGCTAGAGAGTCATCTGACAGAAATGCTGATTTAATTTACTTAGGCAGATTGTGAGGGGGTGGGCAGGAAGGGATGTGCCAGGGTTTGTCTCTTGTAGCCCTTCCTTGCATGCCCAGGGCATGGCTGATCGCCACTGTAGGATCCCTTCTGGCCAGACTGAATTATGGAGATTTTTGGTGGGGGAGATCACTTGGGCATGAAATTGGGGTCACTGTGGGTGGGCCGATTAGATGTGAGTCCCTGCATTGTGCAGGGGGTTGGACTAGATGACCCTGGAGACCCTTCCAACTCTATGATTCGATGATTCTATCTCCAATAATGAAGACAAAGATTGTCCCTGCTAAATTTCAGTAGTTAAAATGTATGGAAAGGGGATTTGGGGGATTTCAGCTTTAGATGCAGGAAAGTAAACATTTGACAGTAACAGGAAAAGCCACGATGCCCCACTTTCTAAAGTTGCCAGCTCTGGATCGGGCAATTTCTGGACATTTGGGGGCAGAGCCTGTGGGAGGGAGGGGTTGGGGTGAAGAAGGACCTTTGTGGGTTATAATGTGGGAATATCATATAAAATCCAGTCTCCAAAAGAGCCACCTTCTCTAGGAGAACAGATCTCTGTTGTGTGGCGGGGAGTTTCCAGACTGCCACCTGGGGGTTGACAACTGTATGGGTTTCATTCAGGGATCAAGGCCACAGGATAGGAAGAACACTGGGGAGAAATGCAGCCGGAGATTCTCAGAGCCACAGTGTCTGGGCAGAGAATACAAGAGGTGCCTACTGGATCAGACCAGTGACCCATCTAGCCCAGCATCCTTTCTTACAGAGTGGCCAACAAGTTCCTGTGCAAGGCCAATAACAGGGCACAGAAGCCAAGGCATTTCCTCCTTAAGAACATAAGGAGAGCTCTGCTGAATCAGCTCAGTGGTCCACCCAGTCCAACATCCCATCTTGCGCAGTGGCTGACCAGTTCCTCCGGAGGGCCAACAACAGAGCATGGAAACTGAGGCCTTCTCCTGGTAAGAACACCAGAAGAGCCCTGTGGGACCAGACTGGAGGTCCACCTAGTCCAGCATCCCATCTCACACTGTGGCCAGCAAGTTCCTTTGGAAGGCTAACAACAGGTCATAGAGGCCAACACTTTCCCCTGATGTCACCTCCTGGCTCTGTTGCTCTGTGCTTTGGTGATTCTGGCTGTGAAGGTTCCTTTTAGTCACCATGGCTAGTGGCCACTGATTGACCTGGAACTCTCTATTCTCCTCTTAAAGCCACGTGGGCTGGTGAGTCTAGCTATCCACAGGCAGTGAATCCCACAATACAGTTTCTCATAAGATAAATGAGCATTTCATCTTGTCTCTCCTGCATCTATGGCCGACATTAGGGGCCATCAAGGGCGAGCCTGGGGGCACTATGACATCTGCTAACACTTTTTCTGTCTTTAGGAAGTGGGTGGGGCCAGGTAGTGCTTTTGCCCAGTAAGGATGCTGATTGGCTATTGGAGATTTGATGGACTGACTAGAGCAGGCTTTCTCAACCAGGAGCTTCTTGACAGCCTTGGAAGAGTCTCCCAAATGGATGGGATTTAATTAATTTGTAATATATTTTAAAATGTTGTTAATCATTTATCTGATGATGTGATTATATATGGTCATGACAACCTGCCCCCCCTCCCCGAATAGCCAATGATCGGCCTGGAGAGGGTGGGGAGGGGCCTTGGGTGGGCGTGTCCACAGCTCTGCTTCCCAACCATATTCTGCAAGATTGCGCCACTTCTGGTGTTTCTCGAAGCCTGAAGAAAGTTTCTGGGATTTCTCAATGGTAAAAAGTTGAGAAAGGTTGGTCTAGATTTTTTAAAAATGTTGCTTCGGCAGCAGCTGCCACTGCAGCAAAGGGATTTACACTGTTATTATTATTGTTGTTGTTTGTTGTTGTTGTTGTTGTATTTATACCCCGCCTCCCCCCGAAGGCTCAAGGCGGCTTACATAACATGTGCAGCTGAAGTGAATCTATGGCAATCATTTTGTCGGTAGGCTCCGCCTCCTGGGGCAGCCATTTTAAGGCGGCCATTTTTTTGCAACGCCCGCCGTGCCCGGTCATAATTTTGTATCTTCAGTTTTCAGAAAGTTGGGGACCCCTGGTCTGCCCACTCTACTGCGGTGTTTAAGTGTGTTGGACTAATATGTGGGAGATCCTGGTCCGACTCTCCAGTTGTGTCAAGGAAGCTCACTGGGTGTCTTGGGAGTAACCACTCTCTGGCAAGCCTAACCTACCTCACAGGGTTGTTGTAAAGAGAAAATGGAGAAGAGAATCATGTAAGCCACCTCATGTCCTCATTGCAGAGAAAAATGGGGGACAAATTAAATAGAAACAAAGTAGAAAAAGGAATTGGTTTGCCTTCGGCTGCGCTGTTATGGGAGGGGGGAAGTTCTATGGGAGAGGCTGATTCTGTGAAGGCAAAGGGGTGGCAGGTGACAGTAGATGAACGATTGGGATGTGAGTGTCCTGCATAGTGCAGGGGGTTGGACTAGATGACCCGTGAGGTCCCTTCCAACTCTGTTATTCTATGATCCTATGATCCTATGATTCACTCTGACCACTCTCTTGGCCCCATGCCTAATTCTAATTCTAGAAATCTCTTTCTTGCCCACCACATTAAGGGACTTTGCAATGCTTAAGAAAACAGCCAGCTGTCTTGGGCCCATACCATCGTGGTGTAGTGATTAAGGGAGCTGCCATGGTGTCGTGGTTAAGAGTGGCAGCTTCTAATCTGGGGTTGGATTCCCCGCTCCCCCACATGCAGCCAGCTGGGTGACATTGGGCTAGTCATAGTCCCGAAAGAGGAGTTCTCACAGAGCAGTTCTATCAGAGCTCTCTCAGGGCCACCTACCTCCCAGGGTGTCTGTTGTGGGGAGAGGAAAGGAAGGTCATTGGAAACCGCTGTGAGACTCCTTTGGACAGTAAATAGTGGGATATAAAAACCAACTTTTCTTCTCCTTTTTTTTTTTTTTTTTACAGCTGTGGCATTTCCATGTTCTAAAGCCCATTCCACACACATAGGATAATATGCTTTCAATGCACTTTAGAAGCCGGTAGGTCCTGTTTCGCCCAGTAAAATCCACCTGCAAAGGCACTTTGAAAGCGCATACTCCCTTCGTTTTCTGGCACTTCTTCTTAGCCATTTCGACCATGTTTGGTGTAGTGGTTAAGAGTGCAGACTTCCAATCTGGCATGCCAGGTTCGATTCTGCACTCCCCACATGCAGCCAGCTGGGTGACCTTGGGCTCGCCACGGCACTGATAAAACTGTTCTGACCGGGCAGTGATATCAGGGCTCTCTCAGCCTCACCCACCCCAAAGGGTGTCTGTTGTGGGGAGAGGAAAGGGAAGGCGACTGTAAGCCGCTTTGAGCCTCCTTCAGGTAGGGAAAAGCGGCATTTAAGAACCAACTCTTCTTCTTCTTCATGTGGTTTGTAGACTGCCTTGCGATCTTGCTGAAAGTGGGCCTGGAATGAAAGGAGGGACTTGCTTGTTATTCTTTTTAGTCCCTTTCTCCGTGACGGTGAACGGTTCCGTCCGTCTCCCCTTTAACCCTCTGAGCTCATTAGCCCGATGCATTAATCATGAGAAAGGGGCCACCGGCTGGGAGACAGGGGGGTGAAATGCGATTTCTTGCTTCAGCTGCTTCTGTCCCGGGTGACCCCTTTCCTCCCCCGCCCCCTGCTAAAAGACACTTTTAGAGTCCAAGTCGGTGCAGGGCCAGGGAGGAGGGTTCAAAGCTGGGAGAAGAAGAAAGAAGACAAGACTGGATGGGCAGGCGGGCTAAGCAATCCCCAGCCTCAGAACAGCGGATGGGTGTCATTTGGATAGACTGGAGGATGAATCGCCCTGGATCCTGACCTCTCTCTTGGGGGTCGGACTTCAAAGAGAAGCATCCCTTTTGCGCTCTTCCGCTGGACGAAAAGGCATCGGGATACGGACGGAAAGAGTGGCGGGTGTCCCTTCCTCTGACAGCAAAGGCTCTGGATCAGGAACGAACCGGATCCTGGCAATTCTCTTCTGGTCATCCTGATGGCGAATGTCCTTGAAATAACCTCTGATCACTCGGACCGTGGATCTGGTGCCCGTCGGCGGTCGAAGCTGCGATCAGAAGATTCTGTTTTCCCCCCTTGCGCCTGACATTTCTGCAGTGCCAGACCAGCGGCTGTCGACATTTTCTGATACATGACTTGCAAGAGAATTTGAGAGCCACGCAATTTCTTTTCCTATCTCAAAACCTGGATTTTGATTTCGGGGCACAGGTAGCCGGTTTCTGGGGCTTGCTTTTAAAGACCGAACTCCAGAGGTCAAAACAGAGAATTGTGCTGAACTTAAAGATGTGGCAAAGTTTTGATTTGGTTCCCAGCCGTTCCTTGTCTTCTTTGTCCCTCTCTTCTCATGATGGCCTCCCCACTGTCAAATTGCTTAGAACGGAGAGCTGGAATCATTTATATTAGGAACACAAGAAAGTCAAAAGAACTTCTAACTCAGGCTTTCTCAACCAGGGATTCATGGAACCCTGAAGTTTCTTGATGGCCCTGGAAGACTTTCCTGAATGGGTGGTGTCAAGCGCAGACAAAACTCACAAACAAACTTCTATAAGAAGAAAGCTTTAATTGGAAGTAGATCTGGTCACTATAACATTCGAAGTCAAGACTGTTCGATACCAGGACAGCAAGCAGTTATCAATACATTTCTCCCGCCTAAACCCAAGCGTTCCCAAGGGAGGGGGAACCCCTCACCCAGGTGCCATCCCAGGCTTCCTGCCAAGGTGTTGAAGTTAGCGCGGCCTTGGTCAGGCTGGTGCCTCGGGCTAGCAGATAAGATGTTTACAGGAACTGGGCAACATTGTTTCACAGCGGGGAGACTATGCAGTGGGAAAATGCAAGGATCAAAGAAGGGGGGGGGAATCAAAGGAAAACTACAGGCATAAGCATTCTGGTTACATGGGAACATTTCTGTAAAGGCACAGCACTCCAAAATGGAGTCTCTTATGTTCACTGAAAAATCAAGCATGGCAGACAGCAGAGACTGATCCTGACAGGTGGGAGTTAATTAATATTTTTCAGGTGATAGGATCATATATGGTCTTCCCAGTTGCAATGTATGGCTGCGAAAGTTGGACCATAAGGAAGGCCAAGTGTCAAAGAACTGAGGCTTTTGAACTCTGGTGCTGGGGAAGACTCTTGCAAGTCCCTTGGACTGCAAGGCAAACAAACCGGTCAGTCCTAGAGGAGATCAGCCCGGACTGCTCCTTAGAAGGCCAGATCCTGAAGATGAAACTCAAATACTTTGGCCACCTCATGAGAAGGAAGGACTCCCTGGAGAAGAGCCTAATGCTGGGAGCGATTGAGGGCAAAAGAAGAAGGGGACGACAGAGAACGAGGTGGGTGGATTGAGTCACTGAAGCAGTCGGTGCAAACTTAAATGGACTCCAGGGAATGGTAGAGGACAGGAAGGCCTGGAGAATCATTGTCCATGGGGTCGCGATGGGTCGGACACGACTTCACACCGAACAACAAGGACCATATATGGTCATGTTAACTCCCCTCTCCAAATGGCCAATGTTGGACATGGAGTGGGTGGGAAGGGGAGGAGCCCCAGGTAAGCATGTACACAGCTATGATACTTGACCATATTCAGCACGATTGTGACACTTCTTGGATTTCTCAAAGCCTGAAGAATGCTTCAGGGGTTTCTCAATGGTAACAAAGTTGAGAAAAGCTCATAGGTGAATTTCCTTCAGGCCAGGTTGGATTCTGGAGATTTTTGGTGGTGGTGGTGCGGAATCACTTGAGCATGAAATTGGGGTTACTGTGGGTGGGCAGGTAGTTGTGACTAGATGACCCTGTGCAGGGGATTGGATTAAATGATCCTGGAGGTCCCTTCCAACTCTATGGTTCTGGGCTCTGTTCCCCATCCCGGATTCTGCTCACCCCCCTTGCCCTTAGCCTTTTATTAATACCGCTCTGCGGTTACAGATAGTTTGAACAACACAGGGCCTAGGACAGATCCCTGAGGCACTCCACTCATCACTTTTCTCCAAGAAGATGACAAACCATTTACAAGCACCCTTTGAGTGTGATCTGTCACCTAGTTCTCAATCCATACAGTAATCGGATCCATACCGCATTTTACCAACTTGTCAATAAGAATGTCATGCGGCACCTTATCAAAAGCTTTACTGATTCAAGGTAAGCTAGGTCCACAGCATTCTCCTGATCTACTCTAGCAAGGTAATAACTTTCTCAAAAAAAGAGGTAAGTTTAGTCTGACATGACTTGCCTCGAGAAAGCCGTGCTGACTCTTAGTAATTACAGCCATCTGCTCTAGCTGCTCAAGGACTGACTACTTGGTGATTTGTACTACTGAACTGGTGCAATCGGGCCTTGTCAGACATCAGCACAAAGAAGGTTGGCATAGATGACCTCTGGGCACATCTCAGGTCCTAGGGGTTAGTCCCCCTAAGCCTACTTGGTGCCAAACAGCCATGGCACTTGGAAGCAATTTCTTTTCTGGTTTTCTACTATTTCCCTCTGGAACATGGTCTGGGAGGAAAGTTTGATTGAAAACTTGGACTTCCCCAAAAGACAAATGGGTGGGCTCTAGATAAAGAAGAAGAGTTGTTTCTTCTATGCCGCTTTTCTCTACCCGAAGGAGTCTCAGAGCGGCTTACGTTCGCCTACCCTTTCCTCTCCCCAAAACAGGCACCCTGTGAGGGAGGTGAGACTGAGAGAGCCCTGAGATTACAGAAGAAGAAGAGTTGGTTCTTATACGCTGCTTTTCTCTTCCCAAATTATGTTCTCTTTTAACTGGAGGTTTTCCTACTTGGATTTCCCAGGCATGGATGCATAAATTATTCCCTTAATTCATGGGTTTTGAAGGTTTTATATAGAACAAAATCCATTGAGTCTGATCGAGGCATTTTAGTATCACTTCCAATTAAGTTTGAAGATTCTGGCACCTTGAAAAAGCTCCCAGTGAAACTGGTGAATTACGAGCCGGTTTCCGGTTGGCTGCCTTGGCCATCATGCCTTCTTGCTCCAAGAGAATTCCCTGTTGTCACTGGTTGAATCGTTAAGTTTAATGTTTCTTATTGTTCTTTCACAGTTTGTGTGTAATCTTGGTTGCTACCTGCCCCCCCCCCTTTTTGGCAAGGTTAATTCCTTGTTGCTAGTTGTTCATTATAAAGATTCAATTTTTCATGTTCTTCAGTTTGTATATGATCTTTGTATTACTTCCTGATATTGATGATTTCCACCTTTATATTTCTTCATATATATAATTTCAGCATTTTTGGAGACATCAGCTCTTTTGAGTGGGTCCCTCTTTTCTTTGTTTGGCCTGGTTCTGCACTGAGACCTTTCTCCCTGGGTTTGTTTCTGTTTGCGTTTCGAGATCAAATGTAGCCAGGAAACTGAAATGACTAAAGGGAGGCAGTTGTGTGCTTTGGTCACTTTATGAGAAGACAAGTTGTTAGGTGCGAAGTCATGTCCGACCTATCGCGACCCCATGGACAATGATCCTCCAGGCCTTCCTGTCCTCTACCATTCCCCGGAGTCCATTTAAATTTGCACCCACTGCTTCAGTGACTCCATCCAGCCACCTCATTCTCTGTCGTCCCCTTCTTCTTTTGCCCTCGATCGCTCCCAGCATTAGGCTCTTCTCCAGGGAGTCCTTCATTCTCATGAGGTGGCCAAAGTACTTGAGTTTCATCTTCAGGATCTGGCCTTCTAAGGAGCAGTCAGGGCTGATCTCCTCCAGAACTGACCAGTTTGTTCACCTTGCAGTCCACCTTGCAGTCCTCGCAAGAGTCTTCTCCAGCACCACAGTTCAAAAGCCTCAATTCTTTGACGCTCGGCCTCCCTTATGGTCCAACTTTCGCAGCCATACATTGCAACCGAGAAGACCATAGCCTTGACTAAACGCACTTTTGTTGGCAGGGTGATGTCTCTGCTTTTTAGGATGCTGTCTAGATTTGCCACAGCTTTCCTCCCCAGGAGCAAGCGTCTTTTAATTTCTTTCTGCAGTCCCCATCTGCAGTGATCTTGGAGCCCAGGAAAATAAAGAATAAGAGTCATTGGTAAAGACAATAATGCTAGGAGAAGTGGAAGGCAGCAGGAAAAGAGGTAGACCTTACATGAGATGGATGGACTCGGTCAAGGAAGTCGGGGTCCTCAGTTTGCAATTCCTGAACAAGACTGTTCATGGGGGTGGCCAAACTTGCTTCTGACTTACAGGGGGGGCCAAACTGTGGCTCCCCAGATGCCAGCTGGGGCTCATGGGAATTGTAGTCCATGGACATCTGGGGAGCCACAGTTTGGCCACCCCGTAAGTCAGAAGCAAGTTGGTGGTATTTACACAAACTCTCTTCCACCAGCGCAGGATTTTTCTCCAGTTAACCTGGCTTCTGGCAGAGTGGGGTACTATGGGCAACTCTTTCCCCATAGCCCCTAGGCCAGGGGTAGTCAAACTGCAGCCCTCCAGATGTCCATGGACTACAATTCCCAGGAGCCCCTGCCAGCATTCGCTGGCAAGGGCTCCTGGGAAATGTAGTCCATGGACATCTGGAGGGCCACAGTTTGACTACCCCTGGCCTAGGCCCTTGGAGGATGTCCGAGGGTTTCCCCATCCACTCTCCATGTCCTTGGCACTTGTTTTTCTTTGAGAACGAGGCACGTGAAATTGCAGAAGCCCAGCGCGCCCGATTCTGCCCAGGCCCACAGGAGTGGAAGAGTTCGATCGCAGTTAAAATTACAGTGTTTTGGAAAACGATTGTGTTTTGAGACTTGGCTTTTTCTTTTTCTTTCCATCAGACAGCGGTCGTAATTATTTTTATTGAACCCTTATTGGCCATAAAAACCCTGTCGCGCGAGCTCCCATGGATAAAACTCCCAACAAGGATCTTATAACGCTGCGAGTGATAGACAATTAAGCCCCTCAAGCTACAGCAGCCAGCAGGGTGAGGATTTTTTTTTTTTTACAAATGTTTCTTTTTAATAAAATAAGCAACACCCCCCCCCCCCAATCCCAGTTAACTGAGTGGAAGGCTCTTCTGGCCTTGGAGAACTGGGAAGATCAGAATTCAAGATGACCAGTGGCTTTTGCAAGAATCAAGGGAGATTGCAGGAAGGGTATGTGTGTGTCCCATCTAGGGATGCCAAGATCCAGGAGTGGCCTGAGGATCCTCCAGAATTACAGCTCATTGCCAGACTATAGAGGATGGACTCCAAAGTCTTGTACCCTGAGATCCTCGTCTTCCTCAGGCCCCAACCCCAAATCTCAGGAGCTTCCAAACCTGGAGCTGGCCACCCGACCTCCGAAATCCCTTGTTGGTGACCAGGGGCAACCTGGTCCCACGGCTGGCATCATACCACGAGACAACCAGACGAGATGCTTTAGGATGCTTGGGGCTGATCCTGCGTTGAGCAGGGGGTTGGACTAGATGGCCTGCATGGCCCCTTCCAACTCTATGATTCTATGATTCTATGATCCACCACAAAGTCCAGAACTATGCCTGTGGGCCTAGACTGCCCCTTTCTAGACTTCCCCTTTTGGATCTGCTGTCTCAGGGCGTTTCACAACATTTAATAAACACAGTAGGCTTTAAAATCATTAAAACAGTTAAAAATCAGCCGGTTGGTGACTCTCCATTACTATTCATCAGGAAGGAGATGGGAAGAGCTATCTGGGTGGCAGAGGGGGAGGCTCGTAATGTTGGTGTACTCACTTGTCCGAGTATGAGAGAAGGAATGAGGACAGGACAAGGAGATCAATCTGTCACTGTCTGTGAACAATCAATTGAAATAACCCTCAGACCAGCTGAATGAAGACAATTTAGAATAATCAAAAGAGGATAATTAAAAGACACATTTTGAGTCCTGTAGTGTCTTTAGGACCAACAAAGATACAGGGTCTGAGGAATTCTGCAGGCACACAAAAGTTCTGTACTGTTAGTAGCCACACCCTCTCACTCAGGATCCACCCTCAGAGGGGTGTGTCTTGAGGCAGCTTTCACTTCCTTGACCTCAGGGAGATTTGTGGATGAAACATTTTTGATGAAGGGTGTGATGCCTCAGGTCTGCTTTCCCCACTCGAAGTCCTCTTTTTCCGCTCCATGTCCGCTTTCCCCTCTCCAGGTCCTCTTTCTCTGTTCCGGGTCTTCTTTTTCCGCTCCATGTCCGCTTTCCCCGCTCCAGGTCCTCTTACTCTGTTCCGGGTCTTCTTTTTCCGCTCCATGTCCGCTTTCCCCTCTCCAGGTCCTCTTTCTCTGTTCCGGGTCTTCTTTTTCCGCTCCATGTCCGCTTTCCCCGCTCCAGGTCCTCTTTCTCTGTTCCGGGTCTTCTTTTTCCGCTCCATGTCCGCTTTCCCCACTCCAGGTCCTCTTTCTCTGTTCCGGGTCTTCTTTTTCCGCTCCATGTCCGTTTTCCCCGCTCCAGGTCCTCTTTCTCTGTTCCGGGTCTTCTTCTTCCGCTCCATGTCCGCTTTCCCCACTCCAGGTCCTCTTTCTCTGTTCCAGGTCTTCTTTTTCCACTCCATTTTTGCTATCTCTGCCTCTTTGTCTTCACTCCCCCCCCTGCATATTTTGCAATAGTCTTCTGGCCTCTTTCTCCTTACCCTGACCATCATAGGAAAAGTGGGGTGGGAGAAATAAGTGGATAGGGGGCACTGGCTCCAGCTTCACCTGCTTGAGCAGTATTTTGGGTTCCCTGGGCAACCCAAAGTGCAGCCAAACTCTTCTTGGGGGGGGGGAGGGATAACATCAGTCCACACGCAGACAGCACTGTTATTATTTTGGTAGAGTTGTTATAACCCATCCATTTCTTTTACCATGTAACATACTGGGAACATACCCGGTAGGCCACAGCCCTGGAGGGCTACTGGGGGCCAGGAGCAAGCAGAACCAAATTCCAGTAACCCTGCCAGGGCCCTTCAGCACCCACAAAGATCGGTGTCAGTTCATTGCTTGCTTCTTCATGGATATGGCATTGATGCCTCTGCCAGCCTCTGTATATCCTGGCCCTCATGAGCTGGCTTGTAGCATCCCAGGGGCACTCTGCTAGGCTTCCTCCTGGGTTGCTTTCAGTCCCTGCCTATGTATCCTATCCCTGGCTGGCCTCATTCTGCGGATTTTTTGATCCATATATTTTGTTTTTGGGTTCCTTGACACTGTGAGCCTAGGAGAGTTCCTTTGTTTTCTTTTGTGCCAATTACCCTGAAAACACCATTGGGATAAATTAGCTATCTCAGTTGTAATTTTGGCAGAATTCACAGAAAAATGCCTCTGCAGCCGTTCCCTCTTAGGACATTTGTCCCCTGTACAACAGTAAACAATGTCCCCAAAGAACAGCACTTACCACTTATTGTTTACTTTCTGCAAAAAAGAAAAGCACCAGGGTTGTAATAAACCCCAGGCAATCTATTTATTTATTTATTTTGTCATCGGAGTATTTGTTTTTACCCCACGGAGTACTAAAATACCCCAGTGGGTTTTCCCTTCCCTTGGGCCACGAGTTCATTAAGAAAGCAGTGATCCAGTAAGCTGTTTTCCAATAGTCTGGTGAGATACAGCCCTTCAGATGAACAAGCAGAATAGTTGAGGTACACGGGGAATAGTTGAGGTACATGGTTACCTGTAGATACACGGGGACTTTGCTTTAGGAGGGGCATTTTCCAGGAAGGCAGGGAGCAGTTCCTGTTGGCAGCAAGAGGACAGCACCTGCAGTAATGGGTTTAAACTATGTGTAGAATGATACTTATGAGCCTCTTGTGGTGCAGAGTGGTAAGGCAGCAGACATGCAGTCTGAAAGCTCTGCCCATGAGGCTGGGAGTTCAATCCCAGCAGCCGGCTCAAAGTTGACTCAGCCTTCCATCCTTCCGAGGTCGGTAAAATGAGTACCCAGCTTGCTGGGGGGTAAATGGTAATGACTGGGGAAGGCACTGGCAAACCACCCTGTATTGAGTCTGCCATGAAAACACTAGAGGGTGTCACCCCAAGGGTCAGACATGACCTGGTGCTTGCACTGGGGATACCTTTACCTTTACCTTTAGAATGATACTGGCTAGATATTAGGAATTTATTTTTCACAGTCAGAGTAGTTCAGCAGTGGAATCGACTGTCCAAGGAAGTGGTGAGCTCCCCCTCATCAGTGGTCTTCAAGCAAAGGTTGGATGCACACTTTTCTTGGATGCTTCAGGCTGATCCTGCACTGAGCAGAGGGTGGGACCAGGTAGCGTGTATGGCCCCCTCCAACTCTATTTTATGTATGCCAAATGCAAAATGTATGTTTCTCTGGAGATTTGAAAGTTTTGCTGCCACCAAAGGGGGGAAAAGGTGCCTGTTTGAAAGAGTCCACCCCAAACTGGAGAATTGCAGAACTTTGAGGCTGTTGATGAAGGAATGGAAATTGTATACCATTTTTCTCTCCCTTGGCTCCCTGGTCAACCAAAAGGGAAAGTGCAACCAAGAAATCAGGAGGAGGACTAGAAAAGGTTCTTCAGTGTAAGGATGTTTCACTGGCAACCAAGATCAAGAGAATTCATGTCACAGTATTCCCCATTACTATCTGTGGGTGTGAAAGTGAAGAAAACTGACAGGAAGGAGGTTGATTTCTTTGAAATGTGGTCTTAGAGTTTGACAGATACCCTGGACTGCCTGAGAGACAAATAACAGGGCGACAGACATAACCAAACCTGAATTTTTCCTGGAAGCTAAAATGATTAAACTCATGATCCTTGTTGCATTTTGTTTGAGGAAGTGTGCATGCCCACAAAAGCTCACACCTTGAATACATCTCTGTTGGTCTTAAAGGTGCTACTGGATTCAATTTTTGCTGTGCTACTTCAGACCCACATCCACTGGAATCTATGATTAAGTTGAGAATATTGTGCTGTGGTCACATTCAGAGAACACAAGACTTGCTGGAAAAGTCAAGAACGCTACGAAAAGTGGAAGAAGAAGAAGAGTTGGTTCTTCGATGCCGCTTTTCTCTACCCGGAGTAGTCGCAAAGTGGCTTACAATCTCCTTCCCTTTCCTCTCCCCACAACAGACACCCTGTGAGGGAAGGGAGGCTGAGAGAGCCCTGAGATTACTGAAGAAGAAGAGTTGGTTCTTATATGCTGCTTTCCTCTACCCGAAGGAGGCTCAAAGCGGCTTACAGTCGCCTTCCCTTTCCTCTCCCCACAACAGACACCCTGTGAGGGAGGGGAGGCTGAGAGAGCCCTGAGATTATTGAAGAAGAAGAGTTGGTTCTTATATGCCACTTTTCTCTACCCGAAGGAGTCTCAAAGCGGCTTACAGTCGCCTTCCCTTTCCTCTCCCCACAACAGACACCCTGTGAGGGAGGGGAGGCTGAGAGAGCCCTGAGATTACTGAAGAAGAAGAGTTGGTTCTTATATGCCACTTTTCTCTACCCGAAGGAGTCTCAAAGTGGCTTACAGTCGCCTTCCCTTTCCTCTCCCCACAACAGACACCCTGTGAGGGAGGGGAGGCTGAGAGAGCCCTGAGATTACTGAAGAAGAAGAGTTGGTTCTTATATGCTGCTTTCCTCTACCCGAAGGAGGCTCAAAGCGGCTTACAGTCGCCTTCCCTTTCCTCTCCCCACAACAGACACCCTGTGAGGGAGGGGAGGCTGAGAGAGCCCTGAGATTACTGAAGAAGAAGAGTTGGTTCTTATATGCCACTTTTCTCTACCCGAAGGAGTCTCAAAGCGGCTTACAGTCGCCTTCCCTTTCCTCTCCCCACAACAGACACCCTGTGAGGGAGGGGAGGCTGAGAGAGCCCTGAGATTACTGAAGAAGAAGAGTTGGTTCTTATATGCCACTTTTCTCTACCCGAAGGAGTCTCAAAGTGGCTTACAGTCGCCTTCCCTTTCCTCTCCCCACAACAGACACCCTGTGAGGGAGGGGAGGCTGAGAGAGCCCTGAGATTACTGAAGAAGAAGAGTTGGTTCTTATATGCCACTTTTCTCTACTCGAAGGAGTCTCAAAGCGGCTTACAGTCGCCTTCCCTTTCCTCTCCCCACAACAGACACCCTGTGGGGTGGGTGAGGCTGAGAGAGCCCTGATATTCCTGCTCGGTCACAACAGCTTTCTGAGTGCTGTGGCAAGCCCAAGGTCACCCAGCTGGTTGCATGTGGGGGAAGAGTGGGGAATTAAACCCAGCTTGCCAGATTATAAATTTTCTTAACCACTACACTAAGGCAGCAGGGAAAGAGGGTGACCCAACAGGAGGTGGACTGACTCTATAAATAAAATCACAGCCCTTAGTTTGCAAGACCTGAGCATGGCTGTTAATGGTAGAACGTTTTGGAATCCTTGATTGACAAGGGCACCGTGTCAGAAGGATCTTGATGGTACTTAATATACGTACAACTTTGGGCAAGTGAGGGTGATGACTACATTTTTTCGTCTTCATTAGGAAGATGCAGTGCGGTAAAGTGGAATTTGTATTTATTTATTTGGAACGTGCAAGACGGAGCTCTTCCGCCAGGCATATGGTTGAGGCCAGGACAGAGTCCCGGGTTGGGACTCCAACTGGATCTCAAGTTCCACCTGAGCAGCTAGAGGAAGATCTGGACCCCACCCTGAACAAGGTGGGAAGGATCAAATAAGGATATACCGCCATCTCTGTGATATTGTTTGATTCTGTCATTGGGTGAATTGGGATTTTATTGTTTTTAGAGTTTTATTCTGTGAACCGCCATGAGACCTATTGGGGAGCGGTGGTATACAAACCCACAAACAAACAAACAAACAAACACACACACACACACACACACACACACACACACACACATACATACATACATACATACATACATAAACCAGTAATAAAACAAAGCTTGGGGACCTTTAAGAGTAACTTAATGGGAATTTTAATGGGGTTAGTTGTTGTGACCCGCCTCGAGCCTGTCGGGAGAGGCGGGAAATAAATCTAAAAAATAAAATAAAATAAAATAATAATAATAATTATTATTATAATAACCAGCTTTTAGAAAGGTGTGGCCTTTTGTGTGCATGCACCCTTCTGCGGATCATGAAATGGAAATCACCCCAATACAGATATAAAAAGAGAGTCAGTAAATTAGTAAACAGCAGTATGAAAATATCCAACAAATTTGAAGTAGAAGGAAGATGTCTGGCAGATTCAAGAGCCTTGCTGGAATAACAAGCTGCATTTATAAGGTTACCAATCCTTTGGGTTTCAACTCCAGTTCGACAAACATTGCAGAGGGAATACAAATGCCCAGTTTAGTGATTAATGGCAAATGCGTTCCAAGTGGTAGGACTGAGCAATTAAAATAGACCTTTTGTTGGTATTGGGGATGAGTTGTTTACCTTCCCGAACTGCTGCGAAATTGTCGACAGCAGAACGTCTCCGGGCGGAGGGCATCTCTCACAAGGGGCCGATACAGGAGCTAAAGGTTGCTTATTTCCCCTCCATTTGAGCTCTGCCGGAATGTTTACAAAGTATTTCCCTTTGGATCTCCAGCGCTCTCTCCTACCAAGGCGACGAATCCAGCTAGCCCTTAGCACTGCTCACTGAACACTGCTTAGGGCTGAACCTGCGTTGAGCAGGGGGTTGGACTAGATGGCCTGTATGGCCCCTTCCAACTCTATGATTCTATGATTCTATGATTCTATGATTCTATGATTCTATGATTCTATGATTCTATGATTCTATGATTCTATGATTCTATGATTCTATGATTCTATGAACATCGGAATGGGAGCGAAGGGTGCAGAAAGATTGGTGGGCGTTCATAACGGCTCGGGGGGGGGGGCGAGCTGAGCAACCTTACCCGTGCAACATTGCCCCCCAGAAACCTTTTAGAAAGGAAATGGATTTGTCATTTTTTAAAAAAAACAAATAAAATTAGTTCCCGGAATTTCAGCGCACTCAGGGAAAGTGCGCTCCCTGCTCGCTCTTTGTCGAGCCGCCGCCGTCCACGAGGAGATGAAAACGGAGGGTGGCGCGTTTGATCACGCATCTGGCTTGAAGAAGCCCCAACAAATTTCCAGCCTTGCGGTAAATTGGTGCGGAGCCGCCGGTGCTAATGCAGAGAGATAATTGCCTTCGCTTCCAAACGGTTCCCTCGCTTTTCAAAATTATGAAAAGCGTGATTCATGCGTGTGTTTTCTTTTCTAAAACGGCCTGTTTATTTCTGTAAGGGAAGACTCGCTGCCTCTTGAGCGTCCGGGAACAAAACAAATCTATACATAAGAGAGACATTGGAGAGGAAATGGCAAAGAAGAGAAATCTAGGTATAGGGGGAAAAAAATTATATTGGTGGTGGGGAACTTTGAATAGCAATCAGCTTTCCCCACCTTTCGTGCTGCACGCCAATTGGTGCAAGATTCAGACTGAATCAGGATCACAGGCAGAGCTGGAAGAGGCCACGAGGGGCCATCCTGTCCAGCCCGCCCCCCACCTTCTCGGGGACTTAAAAATGACACCTTCCTGATGGTGCTCATCCAAACGCCTCCTAAAAATGTCAGATGGAGGAGATTCCATCACTCTCCAAGGTACCGTATTCCACCTATGGGCAGCCCCCACCGGCAAAAAATGATCTCTGATATTGAATTGGAATCTCCTTTCCTGTCACTCGAACCCGTTGCCCCTAGCCCGTTCTACATACGTTGGATAATGCACTTTCAATGCACTTTTGCAGGTGGATTTTCCTTAGTGGAGAACCTATTTTAAAAATGCATTGAAAAGAGCATTAGCCAATGTGCATGGAACATCTCTAAGCTGCCGTCAACAAGCTGTCCCCCTCTTCAACGTGTCTGCCTTTTATGCAGTTAAGCTTGGTTGTCATGTCACCCCTTTGAGAAGAAGAAGAAGAGTTGGTTCTTATATGCCGCTTTTCCCTACCCGAAGGAGGCTCAAAGCGGCTTATAGTCATCTTCCCTTTCCTCTCCCCACAACAGACACCCTGTGGGGTGGGTGAGGCTGAGAGAGCCCTGATATCACTGCTCGGTCAGAACAGTTTTATCAGTGTCGTGGCGAGCCCAAGGTCACCCTGCTACCTGCATGTGGGGGAGCGCAGAATCGAACCCAACAAGCCAGATTAGAAGTCTGCACTCCTAACCACTACACCAAACTGGCTCTCAAATTTGGCCACCTCTTCTGCAAGCTACACATAAACAGCTCTCTCAGCCTCTCCTCGTAAGGCACGGATCCCAACCCCTCAGCCATGCTAGTCGCCCTTCTCTGGACACCCTCCGAATTGTCAATGTCCTTCTTGAACTATGGCACCCAGAAGTGGATGCAATATTCCGAACACGGTCGAACCAATGCAGAATAGAGAGGAATTAGAACTTTCCTGGCCCTTGATTCCATGCTCCTAGGAATGCAGCTCAAAATCACATTAGCTGGGGCTTAGATGCTGCTTTTCTCTCCCCAAAGGAGTCTCAAAGCATCTTCTAATTGCCTTCCCTTTCCTCTCCCCACAGCAGACACCCTGTGAGGGAGGTGAGGCTGAGTGAGCCCTGAGATTCCTGCTCGGTCAGAACATCTTTATCAGTACAGTGACTAGCCCAAGGTCACCCAGCTGGCTGCAGGTGGAGGAGGAGCGGGGAATCAAACCCGGCTTGCCAGATTAGAAGTCTGTGCTCCTAACCACTACACCAAGCTGGCACCTGGATAGCCCAGCCCAGCCTGATCTTGTCAGATCTCAAAAGCTAAGTAGGGTCAGCCCTGCCTAGTATTTAGATGGGAGACCTTCAAGGAATACCGGAGTCATGATGACAAGGCAGGCAAGGACAAGAAAAAGAGGTGATTTTTATACCCCACATTTCACTACCTGTAGGATTCCCAAAGCAGTTTAAAAACACATTTCCCTTCCTCTCCTCACAACGGACGCCCAGAAAGGTAGGTGAGGCTGAGAGAGCCCTAAGAGAGCTGCTCTGAGAGAACTATGACTGGCCCAAGGTCACACTGCTGGCTGCATGTAGAGGAGCGGGCAATCAAACCCGGTTCGCCAGATTAGAGTCCATGCCACTTTTCACCACAACACTACGCTGGCTCTCAAACCACCTCTGAACTTCTCTTGCTTTGACGGTACTTACCACCAAGTGGACCAAAGGTATGAATCAGAATAATTCAACTTTTTATGAGTCTGCCTCAACCTACCTTGGCAAGGGAGCCTTGGCAAGACAGCCAGCTTGGTGTAGTGGTTAGGAGTGCGGACTTCTAATCTGGCATGCCGGGTTTGATTCTGCACTCCCCCACATGCAGCCAGCTGGGTAACCTTGGGCCAGTCACAGCACTGATAAAGCTGTTCTGACCGGGCAGTGATATCAGGGCTCTCTCAGCCTCACCCACCCCACAGGGTGTCTGTTGTGAGGAGAGGAATGAAAAGGTGAATGTAAGTCACTTTGAGATTCCTTCGGGTAGAGATAAGCCGCATAGAAGAACCAGCTCTTCTTCTTCTTCTTCTTCTTCTTCTTCTTCTTCTTCTTCTTCTTCTTCTTCTTCTTCTTCTTCTTCTTCTTCTTCTTCTTCTTCTTCTTCTTCTTCTTCTTCTTCTTCTTCGGCATCATAGATTCATAGAGTTGGAAGGGACCTCCTGGGTCATCCAGTCCAACCCCCTGCACTATGCAGGAGACTCACAACCCTCTCGCTCATCCACTGTCACCTGCCACCCTCTTGAGCCTTCACCAGAATCAGCCTCTCCGTCAGATGGCTCTCCAGCCTCTGTTTTAAAATCTCCAAAGATGGAGAACCCACCACCTCAGAAGGAGTCTTGTCACGTGGGGGCCGATCCCCTTGGCCCTCTTGCGAGAGGGTGTCCTGATCGAGATGCATCCACCTCTGCAGTACTCAAGAGTTTCTCGCGTGCTGCAGATCCCGTCTGCAAACCGCAAGACAACGGATTACGCCGGTCATCGGAGCCGCGGTCCAATCAATTGACCGTCCCGCTTCTCCGACAGGAGGCGACAGAACATGGGGCCTCTGGGCTGGTGCGCCTGGGCAAAGTAATCTCGGTAGCAGTGGGGCCTTCCACTTACCTTCGCGGGTGTTAATTGGTCCAGCTCTGGAGAAAAACGGAGCGGCAGGAAAGGGCTCGAGGCCTGCCGGGAGATATCATTCTCCATCAGTATTTGTTGACCAGTTGATAATTCCCAGTGTCTGCTTCCGTTTGGGAGGTGAGAAAAGGCAGGGTGGGAATGACAAAGGGGGAGGTTTGGAGGGGTGGCGTCAGCAACAAATGCGGTGAAGTTGAAATGGCCGTGCTGTGGTTTTCGGGTGGTTTATTTCAGGCGGCATCCTCACCTCTGGTTTCAGGGCGCCTACTTCTCATTGATGCCTCCCTGATGCTTTTACACGTATGCTATTTAGATACAGGGATGCAAAAAATGACTTTTCAAAGGCGTTTATTTTATGGGAATGGAGCCGGGCGTGAAGAAAGAGGAACTGTCCAGTTACACATTTTTTAGAATCAAATTTAGAGTGCTTGCACTCGAAAGCTCACGCCTTGAATAAATCTTTGTTGGTCTTTAAGGTGCTACTGGACTCTGATCTTATTGGGACATTTTTAGAAGAAGAGTTGATTCTTCTATGCTGCTTATCTCTACCTGAAAGGATCCCAAAGCGGCTTACAGTCACCTTCCCTTTCCCCTCCCCACAACAGACACCCTGTGAGGGAGGTGAGGCTGGGAGAGCCCTGAGATTACTGAAGAAGAAGAAGAGTTGGTTCTTATATGCCACTTTTCTCTACCCGAAGGAGTCTCAAAGCAGCTTACAATCTCCTTCCCTTTCCTCTCCCCACAACAGACACCCTGAGAGGGAGGTGAGGCTGAGAGAGCCATGATATTACTGAAGAAGAAGAGTTAGTTCTTATATCCTGCTTTTCTCTACCTGAAGGAGTCTCAAAGAGGCTTACAATCTCCTTCCCTTTCCTCTCCCCACAACAGACACCCTGTGAGGGAGGTGAGGCTGGGAGAGCCCTGAGATTACTGAAGAAGAAGAAGAGTTGGTTCTTATATGCCGCTTTTCTCTACCCGAAGGAGTCTCAAAGCGGCTTACAGTCATCTTCCCTTTCCTCTCCCCACAACAGACACCCTGTGAGGGAGGTGAGGCTGGGAGAGCCCTGAGATTACTGAAGAAGAAGAAGAGTTGGTTCTTATAGGCCGCTTTTCTCTACCCGAAGGAGTCTCAAAGCTGCTTACATTCGCCTTCCCTTTCCTCTCCCCACAACAGACACCCTGTGAGGGAGGTGACGCTGGGAGAGCCCTGATATTGCTGCTTGGCCAGAACAACTTTGTCAGTGCTGTGATGAGCCCAAGGTTGTCCAGCTGGCTGCATGTGGGGGAAGAGCGGGGAATCAAACCTGGCTCACTAGATTAGAAGTCCGCACACCTAACCAATACACCAAGCTGGCAGTGGAAAGAGTTGTTAGGTCACAGATGATGTACAGTGACCCTGTAGGTTTTTCAAGGCAAGATTTTTCAGAAGAAGTTTGCCATTCCCTGCCTCTGTGTAGCAACCCTGGACGTCCTGGGGGGGAGGGTCTCTCCCACCCAGTTACTGACCAGAGCTGATTCTGCTTAGCTTCAAATGTCTACTGAGATTAGTTTAGCCTAAGCATGCCTTAAACCAGGGTCCCAACCTTTTTCAGTCACTGGGCAACTTAGGAATTCTGATACAGAGTGGGAGGCATAATTGCAAAATGGCTGCCTCAGGAGGCTGAATCACCTACAAAAGGTCAGGGAGTTAAGTGGTCCATAAGTCAGATAGGTAAAAACTAAGTTTAAAGTTCCTTCCCTTCCTCTCCCTACCACAGGCCCCTTGTCCTGAGACAACTAGGACTGGCCCAAGGTCCCCCAGCAGGCCTTAGAATCATAGAGTTGGAAGGGGCCATACAGGCCATCTAGTGCAACCCCCTGCTCAACGCAGGATCAGCCATAAGCATCCTAAAACATCCAAGAAAATTGTGCATCCAACCTTTGCTTGAAGACTGCCAGTGAGGGGGAGCTCACCACCTCCTTAGGCAGCCTATTCCACTGCTGAACTATTCTGACTGTGAAAATATTTTTCCTGATATCTAGCCTATATCGTTGAACTTGTAATTTAAACCCATTACTGCGTGTCCTTTCCTCTGCAGCCAACGGAAACAGCCTCCTGCCCTCCTCCAAGTGACAACCTTTCAAATACTTAAAGAGGGCTATCATGTCCCCTCTCAACCTCCTTTTCTCCAGGCTGAACATTCCCAAGTCCCTCAACCTATCTTCATAGGGCTTGGTCCCTTGGCCCCAGATCATCTTCGTCGCTCTCCTCGGTACCCTTTCAATTTTATCTACGTCCTTCTGTGCCTTAAAGCACCTCACAATCACCTTCCCTTCCTCTCCCCACCACAGGCCCCTAATGAGACAGGTGTGACAGAGAGAGACCTGAGAGAACTGGGACTGGCCCAAGGGCACCCAACAGGCCACGTGTGTCTCAAAGCTCCTTCCAATCGCCTTCCCTTCATCTCCCCACCACAGGCATCTTGTGAGGCAGGTTAGGCTGAGAGAGACCTGAGAGAATTGGGACTGGCCCAAGGGCACCCTGTAAACTTTATGCAGAGGATTGGGGAATCCAACCCTGCCCTCCTCATTGGAATCAACCACCCTTAACCGCTTCACCATGTCGGCCCTCAACACGAGCGGCACTATGGGGTCCCCTGCTTTAAGCACACACCTTTGTTGAATGCCGAAAATGGCTGGATTCCTGCTGAGAACCCTGGTTCTCGACTCCCACGCCACCCCCTCGTAGAGGGACCACCGTCTTCGGTGAGTCCGGATCCTTCTCCTCCCTCCTCCGCCGCACTCCAGCTGAGCCTTTTCCTCCCACGCCGCCTTCCGCTGAGCACAGATGGAGCCACTCGGGGGAAATCGCCTCCAATGGCGAACGTTAATGGCAAACCTGGCTGCCAGTTTGCACCTTCGTTCCTGGAGCAAGTCCAAGGCTGCCTCGAACACAAAAGGATTCATCACTCTCCAGCTGTCTGCAGACAGCAAACGGAGCTCAATGTTTGACAGGGAGAAATAATTACTTTGCCAGCCTCGCTGGAGCAGCGGTTCAGAGTCAAAAGAAAGACGGGACCCGCCGTCCCGGCTCCCCCAGGGGAAGACTTTTATCCGCCCGCAGCCCCTCTTCCTTCCAACACGGTCAGCCGGAGCTGCGGTTCTCTGCTCGGCCTGATGCGGGCCATATGGTCCTCGGGCGAAAGGGCTAAGAGCAACAGATGGCATTCATTTGAACCGCACCCGCTTCGATCTGCTCGACATCTTTTCGGTCGATGTACTTAGCTACGTTAAAAAAAAAAAATCTGAATGGAGCCCCGATTTGGCTGGTCTCCCAGGCCTAGTAATCCCCACCTAGATACAAGCAGGCATTGCATTTTTTGATTTCATATATACGTCTCGCCTTTCAATGGGAATCGGTGGGCGCATCTGTAAGGGCTTCATCTGGCTTCCCATCCAGGCGCTAATCAGTTCCATACTAGCAAGGTGGCTGCATCAGGCCCTTTTTGACCATGTCTCTACGCAGAGGCAGGCTGTGTTCTCATTAACCAGAGGGCTCCTTTAAGCCCAGGATGGCCACACTGTGGCTCTCCAGATGTCCATGAACTACAGTTACCACAAGCCCCTGCCGGCATGGCCAATTGGCAGGGGGTCATGGTGATTGTAGTCCATGGACATCTGGAGAGCCAAAGTTTGGCCACCCTTTAACAGCTAAGACAATGGTGCCATCTACTGACAGTTAATGGTACTTCAGGGTGCCATCTATTGGTAGTTAATGGTATTTCAGGAGGCCATCTATTGGTAGTTAATGGTATTTCAGGAGGCCATCTATTGACAGATAATGGTACTTCAGGGCAACTGCAAGTTGCTTTCCTCTGAGGGTAAAAGAGAATTTCACTTGGGCAGGCAGTGATGTTTAGTGGGTGTCTTGCTCATGTGATCTCGCCTCAAGTTAATGATGTCTTGATTGCTGGTGGCTTTGCTGAATGTTTAATTATTGCCTCTTGGGGAATTTGCGTGTATTTGTCATCTGTCTTGAGTTTGTGGGAAAGATGGGAGGGGAATGAAATACAAATAGTATTGGACTGCCCAGTTGCTCCACTACCCATAAGATCAATCCTGCAAGATCAAACCAGAGACCCTTCTAATCTATCATTCTCATACCCTCTTGGCATAGAACGGGCATCCCTGTGTATGTGGGGAAGGTAATTGTGAATTGCCTTTAATTGTTCAGGGGGTTGGACTAGTTGACCCTTGAGGTCCCTTCCAACTCTATGTTTCCAAGCTTCCCAGATACCTTTGGGTGAGCTCACAAAATTCACCACCTGAAACCTGGTAGTAGACTGACCCTATTTTTAATACATTCATTTATTTTACAAAATCTCTGCCCTCAGAAGGGCCACCATGGAGGTGAACAAAACAAAACATACATAGTAAAACATTTGAAAATCCACAGATTCAAAAATTTTAAATATTTTGGGCAGAAAGATTAAATTTAAACCAGAAGTCTATTTATTAGGCATTTTAGAGAATTCCTTAAAAAACGAGGTAGGAAATTTTTTTTGATACCTCTCAGTTGCGGCGAGAATTATAATGGAAGAAGAAATACCTCCAATTCATGAATGGCAATAGAAAGTTATGGAGCTGGCTAGTTTTGCAAAACTAACCATTAATGTGGAAGACAAATATATCTCAGACTTTGATACCGAATGGAAGCGATGGAAAATTTATACTGAAAAAAATGTAAAACTTTTTCGGGTAGAGAAGGATTGTAAAGCACCTTGAGACTCCTTCGGGTAGAGAAAAGCAGCATATAAGAACCAACTCCTCCTCTTATTCTTCTTATTCTTCTTTGGGCTGATCCTGCGTTGAGCAGGGGGTTGGACTAGATGGCCTGTATGGCCCCTTCCAACTCTATGATTCTATGATTCTTCTGAGGCTCATCACCACATCTCCTGGAGTTTCCCAGAGCCCTGCATCCTCCAATAGTGGCTGGGGGGGGGATGGGGGGGGAGCCATGCAACCCAATGCTGCTTCCTGGCTCTGGGATTCAGAGGATACAGTATTTATAGCCCACCTTTCTCACTTGGATTCAAGGCCAATTATGCAGAGCGCATCAATACAATAAACAGGACGGGGGCATTCGATAAACAATATACCAGGATTAGGGTTGTAGAAGCAATCGGCAGTCTAGAAACAGATCTGTAGCAAAGCATAAGTCTTAACGTGACACAATAAATAATACAAAAAAATCCATGGCTTCAGCAAGCCGGGCACAGCAATTTAGCACAGTGAAGCTCTACGGCAGGCTTTCTCCACCGGGTGTTTCGTGAAACCCTGGGGTTTCTTGACAGCCCTGGAAGGGTTTCCAGAATGGGTGGGAGTTAAGTAAACTTTATGTATTTTTTAAAATTGTTAAACAATTATGGGGGCATGTTGACCCAGCCCACCCTCCCAAAATGGCCAGTGATGGGCCTGGAGGGGGTGGGAAGGGGAGGGGCCCTAGGTGGGCGTGTCCACAGCTCTACTTCCCAACCATATTCTGCACAATTGTGCCACTTCTGGGGCTTCTTCATGTCTGAAGAATGTTTCAGGGGTTTCTCAAAAGTAAAATATTTAGAAGTCTGCTCTACGCCAGGGGTAGTCAACCTGTGGTCCTCCAGATGTTCATGGACTACAGGTTGATTACAGGTTGACTACCCCTGCTCTATGGCATTCCCTTGGTGATCCCTCTGTCCTGCTGCACATGATAATTGTTTTAAATGTGCTATTTGCTGCTTTGTTGTTTTTGCCTGTCTTTAGCTCTGGTTTCAAGAAGAACAAGGAGGGTTGGTTTTTCTATCCCACTTTTCACTTGCTGAAGGAGTCTCAAAGCAGCTTCCAGTTGCCTTCCCTTCTTCTCCCCACAACAGAAAACAGGTGGGGCTTAGAGAGCTCTGACAGAACTACTCTTTGAGAACAGCTCTGACAGGATTAGGACTAGCCCAGGGCAGGTTTTAATTAGTTTAACGATGTGTGAGTACTTCGGATCTATTTGCTTTTTATTGTTTTTTTTTATTTTCTGCAAAAACAAAAAAGGGTTACATAGAACATAGAACGTCTTACTATTCAATAATGGCCATACATCGCAGGGCATATCAATCAAAGAAGGGGAAAAACAAATTCAATAGTCCTGACATCAGATATTCTAGCTTCTTAACATTATAATGAGTGGATCTTACCACTATATTATTGATTTTCATCAGTACTAATTATTTTCTATTACACACTTCATCACCTCAACGTGCCAACGGAAACTTTAACTAAGATCATTAATATCTCAAATCCCTCCCCCCCAAATCTATTATGTATATCACGATAAAAAAGAAATGACATAGAAATATATTATCACTCCAGTTCTTTATATATTCAAATTTCAGTCTCATTCTGGTTTAGCATTGTTGTCCATTTGATCCGATGGATTGGATTTATTGGGTTGGTAAACAGTCCCTCTCGGCATACCCAAAAGGTAGCGTACAACAAGATAAAACAGGAATACAATGAAACCGTAACAATAAACTTTAAACTGTTATGGACAGCTATTAGCAGCCTCTTAATTTCTGGGCCCTTAGAGCCTCTTGTGGCGCAGAGTGGTAAGGCAGCAGTTATGCAGTCTGAAAGCTCTGCCCATGAGGCTGGGAGTTCGATCCCAGCAGCCGGCTCAAGGTTGACTCAGCCTTCCATCCTTCCAAGGTCGGTGAAATGAGGACCCAGCTTGCTGGAGGGTAAACAGTAATGACTGGGGAAGGCACTGGCAAACCACCCCGTATTGAGTCTGCCATGAAAACGCTAGAGGGCGTCACCCCAAGGGTCAGACATGACCTGGTGCTTGCACAGGGGATACCTTTACCTTTACTTAATTTCTGGGCCCAGGCCCACTTTTCAGTGTTTATTACAATATATTTTATTAATACAGAACAAAGTTATATACAGATTACAGAACAAGGAGTCTCAAAGTGGCTTACATTCGCCTTCCCTTTCCTCTCCACACAACAGACACCCTGTGAGGGAGGGGAGGCTGAGAGAGCCCTGATATTAATTGATTGATGGATTAGATTTATAGCCCAGCACTCCCAGAATGGCTCATGGCGGGTTACAACAATTAAAAATTAAAGGAGCTGGTTGGCTGCTGTGGCAGGAGGCTTATCTTCATATGTTATTAGTATCAATAAAAATAAATCAGTGAATGAAACATAAAAGCTTTTGCTTGTTGGCTCAAAATGGGCACAGAAGGGCATAGATTATTCTCCCAGGGAAACGAGTTCTATTGTTTTGGTGCCACCACCAAGAAGGCTGTCTCCTGGATTCCCTCCCACCTAATCTCAGAAGGCAGAAACACCCAAAGCAGGGTCTTCATAAATGACCACAGTGAATTGGGTAAGCTCAGAAGAGAGTATGCGGTCCTTCCGTTGGATAGACAGGAGTTTCCTTAATCAGCAGCACCTATAGCTGCCGGCATAATGTAGAGGTTCAGAGTGGTAGCTTCTAATCTGGTGATCTGGGTTTGATTCCCCACTCCTCCACATGCAGCCAGCTGGGTGACTTTGGGCCAATCACAGTTCTGATAGTGCTATTCTGACTAAGCAGACCTGTCAGAGCTCTCTAAACCCGACCTACCTCGAAGGATGTCTGCAGCGGAGAGAGGAACGGAGGGCGATCATAAGCCACTTTGAGACTCCTTGGGGCAATGATAAGCAGGGTATAAAAAACAACTCTTCTTCTTCTTCTTCTTCTTCTTCTTCTTCTTCTTCTTCTTCTTCTTCTTCTTCTTCTTCTTCTTCTTCTTCTTCTTCTTCTTCTTCTATTCCTTTTCCACAAACAAAAAGCCCTAAGGAGGTCTTTCCTCCTCCGCAAGGTCTTCCAGCCCCAACGTTTATTTTTGGCTTTACATCTCCCAACTCCACTATGTTCCTTTTGCGACTGGACGGAGATGGGATGTGCGCACATCCCCACCAAATACCTCCGTTAATAAGTGGCTGCCAAAACCAAGAGTTCCAAAGACGGCTGCAGAACATTGTGTCTTCCACCTCTTTCAGTAGCCGCTGGCTTTTAGCCTCTCTGTTTTGTCACGCACTGATTTGCATATAATTATAACTTTGTGGCTGACGGTCTCCTTCCGGGATTCAGTGCTTACTTGCTTGCTTTGCTGGCGAGTTACTTTAAAAATAATTGGTTCGTGTGTGTATAAAGGGAGGGGGGAATGAAGAAGAGGAAGAGTTGGTTTTTATATCCCACTTTTCACTACCTGAAGGAGTCTCTAAGCAGCTTACAGACTCCCTGTGAGGTAGGTGGGGCTTAGAGAGCTCTGAGAGAACGGGGATGGGCCCGAGGTCCCCCAACAGGCTGCAAGTGAATGAGTAGAGAATGCAATCCAGTGCCTGAAGGAATCTCAATGAAGCTTACAGTCACCTTCCCTTCCTCTCCCTAAAACAGACACCGTGTGGTGTAGGTGGGGTTCAGAGAGCTCTGAGAGAACTGGAACTGGCCCAAGGTCACCCAGCTGGCTGTATGTGGAGGAGTGGGGAATAAAAACCCATTATTTGAGGGAGTCTCAAAGCAGCTTACCATCCCCTTCCCCACAACAGACACCCTGTGAGGTAGGTGGGGCTGAGAGAGCTCTGACATGACTGCTCTGTGAGAACAACACTATCAGGACTGTGATGAGCCCAGAGTCAACCAGCTGGCTGCTCTGGAAGGTGGACACCACGGCATTGTATGCCACTAGACTGCTCCCCTGCCCAAACCCTGCCCTTCCCTGCTTCCAGATCCAAAATCTCCTGGCATTTCCCCACCCAGAGTTGGCATCCTTCGTTACGATACTTGCTGTGAATTTTTCAATCCCTTGCTTAGCGGCTGGTGTATGCTGAAGTCTGTTCGCTGCTATTTGCCATGACAGCAGAATGGAGCCTCCACATTTAGGGGCAGTATACCCCCGAATGCCTGTGGCTAGCAGGCAGGAGCATCGAGGCACCTTCGGCCTGGATGCCCCTGCTATGGGCCTTCCTGTGCAGCTGGTTGCCTGCTTGGGAAGGTTTCGAAACAGGCCTGCCGTTTGGGCCGATCCAGCCAGGCTCCCTTTCTTCTTCGTCATTTATTCATTTGGTTTCCGTTTGGTTTTCATAGCCCGCTCTGATTAACAACACAGATTTAAAAACAATAATTACACTTCAGTTTTGCATATAATCAATCGCAGCTAATGAAAATCCACCCCATAATAAAACAAGCAGAAAACATCACTCCTGCACAAACCTTGCGAACGACACATTTTTAAGTGCTCGGAGATGTCGTGTGCCTACCTACGTTGTCAGGCTTTCGAAAACAGTCAGATGTGTCAAGGCTTTTCAGAAGGCTGAGTGGGTCAGGCTGTTGGAGGATTGCTGGGGGGGGGGGCTGTTCCGTAATTATCGGGGTGGAAGGCTGCAGAAAACGTCTGTTCCCTCACCATGGCCAGTATGACTGCTTAAGCAAATAAAGGGGTTCATAGAGTTACCTGGCACCTAGTTGGAAGGCTGGAGGCAAGAACTAGGAATGTGCATTCGACCGTATCTGAGTCACCCCCCTCTCCTGAAAAATACCTTATTGGTATTTTTTGGATATTTTCTTGCCTGAGTACAAATCAAAGTCTATTTCTGGCTATCTGATATAGACCAGAAATAAACTGAAAATATTTTGGATTATTTGGAAATGTTGACTAGCCGCAGTTAAAGAGCATTTCAAGGGCTCCCAGTCCCTTTAACACTCTCAGCATGGAGAAGGCATTTAAAGAGACCGTGAGACCTTTAAGTGCCTTCGGTGTTCACTCGCAGCTTCCATAAGGTATTGAAAGGAACTGTGATTTAAAGAGACACTTTAAATATCTTTCCCCCCTACTTTTGAAGTCATGATGAAAGCACCTTCTTCAGGACCCATAGAATTGGACTTGCTAGTTCAATCTTTTTGAAACTAGGGGGTTCTTTTGAGGAGAGGCACCAGCAACTATGCTGCAAATTTGGTGCCTCTATTTCAAACAACAGCCCCACCCACAGTCCCCCAGATATCCTCAGATCAATTCCACATTATACTCTTATGGGAACCATTGAATATAATAGTCCCCCAAAAGTATAACAGTGCTGAAAAAAATTCATGATTCCTGAAAAATCCTGAACCCAAATAGCATACTGCATTGTGATTTGGGAATATTGGGAAATACAGGTATTCTTGGCATCCAATACACCCAAAGAATTATAGAATCATAGAGTTGGAAGGGACCTCCTGGGTCATCTAGTCCAACCCCCTGCACCATGCAGGACACTCAAACCCCATCGCTCATCCACTCTAACCTGCCACCCCCTTGAACCTTCACAGCATCAGCCTCTCCGTCAGATGGCTATCCAGCCTCTGTTTAAAAATTTCCAAAGATGGAGAACCCACCACCTCCTGAGGAAGCCTGTTCCACTGAAAAACCACTTTGTCTAGAACTTCTTCCCAAACTAGGAAAATTCCTGATTTTGCTGTGCAACCCCCTAGCAGAGGCATGCTGTATGTGGGTGTGATGTTAGTGATATCACTGATATTGCTACTTGACTTCCAGATAAAACCCAGAAGTGGAAAGGGAGCTCTAGGAATTTCTAGTAAATGCATAAAGTTGCAGAGATTCCTAGAGTTACTCCCTGTCCCTTCCGGGTTGTACCCAGAAGTGATGTAGTGATGTCAGTGACTGGCTGGCTAGGGTGGCGGACAATATGACTGGCCAGCTGGAACGGGATTCCTGGCAACCCAAGCTGGGGGTCATGGATCGACAGGACAGGACAGAATATGCTCTTGGACGATGTGACTCCTCTCTGAAAGATGCTCAACCCTATTTTTGCAAAATCACCTGCCTCGGCCACCATTGAACAGGCAATTGGACTCTTGCTGCTCTGCTCTTCCTGACGGAACGATGTGTCAGGGAAACCCAGAGCAACACTTGAGTCCATGAAAACTCCGTTATGTGAAGAGCACCCGCTGAAGGGTTTTGACACACAACATACATAACGCTGATAAAGCTCAGACCCGCCAGGCTGGTGTGTGCGTGTGCTTGTCTGACATTTTCCCTGGGCCTCCTCGCGTTAGCAGTCCATTTCACTTGAATTGCGCCCAAGCCAATCTGGAGGGAAAGATAACATACAGGGTACACACCAATGGGGTGGGTGGGGGCGGTGAAATTCATTTTGTGTGCGCGCCGTGGGTATTGGAAGGAGGAAATAACTGAAGCTGATGGACAAATCTCTGCAGTAAGCGTCCATTGCCTGACCGGTGACCTGTAATTACTGTACAGCACAGAGGTTCAAGGAGCTGAGGTTATTTTCAGCCATGCCAGAAGTGCAATCCTAAACAGAACTACACCCTCCTAAGCCCAATGAAATCAATAGGTTTTGAAGAGGGTAACTCTGCATCGGATTACGCCGTCAGTTGCCTGCCTAAATGCAGGGAGACGTGAGACACAAGTGGTCTGATACGTGTGGGAAAGATAAGCATTCGCTGGACTTTGTTTGGAAGATTGTGTCCGGTCCTGGGTGCTGCGGTTCAAGAAGGATCTTGACGAGTCAGAGCGTGTTCAGAGAAGAAGGAGAGTTGGTTTTTATGCCCCGTTTTTGGCTGCCCAAGGGAGTCTCAAAGTGGCTTCCATTGGCCTTCCCTTCCTCTCCCCACATCAGACTCCCTGTGAGGTTGGGGAGGCTGAGGGAGCCCTGATATTACTGCTGTGTCAGAACAGAAGAAGAGTTGGTTCTTATAGGCCGCTTTTCCCTGCATGAAGGAATCTCAAAATGGCTTACATTCGCCTTCCCTTTCCTCTCCCCACAACAGACACCCTGTGAGGGAGGGGAGGCTGAGAGAGCTCTGATATTACTGAAGAAGAAGAAGAGTTGGTTCTTCTATGCCGCTTTTATCTACCCGAAGGAGTCTGAGGCAGCTTCCAGTCGCCTTCCCTTTCCTCTCCCCACAACAGACACCCTGTGAGGGAGGGGAGGCTGAGAGAGCCCTGATATTACTGAAGAAGAGTAGTTGGTTCTTATATGCTGCTTTTCTCTTCCTGAAGGAGTCTCAAAGCAGCTTACAATCACTTTCCCTTCCTCTCCCCACATCAGACACCCTATGAGGTAGGGGAGGCTGAGAGAGCTGTGACAGAGCAGCTCTGCAAAAACAGCTCTGAGAGAACTGTGATCAGGCCAAGGTCACCCAGCTGGCAGCGTGTGGAAGAACGGGGAATCAAACCCGGTTTGCCAGATTAGAAGCTGCCTCTCTCAACCACTACAGCACTCTGGCACTCCAGAAGGGTGAGTGAGATGGTTGAGGGGTTGGAATCCATGCCTTACAAGGAGAGGTTGAGAGAGTTGGGTACGTGTAGCGTGGAGAAGAAGAAGGTAAGTGTTGTAGCTGGGTTTAACTATGTCAAAGATAGACTTGTAGAAGAGGGGGCCAACTCATTTCCTGCAGCCTTTAAGGCCAAACACGGTCTGGGCCCAGTGTATCTGAGAGACCGCCTACCTGCCTATATCCCCAAAAGAGCCTTACGCTCCACCACCTGCAACTGGCTGCTGATCCCTGCCCCAAAGAAGTATGGCGGACCTCAACAAGGGCCAGAGCCTTCTTGGTCCTGGCCCCCATCTGGTGGAATGAGCTCCCTGAAGAGCTCAGGGCCCTGGCCGAACTTCCACAGTTCCGTATGGCCTGCAAAAGGGAGCTCCTCTACCAGGTGTTCGCTTGAGGCCGACTGACTCAAAATATCTACAGGTCCTCCCAACAACCCCCCAGTCTGAAAAATCCAATCTACCCAGGGATTATCAATTGTTCTGTTAAAATACTGTTCTACTTGGCATGTTATGTCATGACTGTTATCCTTATCCATGGTTCCTCTATACATTTGTGAAACAGCTTGTGGGGTGGAACGTGTCTGGCTGTCCAAGTTGGAATAGGGCCAATCAGGGTGCGGCCAGCAACACTGGCTGCACCCTGATTGGCCCTGCTCCTACAGCTCCTGCCCTCACTCCCTGGACGCTAGCCACGTTCCTCTCAGGTGCGCCACAGACAGAGAGAGATACAGAGCCCTGCCATATACACGAGATACACGAGCCCTAATTACCTGCTATGGCTCCTGCTATGGAGAGAAAGACAGAGAGAGCTGCCCCAAACTGCACACCAGCCCTGCTTCCCTCCTACAAAACAGCCCTGATTACCTGCTATACTTCCTGCTGTGAGGCACACCGAGAGACATGCAGCGAGAAGGAGAGGGGAAGAGAGAGACACAGAGAGTGATCTGCACCTCCAGGTGTCCCCTGGGTCCTGGTGCCCATTGCAATCCTGGTTGCAATGGGCTTTCTTGCTAGTCCGTTATATTGCCATATGTTCTATGTAACTGTTCTATGACATTTCATGTAAACTGCCCAGAGCCATATGGAAGGATGGTATAAAAATCTAAATAAATAAATAAATCAAAAGCACCAAATTCATTATCCTGTGATCCTGAGGTCACCAACCTCCTGTGATTACAACATCTCTAGGCAGCAGAGACTTGTTCCCCTGGAGAAAATGGCTGCTCTGGAAGGTGGACCCTATAGCACTATGCCCCACTGAAATCCCACCCCTCTCCAAACCCCACCTTGCTCAGGCTCCATCCCCGAAATCTCCAGGTATTTCCTAACCTGGAGGTGGCCACTCTCTGCGGTGGTTGGATTTTCTTCAAGAAACAATTCACAATGAAGATAATTCCCTTTGGCAATGCCAGGCGAAATTTTGGGAAGCGGGACGCTCAGAGGTTGGCACGGCTGATTCAAACATATTTTATGAATTGCCAGATTATTTTCCTTCTGATCAAACCAGAGACATCTCAAAGGCATCTCAGAAATAATGCAACCAGAGCATTCTTAATAATAAATAAAAAGAGCACATTGTTATTCTTCATAATACAACAAGAGCAGTTTCATTATGTCCTTTGTCGGGACCATAAAACTCTCTCCACCAGCATCAGTGCTCAATTTGGGTGCTACAACTGAAGAAGGCTGTAGAGAAACTGGAGCATGTCCAGAGGAGGGCAACAAAGATGGTGAGGGGTTTGGAGACCAAGACATATGAGGAAAGGCTGGGGGAGCTTGGTCTGTTTAGCCTGGAGAGGAGATGACTGAGAGGATGGAGCAGAGCTGTGTTCTGTTGCCCCAGAGGGGCAGACCAGAACCAATGGGTTGAAATTAATTCCAAGGAATTTTTGGCTAAACATTGGGAAGAAGTTCCTGACAGAGCAGTTCCTCAGTGGAACAGGTTTCCTTGGGAGGTGGCAGGTTCTCCATCTATGGAAGTTTTTAAGTTCCCTCCCATGTCCTTTACTACAACTATGGTGGCTCTGCCTCATGCAGGCTGGAAAGAAGAGTAGGAGCTGAGAAGACAGCCTGAACACCCCCATACCACTAGCCTCAAACTCCCCCCTCCATTTCACCATCTAGAAGAAGAACAACAACAACAAGAAGAGTTGGTTCTTATATGCCGCTTTTTTCTACCTGAAGGAGTCTCAAAGCGGCTTACGGTCGCCTTCCCTTTCCTCTCCCCACAACAGACACCCTGTGAGGGAGGAGAGGCTGGGAGAGCCCTGATATTTCTGCTCTGTCAGAACAGCTTTATCAGTGCTGTGGCAAGCCCAAGGTCCCCCAGCTGGCTGCATGTGGGGGAGCGCAGAATTGAACCCGGCTCACCAGATTAGAAGTCTGCACTCCTAATCACTACACCAAACTGGCTCTAGCTAGACCAAGTTCTTCTGATAGTCAGTTCCCACATGAATAGCTGCACATCTCTCTTTTTAATTCTCTTTTATAAACTCTTCTTCTTCTTCAGTTATATCCGGGCTCTCTCAGCCTCACCCACCTCAAAGGGTGTCTGTTGTAGGGAGAGGAAAGGGAAGGCGACTGTAAGCCGCTTTGAGTCTCCTTCGGGTAGAGAAAAGCAGCATATAAAAACCAACTCCTCCTCCTCCTCCTCCTCCTCCTCCTCCTCCTTGTATCCTAACCTCTGTTGCCATGTATACAGTTTCTGATCTTACCAACTGCTGAGCACAGAATCTAGCTCCCCGGCGTGTCCCAGATGGTTCCTGTCAGAGAGGAGACCATTTAGCTTAATTGCGTTTGACTGCCCAAGAAACCCATCTGACAAAGGGCTGACGATTCCCTTGGGTATTTTGCGGAGAAACAGGCAGTTGAAAAACACACCTTTGATGGACTCCATATCCTCCTGCAAACAGGTGGGCCAGTCAGAGTTCTCTCAGAGCTCTCTCAGGCCCACCTAAATAAAATTTATTTTTATAACCCGCCATTCCCCCATTGTCTCGGGGGCAGGGGGAGGGGGTCCCAACCTATTATAACTTCCCATTCAGAACCCTGGACTGCTCTTGCTAAGACCCCCCCAGAGAGCTTACTTGGTGTTGTTTCCGAACTTCCCTTGAACTCCCTCCAATGCTTTGCCCGAGGAGGTTTCCAAATGCCTCTCCCCATTATTGTTTAGCCACCTACCTTGGGGATTTCTCCGTGAGTGATGACTTTCAAGACTTTGGCACATGATGTGAGAGGTTTTTTTTTTTGGGGGGGGGGAGCAGGCCAGCTATGGGAGGAGAAGCGGGAAGGGGAGGCAGTAGATGCAGGGAACTGCTGGAAAAACAGGAGAGGAAAGGGCAGGCGTATTCCGCATCTGGCACCATGGTAGATGCAGGGGAGGGATGCGGGTGGGAGGGGGGAGCTCTGGGTTGTGCACGGAGAGATCAGAGTCCCACCTGCCAGGGACCAGGCAGAATAAAAGCAGATGTTCCATCCAGGGCAGGAGAATCAGGGGTCACCTTCCAACTGACCCGATCAGCTAATGAGACGGAACGGGGGGAGCTTTGGTGGTGGAAAATAAAAGGCCGCGCGAAGACATCTCGGGCCTTTAATGCCACAGCTCTTTGGCATGCGATTCAAAAAAACAGGCTGGGAGAGGAGGAGGAGGAGGAGGAGGAGGGTCAGAGCTCACAGCATTGTGGTTTTCGCTCTGGCTCCTGCAGAGCCCTTATGGCAGGTGAGCGGCAAGAGGAGAGGGAGAGAAAGGAAGAGGTGGAGGCCGGGGGGGGGGGGGAGAGGGTGGTTGGGCCGCTACCACGCTGAGCCAGGCGGCTCCCGGGCTAGCTGTGCGCCTTGATGTGGCGACGCATTTGTCAAAAGGTGCCCTGGTGTCTGGGGATGCCCAGGGTCTCTGGAGCAGAGGCAGCCAGCCTCACGCCTGGGGAGATGACCGGCAGGCCCAGCACAGCAGCAGCCTCCTCCAGCTCAGGAAAGCAGGGACAAGCTGAGGTCAGCTGGGGGTGCGGCCAGGAGCAGAGGATCAGGGAGGGAAGCACTGAGAATAAAGAATGAGGGATGCGGAGGAAAAAGAGGCTCTGACTCAAAGGGGAATGGACGGGGGGAGGGGGAAACAGGGAGGTGAAGAGCTGAGATTGGAAAGGGAGGTAAAAAGTGAGCCTGGGAAGGTGGCTGAGGAGGAATTGCGGCAGGAGTAAGAGGAGGAGCAGGAGGAGGGGCAGGAGGAGCATGGGAGTCAGAATCTCACAGAACTGGAAGAGACCACAAAGGGCTGCCCAGTCCAGCCCCGCACCTTCTCCGGGACTTAAAAACCACACCCTCCTGCAGGAGGGGGATCCGGAGCAGCAGGAGTAACAGAATGGAATCCTAGAGCCAGAGAGGTGGAAGGGTTGCCATGCCCTGTCCATGGTGCTGAAATTCATGCCCCGTTCTCCCATCTCCGGCCTCATGAATCTGAATAGAGGCTTGAAGAAGAATCACAGAATAATAGAGTTGGAAGGGATCTTATGGGTCATCTAGTCCAACCCCCTGCAGTATGCAGGACACTCACAACCCTATTGCTCATCCACTAGGATGCTTAGGGCTGATCCTGCGTTGAGCAGGGGGTTGGACTAGATGGCCTGTATGGCCCCTTCCAACTCTATGATTCTATCGCTCACCAAGAAGAAGAGTTGGTGCTTATATGCCACTTTTTTCTACCCAAAGGAGTCTCAAAGTGGCTTACAGTCGCCTTCCCTTTCCTCTCCCCACAACAGACACCCTGTGGGGTAGGTGAGGCTGAGAGATCCCTGAGATTACTGCTCGGTAATCAGCTTTCAGTGCTGTGGCAAGTCGAAGTCCAGCATGTGGAGGAGCGGGGAATCAAACTCGGCTCACCAGATTAGAAGTCCGTGCTCCTAACCACTAAACTAAGCTGGCAAACCATTTTGGGATGGTTTGGGGGCAAGTCCCAGCCAGCCTACAGTAACCTTTGGATCAATTCTGGAATACAGATCCTTTCTCTTAAGGCTTTGGAGCCGGCTGAGAGCCTGCTGGGCTTTGGCACTGGGGAGACTTAGGAAAATCTCATTCCAATTGACAAAGGGATATTTCAGAGGACATTCAGAGTCGACATAGTTTGGAAGTGAATTGACAGCACTTAACACACACACAGGTCAATTTTATTGCATGCTTTGAGCATATGGAGAGGATACTGGAAAGCCAGAGAAGTCTAGTGGTTGTTCTAGGATCTGGAAAACCCTGGTTCAAATCCCCAATTCTGCCATGGAATTTTAGTGGCTGACCTTGGACCTATCACATCCTCTTCAGCGAACCTACCTCAAAGGATTGTTGTGAAGTTTAAATGGAGAGAAGAGCTGTATTTTTATACCCCATTTTTCACTACCTAAAGGAATCCCACTTTCCCCTTCCTCACCCCACAACAGACACCCTGTGAGGTAGGTGGGGCTGTGGGAGCCCTAAGAGAACTGCTCAATAACAGCTTTAAGAGAACTGTGGCTAGCCCAAGGTCACCCAGCTGGCTGCACGAGGAGGAGGAGTGGGGAATCAAACCTGGCTCTCGAGATCAGAGTCCATGTGCTCTTAGCCACTACACCTCTCATGAGGAAAATGATGTAATTTGGGTTGGGATCCCATTAGGGAAGTAAGTCGGGGTGCAAATAAAGTCAACAAATAAACCGAAAGTGGTTGCAATGTCACTTGCTCCACGTTGGGATCCAGAATTCAGAGGGAATTGTCACTTAGAATCATAGAATCATAGAGTTGGAAGGGGCCATACAGGCCATCTAGTCCAACCCCCTGCTCAACGCAGGATCAGCCCTAAGCATCCTAAAGCATCCAAGAAAAGTGTGCATCCAACCTTTGCTTGAAGACTGCCAGTGAGGGGGAGCTCACCACCTCCTTAGGCAGCCTATTCCACTGCTGAACTACTCTGACTGTGAAAATTTTTTTCCTGATATCTAGCCTATATCGTTGTACTTGAAGTTTAAACCCATTACTGCGTGTCCTCTCCTCTGCAGCCAGCAGAAACAGCATCCTGCCCTCCTCCAAGTGACAACCTTTCAAATACTTAAAGAGGGCTATCATGTCCCCTCTCAACCTCCTTTTCTCCAGGCTGAACATTCCCAAGTCCCTCAACCTATCTTCATAGGGCTTGTGGCACAAAGAGGAGAACTGATTCTGTTCCTCCTTCTATTGCACATTATGCATATCCAAGTTCATGCATATTCAAGACGAAGTTCTGTTCAGCTCACATTATTCTTTCTTGCATGCCCAGGATAATTCCAACCAACACTCTTGAGTCTGGAAGGAACTTCTCTCCAGGCCATATTGGCCCAGGGATCCTGGAGGGTGTTTGCTTTTCCTTGGGCACAGAGCTGGGCTCACCCGGGGGAGTAGGAGGGAAGGTAGTTGTGAATTTCCTGCACTGTGCAAGAGGTTGGTAGGTGACTATTGAGGTCCCTTCCAGCTCTGATTCTGATGAATACGTCAATAGGCTACATCTCCCTGCTTCTGTTCCATCTCCCCACAATTGTGGTTTCACTTGGGTTACTCTGAAATTCACCGTGTGCAGGCATGGTGGTTTATGGGAAAAGGCTCTCCATTGAAGCCACAGCATAACATTTTGTCACAGCCAGTGTGGGATAACCAACAAACAGAATCTGCCATGGGGATGAGACCCTTCATGGCTTGGGTCAGCAGGGCCCCTCACTCCAAGGGGCGGTCTCTGAATACGTGTCCCTCTTGGCCAAGAACCTTGGTCCAGCCAAGAAGAAATAACGACAACAGCTTTAGTTTAGTATACCGCCCTTCCCTGACCAGAATATGCATTCCTAGAGAAACTGAAGAAGAAGAGGAAGAAGAAGAAGAAGAGTTGGTTCTTATATACCGCTTTTCTCTACCCCAAGGAGTCTCAAAGCAGCTTACAGACTCCTTCCCTTCCTCTCCCCACAACAGACACCCTGTGAGGTGGGTGAGGCTGAGATTATTGCTCGGTCAGAACAGTTTTATCAGCACCATGGTGAGCCCAAGGTCGCCCAGCTGGCTGCATGTGGGGGAGTGCAGAATAAAACCCGGCATGCCAGATTAGAAGTCCGCACTCCTAACAACTGCATCAAACCACTACACCAAAGTGACTGCTTTGAAGTGTAGACCCACTCCCCTCCCCAAACTCTCCCCTCTGCAGGCCCCACCCCCAAGGCTTCAAGTGTGTCCAAATCCAGATTTGGCAACCCTGCTCTGGAGTCCAGGAATCTGCCGCTGCTCCAGCTGCTCCAGACCCTGCCCTGAAAACACTGACCACCATGAAACTGGTCCTCCATTTCCAATCCATCTTTCCCAGGTGGAACAGGTGATTTCGAGTGCACTCCTATGGGTGCTGACACAGCCAAGCCCTTCTCCACCTGCACCCTGTGCATCAGATCCGGCAAATTCTCTACTGCTCAGAAACCATAACAATTCAGAGAAGAACAACGGGCCGCTCTCTCCCACCCCGAGGAAGCTCTCCTTCCTGTTCCGTTGTTTGTTTGTAGGGCGCCTCCTTCTCTGAGCAAGGGCCGATTCCCTCTGGGACTCACTAATACTGTTCTAACTTCCCCCTGGGGCTTGTTGCCGGCGCAGCCCGTGTTCTTCGGCTGGAAGCAATCAAATCCTCGTTCGAGGCCATCTTGGCTCCTGCCGTTAACGCCGGCTGGTTCCTAATGAGTCCCAGGCAAACATGGCTCAAGGTGAGGATAATTGGCGAGGGGAGGCGAAGAGAGACCACAAACAAAGTCCCCCGGGGGGATTGGTGGATTTGATCAAACGGCACGGTGTCCACTCAAGTCCCCTGACAGCTGGAAGCGGCGGAAACAGAGGCAAAGACGCCGGAGCTCTGTGCTAAATGAAATATTCACGCGTGCGGAGCTTGGCACGGTTCCAGCAGCTTCTTCCGATTTACCCACACCCCCGTGGCTGCTCTGAGGTCCGGCCTGCCCACGGGGAGCTCCTGAGGTGGACAGATGCCAAGGGGGCAGAGCTAGGGAGGTCAGCCTTCAGGTGAGGCCTGGGGTTCTCCTCGGATTACAGCTCGTCCCCAGGCAACAAATCAGTTCCCCCGAAGAAAATGGCCACTCAGAAGGGGGCTTCTAGGGATTTCTATCCCACTGAAGTTTCTCCCCAAACACTGCCTGTGGGAGGCTCCACCCCCAAAGTCTACGGGTTTTCCCCAAACCAGAGCAGGCAACCCTAGCCAGAGCGGACTGCATGCCAGCATGGGGGAGGGGAGGGATCAGGGCCGGTTCCAGGTCTTTGAAGGCCGAAGGCGTAATGATCTCCTCTCTGACAGGAACCATCTGGGACATGCCGGGGAGCTAGATTCTGTGCTCAGGTTGGTAAGATCAGAAACTGTATACATGGTTAGGATAGAAGAAGAAGAAGAAGAAGAAGAAGAAGAAGAGTTGGTTCTTATATGCCGCTTTTCTCTACGTGAAGGAGGCTCAAAGCGGCTTACAGTCGCCTTCCCTTTCCTCTCCCCACAACAGACACCCTGTGAGGGAGGTGAGGTTGAGAGAGCCCTGATATTACTGCTAAGTCAGAACAGTTTTATCAGTGCCGTGGTGAGCCCAAGGTCACCCAGCTGGTTGAATGTGGCACAGTGAGGAATCAAACCCAGCTCACCAGATTAGAAGTCCGCACTCCTGACCACTACGCCATGCTGGCTCGAGGTCCTCCCCCTAGGGTGGGCTGGTTCCCAGTAGCAACAGGCAGGGGATGAGCTTAAGATGAGGGGGTGACATGTACCAGAAGCGACATCATTACACTGCAGTGTTGCAGAGACACTTTGGTATCAGGGCAAAAAAAAAAGAAAGGAAAAAAAAAAAAAGCTTCCACCATAGAGTTTCCCCCCAAACACTAGAGTGGCACTGTGCTGTCACTGGTGGCATAGCTTGGGCCTCTCTTGAGTCCCCTGCCAGCCAAAGCACTGACATTGCCTCCAGTGAGGGGTGGGCACCCTTACCCTACCCCATCCCTCCTGGCCCTGCTCCCACCCTCACCCCCTCCGCCCTCTGCCTGCAAGACCTTCCGCTGCCCTGGTTCTTAGCAGCCTGCTCCTCCTGCAGCCCTTGCCTTGGTGACCTTGGAAAGAACCTGCAGCCGGGATCGCCTGGGGAAGGTTGCGAGAGGGCTGGGCATCCATGGCTCTTCTAGAAGCTCTGGACTCTGGGGGCTGTCCCTTCTCAGGGTATGCTGATGCAGCACCTGGAGGGGAGGGGGATAAGGCCCTCAAACCAAAGCCGGTCAGAAGTCTTGATGGGTAGAACCCCTTCTGCCCCTACCCACTTATTAAAAAGTCATGATGGGCCTCAAAATGTGTTGGTGGGTGCCCCCTGAAGACCCCTGGAATGGAAAAAGAAGAGTTGGTTTTTATATCAGTGATATCAGTGCTCTCTCGGCCTCACCCACCCCACAGGGTGTCTGTTGTGGGGAGAGGAATGGGAAGGCGACTGTAAGCCGCTTTGAGCCTCCTTCGGGTAGGGGAAAGCGGCATATAAGAACCAACTCTTCTTCTTCTTCTTCTTCTTCTTCTTCTTCTTCTTCTTCTTCTTCTTCTATACCCCACTTTTCACTGCCCAAGAGGGTCTTACAATCCCCTTCCTCTTCCCACAACTCTGTCTGGAAGGTGGGCCTCAGAGAGTGCTGGGGGAACTACTCTGTGAGAACAGCTCTAACAGGACTGTGACTGGCCCAAGGCTACCCAGCTGGCTGCATGTGGAGGAGGAGTGGGGGATCAAACCCGGCTCTCCAGATTAGAAGCCACCCCTCCTCACCATTAAACCATGCTGGATTCCTCAGCTCTGTCCCAAATCTACTGCTCATCGGCTTTGTTGGCGATGCCAAGTGACCATTTTCCCCAGGGGAAATAATCTTTGTTGCCTGGAGAGGAGTTGTGATGGTAGGAGATCTCCAGCCACCTCCTGGAGGCTGGCAACCCAATTTTGAATGTCTTTTCCTTGGGAAATGTATGGGGTTGCCAGAGGGCAGTTGCAAATTGATGGTAACAATGAACAATAATCACAGCTTTCTTTCTTCCCTCATTCATCTAAGGGGCTGGATAGAGAAATTTATGATCACCATGGAAATATTTGATTATTCACTCACTTATGGTTTCTAAATGTTGACATTTTTAATAAAAACTTAAGTGGGGAAAAGATTCTCAGCTGTCAAGGGGGGTTTACCTCAAGATGAATTGAAGGGTCTTAGGCTGGTCGAATCACAAAGTCACGGGTGGCTAAACTGTGGCTCTCCAGATGTCCGTGGACTGCTGGCAGGGGCTCATGGTAATTGTAGTCCATGGACCTCTGGGGAGCCAGTTTGACCACCCGTGACAGAATATTATTGTTTCAGGCACCTCCCCATCAGGCCAGAGCAAATGCTTCCAGAATTCCTGTGCCAGTCTAGCATGCCTACTCTATTATTCCTCATGAGACGGAGCCTCTGATTGGCCATTCTCCAGACTCCCCACAGCCAATCCAGGTGGCTTGCAGTAAGGCTGCCGACCCCTAGGTGGTGGCTCGAGTTCTCCTGGGATTTTAGCTGGTCTCCAGACAATAGAGGTTAGTTACCCTGGAGGAAATGGGAACTTTGGTAGAAGAAGGTGAATAGGTTTCTACCCAAAGGAGTCACAAAATGCCTTACAATCGCCTTTCCCTTCTCCCCAAACAGATTAAACAGATCCCTCAAAGGGAATTATGGGGACTGATGAATCCTGGAAGGAATTGGGTCCTTTCCCTGGGAGAAATACTTCTTAAAGAGAGCCAGTTTGGTGTAGCGGTTAGGAGGGCGGACTTCTAATCTGGCATGCCGGGTTCGATTCTGCGCTCCCCCACATGCAGCCAGCTGGGTGACCTTGGGCTCGCCACGGCACTGATAAAACTGTTCTGAATGGGCAGTAATCTCAGGGCTCTCTCAGCCTCACCCACCCCACAGGGTGTCTGTTGTGGGGAGAGGAATGGGAAGGCGACTGTAAGCCGCTTTGAGCCTCCTTCGGGTAGGGAAAAGCGGCATATAAGAACCAACTCTTCTTCTTCTTTTTCTTCTTCTTCTTCTTCTTCTAAATCATTATGAATTGTAGAATAGAGTGGGAAGGGACCTCCTGGGTCATCTAGTCCAACCCCCTGCACTATGCAGGATACTCACAACCCTGTTGCTCATCCACTGTTACCTGCCATCCCCTTGAACCTTAAACAAATGAAGATTTATTTTGGGAGAATTCTGAGGAACATACAAAACTCAAAATATTTACCTGTTCGGAAGCAGAAGGAGGGGTTGTTCAGAAGAAGCAGCAGCCTTGCAGTCACCTTCCCTTCCTCTCCTAACTAAAGGGCCCCTTGTGAGGCAGGTGGGACTGAGAGAGTCCTGAGAGAACTGGGAGTGGCCCAAGGTCACTCAACAGGCCTCCTGTGTCTTAAAGCCTTCCCTTCCTCTCCCACCACAGGAATCTTGTGAGGCAGGTGGGGCTGAGAGAGTCCTGAGAGAACTGGGAGTGGCCCAAGGTCACTCAACAGGCCTCCTGTGTCTCAAAGCCTTCCCTTCCTCTCCCACCACAGGAATCTTGTGAGGCAGGTGGGGCTGAGAGAGTCCTGAGAGAACTGAGACTGGCCCAAGGTCACCTAGCAGGCTTCCTGCGGAGGAGGTGTGGGGAATCAAGCCTGAACTTCCAGATTACAGTGGGCTGCTCTTAATCACTACACCACACCAGCTCTCACTGTGAATGGTAGGGCTTTATACCCTGCTGAGGTCCTTCCCCAAACCTAACCCACTCCAGGCTCCACCCCCAAAATCTCCAGGTATTTCTCAGCCCAAACCTGGCCTCCCTATGTCACCAAGGAAACCAAAGCTCTAAAGCCCCATGGATATGGATAACTGATGTCGGTTTCCATCTACTGACCTTGACCCCTCTTCCTAGCAAAGGGCTACTCTGGAGTAAAGGAGCAGAGGGCCAGGGCTGCAGGGGGTGAAGGACAGATGATGGATCTCTGCTCACATTCTCCCCTCCTCTGCAGCCCTGCTGTAGTCAGAAGTCTTGCATGTGCAAATTGCCGAAAGTTATTTTTAACCCTGGTTTGATGGACTGCCGCATGGATTTATTGAGGTCACGTTTCCCCACAGTTCCATTTCTTCTTTGTAACAAATTCTTGCTCAGTCCGGGGACCTGGACTGAAATGAACTTCTTTCTAAGTTCATGCAGCCACCAAAACATTTGACTTCTCTTCTTCGAGAAGAAAAAAGAATCCATCTGTTATTTCTGGGTGCATTAGAGTCATAGAGTCACAGAGTTGGAAGGGATCTCCAGGGTAGTCAAGTCCAATCACCTGTAGAATAACAACAGCTTGGTGTAGTGGTTAGGAACGTGGATTTCTAACCTGGTGAGCTGGGTTTGATTCTCCACTCCTCCCCCACATGCAGCCAGCTGGGTGACCTTGGGCTTGCCACGGCACTGATAAAACTGTTCTGACCGAGCAGTGATATCAGGGCTCTCTAGCCTCACCCACCTCACAGGGTGTCTGTTGTGGGGAGAGGAAAGGGAAGGTGACTTTAAGCTGCTTTGAGCCTCCTTTGGGTAGAGATAAGCGGCATATAAGAACCAACTCTTCTTCAGTAATCACAGGGCTCTCTCAGCCCCACCTACCTCACAGGGTGTCTGTTGTGGGGAGAGGAAAGGGAAGGTGACTGTAAGCCACTTTGAGACTCCTTTGGGTAGAGAAAAGCGGCATATAAGAACCAACTCTTCTTGTTCTTGTTCTTGTTCTTCTTCTTCTTCTTCTTTGATCATGTCAGTCCATCTCATGTTGGGTCCGCCTCTTTCCCTCCTGACTCCAACTTTCTCTAGCATTATTGTCTTTTCCAGTGACTCTTGTCTTCCATGACATGACCAAAGACGCACGATAGCCTTGGTTGGTTCCGACTTGATTTGTTCGAGAACCCGCATGCTTGCCTTTTTCAAAGGAATCATGTTTCTTCCTGTTGTTTTGGAATCTCCAGACCCAATCTCGTTTTCGGGGCTGAACAGATGTTTGACTTCTCTGGTGTTCTGTGCTGGGCCTAAGCAGTGGAGAACTAGGAGGTTGTAGAGCAGGGAGTCCCAGAGTGGGTGGGACAGCCCCCCTGAAGGGGGTGAGTGGGATTTGTTGGCGTGAGCAACTCAGCATGCCTGGATATCAGAGATCACTAGATCACCCTGTGTATAGGTGTTCTACCTTGAATGACATGTCTCTCTTTGACCGTTTATGCACTGGGAACTTCACTGCCCCAGCTCCCATGCAGGAGCACAAATCAGGAGTGGATGAGGTGCACTGGGCCAAATGCTCCCCCGTGTGGGTGCAGGAAGAGGTGGGGCAACCTACAATGACTAAAACTCCAGCCTGTAGCCCAGCATGAAACCTCCAGTGCATAAACGGTCTTTGTCTTAACCTGCCTCTCTTTGGCATCTCCTCTCTATTGGTCCTCTCACATGGCCTTCCACGCACACCCACATGTCTGGCTATATCTCCTGTACAGACAAGGCTCTCAGACTCCCACACATGATGCTGAGCAAGGGAAAGTACTCTTCAGATGAGGCTCCCTTTCTCTTCTCTCGATTGCATTCTAAATGTGAACTGGGTCTACTTGAATAAATGCAATTTTACCATTTTCATCCTATATTCCTTGGGAGATTTATTTACTGCACTCAGTAGCCGGCTTCTATGACTGGGAAGAACTTGGTCAGGTCTGAGCTGTGACTCATGAGAGCTCCTCTTTGGTGTAGTGGTTAGGAGTGCGGACGTCTAATCTGGCGAGCCGGGTTCAGTTCTGTGCTCCCCCACATGCAGCCAGCTGGGTGACCTTGGGCTAGTCACAGTCCTGATAGAGCAGTTCTCCCAGAGCAGTGATATCAGGGCTCTCTCAGCCTCACCTCCCTCACAGGGTGTCTGTTGTGGGGAGAGAAAAGGGAAAGTGACTGTAAGCCACTTTGAGCCTCCTTTGGGTAGAGAAAAGCGGCATATAAGAACCAACTCTTCTTCTTCTTCTTCAGTAACCTCAGGGCTCTCTCAGCCTCACCTCCCTCACAGGGTGACTGTGGTGGGGAGAGGACAGGGAAGGCGATCGTAAGCTGCTTGGAGACTCCTTTGGGTAGAGAAAAGCGGCATATAAGAACCAACTCTTTTTCTTCTTCCTCTGCCACAGATTTTGGCAGTCTTGAAAGTGCTCCTGGACTCTTGCTTTTTTCCCCCTCCTGCTACAAACAGACCAACATGGCTGCCCATTTTGATCTATCTCAAAGAAAAAGACAACAATGCTCAAAAACTGGGATGCGGCAGGAAAAGGGGAAGACATAAGAACATAAGAGAAGCCATGTCGGATCCAACCAATGGCCTATCCAGTCCAGCACTGTGTCCTAAAGGGACCCAAATCGAGGTGAAATCAGGAGGTCCACAAGTGGGGCCAGAACTCCAGAAGCCCTTCCACTGCTGCCTCCTGCCATATCCCCCGCAAGGCGCTACGCTCTGCGGGGGGAAATCTATTGGTAGTTCCCGGACCTAGAGAAGCACACCTGGCCTCAACCAGGGCCAGGGCTTTTTTGGTCCTGGCCCCCACATGGTGGAATGAGCTCCCGGAAGAGCTGTGGGCACTGTGGGATTTGTCAGGGCCTGTAAAATGGAGCTCTTCCGACAGGTTTGTTTGTTCGTTTGTTCGTTCATTCATTCATTCATTCATTCATTCATTCATTCATTCATTCATTCATTCATTCATTCATTCATTCATTCATTCATAAATGCTCCACCATGTAGGATCTTACCTGCCATTGGGCAGTTTTACAGACCTATCAGAAGCTTCTGCTTAGGGCATGATGGGCCTTGGTGAGAACTTCCAAAGGTATAACAGTTCACAGTATTTGCTCGTCTGTGTTCAGTTGCTGGTGCTTAGTAAAAGAGCTGCTTATTGGACGGATCGTCTTCGAGTTGTTACTGAACCCACTGTTTAATACTAGGCACCTTTCCTCTTACAAATTCTTAGTGGTTATTCATCAGTTCACCTGGCAGCCACATGGTCCAAGATGGCTGCCCACCTCCTCTCAAATCTGAGCAACCTCCTTCTCAGGTGGTCAGATGGTCAGCAGGTGAGAGAGGCAGCCCTTCCCCTGCTTCCAGGGGCTTAACATCGCCTTCTGTGAACCACCCACTTTGGGCATTCTGGGAAAAAGAAACTCTCAGTCCATCCCATGTACCTGCCTAGGAAAGAGAAGAGGCTGGGAGAATTGGTTTTTATATCCCTCTCCCTACAGCAGACAGCCTGTGATGTAGGTGGGGTGGAGAGAGCTCTGACAAGACTGCTCTGGGAGAACAGCACTATCAGGGCTGTTAATCATTCATTCATTGATTGATTCATTCATTGATTCATTGATTGATTGATTGATTCATTCATTCATTCATTGTTTGGATTTTTATTCCCGCCTCTCTCCGAAGACTTGTGGGCGGGTTACACGAAGACAGAATTAAAACCCCATTAAAATAAATCACAATCCCCGATATCATTAAACCCACGAAACTCCATAAAACCCCACAAAATCCATAAAAGGCAGCATAATCCCCCATCCTCCCCCAATTTACAGTCAAACCACCACAGGTAGAGGGATCGCAGAATGGTACAGCGTTGGCCACAGGAGGGGCCCTAGTTGTCCCTGCAACCTGGCCTCAACCAAAGACCTGGTGGAAAAGCTCTGTTTTGCAGTCCCTGCAGAACTGAGACAGCTCCGTCGGGGCCCTCAGCTCTTCTGGGAGCTCATTTTACCAGGTCGGGGCCAAGACCAAGAAAGCCCTGACTCTGGTCGGGGCCAGGTGTGTTTCTCTGGGGCCGGGGACCAGCCCAAGGTCACCCAGCTGGCTGCATGCGGAGGAGTGGGGAATCAAACCCAATTAGATTAGAAGCTACCCAATTAAGCAAGACACGGAGCTGGCTCTTTTCCCCTCTGCCTTCTCTATTCACATCCATAATTTTGCAAACCTCTTTCATGTCTCCCCTCAATTGCCAAGCGAAAGAGCCTTAACCTCTTTAACCTTTCCACATAAGGAAGGAGTTGCATCTCCTTAATCCCTTCAGTTACCCTTTTCGGCCCCTGTTCCAATGCTAAAACAGCTTTGCAAAGGTGCCGTGGCTAGAACTGTGCACAGTATTCCCAAATGAGGCCACACCACAGATTTATACAGGGGCATTAGGATAGCGGCAGATTTGTTTTCTGTCCCCTTCCACAATTATTCTCAGCATTTTACCTGCCTTATATATTTTTTTTTATGGTGGTTGCACACTGAGTTGACCCAACACGAGATGGATGGGCTCAATCAAGGAAGCTACAAGGCTGTTCACAACAGGACATTTAGGAAACAGTTGCTTCGTTGGATCGCCATAAATTGGCAGCAGCTGGGCAGCACTTAAAAGACACAAAGGTGGCCCTGGGTTTACGGAACCAAGGCAAAGTTGATTTGGAAAGGTTTGCGAACCATTGGAGTGGAGATTACAGCGTCGTAGTTGCTGGAATATGCAGTGTGCGTAACTGGGCAGAGTATTGCTTTAGGATGCTTAGGGCTCATCCTGCGTAGAGCAGCGGGTTGGACTAGATGGCCTGTATGGCCCCTTCCAACTCTATGATTCTATAAAGGGTGTCCTGCAGAGGGCATCGGAGGAGATATATAGTTAGCATAGGATAGGAACTTCCTGGTGATTTTGAAATTATCTCCTCCAGCGTTCTGATTGGCTTGTTTGAGCCCACTTCCTTCCTGCTCGCCTCTGGACCAGTTGTCAAACAACAGAAGAATGGCTGCACGCAACAGCTAAATAGTTAGTTAGGTCTCTTCTCCCTCTTTCTATACCAGGTTGTTTCTCTTCACAAATAAAGCTATTTTATTCTTTAAGCAGCCTGGTATTGCGCTCTCTCTGCCTGTTTAAACCCTGCCAACAAACAGCTCTCAGCCCACCCTGCTTCTCAGGGTTGTCGTGAGGATTAAGTGGAAGAGAGGAGAAGTACATTCAAAGCTCTTTGGAAGTCAAACAGGATAAAAACGTGGTCGATAGACTGCAGTTTGTAACAGCATCTCTACTCCTCCTCCTCACTAGTAAAATTGTGCAAAGCACTGTGCTTAGATACACCAGGGTTGCGTGAAACCCTGGGGTTTCTTCATGGCCCTGGAAGGGTTTCCTGAATGAGTTGGAATGAATTTTTAAAAATGTATTCTGTTAAATGTGTTGAACATTTAAAAGGTAAAGGTATCCCCTGTGCAAGAACCGAGTCATGTCTGACCCTTGGGGTGACGCCTTCTAGCGTTTTCTTGGCAGACTCAATACAGGGTGGTTTGCCATGCCCTTCCCCAGTCATTCCCGTTTTACCCCCCCCCCCCAAGCAAGCAAACTGGGTCCTCATTTTACCGACCTCAGAAGGGTGGAAGGCTGAGTCAACCTTGAGCTGGCTGCTGGGATTGAACTCCCAGCCTCATGGTCAGAGCTTCAGACAGCATGAACATTTATCACATGATAAATCAGGTCAACTTGCCCCCCACCCCAAATGTCAAACACAAAAGCAGAATGCAGCACTGTGTCGGCAGATACAAAATCATTTATGTCAGGAGCTGTAACATACTGCAAAATACATCAAGTAGAGATGCGTAACATTCCCCAAACAGCACTGCACAGGGTTAATATAAGACAACGGAATCCTCAGAGTTCTTATTGCAAAAAACAGGTGCTGCAATTGGAGGTACAAAATGGCATCCAAATCTAAAAGTTCCAAAGATGGAATTCCGGATAAATGTTCATTCATTTTGCCTAGGCCTTATCTTCTTCAAATGAAGTAATTCAAGCATAAAATCTAATGGGATTCAAGCCTAGAACATTATAATGGGGGAAATCCTCCTCATCCACATAGGCAGATGAATTTCCTCCCAAAAGGGCCAATGATGGGCCTGGAGGGGGTGGGAAGGGGAGGGGCCCTGGGGTGGGCGTGTCCACAGCTCTGCTTTCCGACCATATTCTGCATGATCGCGCCACTTTTGGGGTTTCTCGAAGCCTGAAGAATGTTTCAGGGGTTTCTCAATGGTAGAAAAGGTTGTTTTTATGAAACTTATTTGTTTTACCAGTTTGACCCATGTGTGGGAGCAGATCTCTAAAACACCACTGCAAATCGCCCTACCAGCTTGGTGTAGTGCTTAGGAGTGCGGACTTCCAATCTGGCGAGCTGATTTTGATTCCACACTCCCCCACATGCAGCCAGCTGGGTGACCTTGGGCTCACCACAGCCCTGATAAAGCTGTTCTGCCCGAGCAGTAATCTCAGGGCTCTCTCAGCCTCACCCACCTCACAGGGAGTCTGTTGTGGGGAGAAGAAAGGGAAGGCAATTGGAAGTCGCTTTGAGACTCCTTCAGGTAGAGAAAAGCGGCATATAAGAACCAACTCTTTTTCTTCTTCAGTAATCTCAGGGCTCTCTCAGCCTCACCTCCCTCACAGGGGGACTGTTATGGGGAGAGGAAAGTGAAGGTGATTGTAAGCTGCTTTGAGATTCCTTTGGGTAGAGAAAAGAGGAATCTAAGAACAAACTCTTCTTCAGTAATATCAGGGCTCTATCAGCTTCACCTCCCTCACAGGGTGTCTTTTGTTGGGAGAGGAAAGGGAAGGTGATTGTAAGGCGCTTTGAGATTCCTTCAGGTAGTGAGAAGTGGGGGATAAGAACCAACTCTTCCTCTTGTGGTCAGCTTTGCGTGGCAAGCCAGTCTGCGACTTCTTTTTTCTCTGGTGGCCCATCTCAGTGTGGGCCCATCTGTTTTTTTCCTGTGGGGATTTCTGCTTTTTTCTTTTTTACTTGGGTAGATTTTGAGATCTGCAAGGGTATCAGACGGTGGCATTTAAAGGCAGAGGATTGCAGAGCACAGAACTGAAGAGTCATTAATTTGACCTCTCTCTAAATCAGGACAAATAGACCTCCCAAATAGATCTCCTGTCTACCTGTAGAGACCACAGTGGAGGTGTAAGGCCATGAAGCCAGGGCTGCCAATCTCAAGTTGCCAAATTTCTGTAGATTTAGAAGGTGGAACCTGGGGAGGGATGGGTTTGGGGTGGAGGACCTCGGCAATGCATAACAATACAGAATCTGCCCTCCAAATCAGCCCTTTTCTCCTAGAGACCAGATTTCTGTAGCCTGGAAATCGGATGCAACTCTGGGTCATCTCCAGACCCTTCTTGCAGTCCATCCTCCACAGCTGCCATTTCCTCCCAGGGAGCTAATCTCTGTATTTTGGAGATCATGCACAATCCCAGGAGGTCTCCTGGCCCTACCTGGAGGTTGGCAAGCCCTGCCCTCTGTGACCTATTGGTTGCCCCTCCACGAAACAGAATGCCAGACTAGATCAGGGGTAGTCAAACTGCGGCCCTCGAGACGTCTGTGGACTACAATTCCCATGAGCCCCTGCCAGCTTTCGCTGGCAGGGGTTCATGGGAATTGTAGTCCACAGACATCTGGAGGGCCGCAGTTTGACTGCCCTTGGACTAGGTGGGCCGCTGCCCTGATCCAGCAGGGCTCTTCCGCTGCTCGGATGCCTCCAATTTGTCGAGACTTAGAGCCATATTAATGGGAAGATTTAGAGACCTTTTAAGAAAACTTATACTCATTTCTTAGCTATAAGCTGCCTCGGGTCCCACTTCACAGGAGACAAGCACGGGTAGAAGCCTTCTAAAATGAATAAAGCTATTATACAGGAGCTTTTGATGGCATTTTCATTTTGCCTGCAATATGTATACTGTTTTGGAACTCCGGGATGCCTTTCTGCTTTTCGGCTGTGCATGGATTCTTCCTTTGATGCAAGAGGCCGCTGACACTGGAGAACAACATCTCCACCCACAGGACAGGCGTAGTCAGGTGGTAACTGGGGGCACGTACAATTTGATGCACCATCCTACCCAAAGCCTTGCATGTAAAAAACTAGCTGCCCCCAAGAAGGCTGATGTGCTAGTTTTCTGCCTGCAGGGATTCTCCCTCCCCCCAAGGATATAGGGCAGTGCTTGCTATTAGTCCCAGCTTTCCTTTCTCTCTTGGGCCAAACTCTGGGGCAAATACAGTTTGATGATCCTCTATACCCTGCATGTAGAAAACTAGCTGCCCCAAAGAAGGCTGATGTTCTAGTTTTCTACCTGCGTGGATTTTTTCCCAAGGGTATAGGACAGTGCCTGCTATTAGTCCCAGCTTTCCTTTCTCTCTTGGGCCAAACTCCCAACTGAAATTCCTTGGCCCTGTGCCCGGTCACTGCTGCTATCGCTCCCTCCCGCCTGCCCTTTGCCTCCCCCTGATGCCTCGGCCGGGAGAACAGAGAGCGGCCTATGCTTCCTTCCTCCGGCTTCGAGAATTTTCCTCGGTGATGAATGAGGCTTGGAAACAGGCCCAGATCTGTCGCCCGAGCCTCCAAGCTGAGGCTAATTGAGTGAGATCTGCTACGCCAGGGCTGCCGGATTAATCGTCTCGGCTTCTGGAGCCCTTGCCGGGAGGAGGTGGCAAGAGGAGGGCGGTGGATGGGAGGGAGGCAAGAGACAGCAGGTACTAACAACAAAATCCCAGTCCAAGAGCACCAGGAAGTCCAAGAGCATTTCCCAGGAGATAAGTTTGCCTGGCCCTGACCTTGATGGATGGAAAACGAAAAAACCAGCCTGAGGAAACAAGGCAGAGTCCGGAAGGTTGAGCCACAAATATACAATGGAATTAAGTGTGTGCATCCTCAGGTGTAAACCCAAAGAAAGTGATTTAGTTTCTCTTGGTTCTTATATGCCGCTTTTCCGAAGGAGTCTCAAAGTGGCTTACAATCACCTTCCCTTTCCTCTCCCCACAACAGACACCCTGTGAGGTGGGTGAGGCTGAGAGAGCCCAGAGATTACTGAAGAAGAAGAAGAGTTGGTTCTTATATGCCGCTTTTCTCCACCTGAAGGAGTCTCAAAGCGGCTTCCAATCGCCTTCCCTTTCCTCTCCCCACAACAGGCACCCTGTGAGGGAGGTGAGGCTGAGAGAGCCCTGAGATTACTGAAGAAGAAGAAGAGTTGATTCTTATATGCCGCTTTTCTCTACCCAAAGGAGTCTCAAAGTGGCCTACATTCGCCTTCCCTTTCCTCTCCCCACAACAGACACCCTGTGAGGGAGGAGAAGCTGAGAGAGCCCTGAGATTGGGTGTGTTAGGGAGTCCCAGACTCTTCTTTGGCATAAGCAACTTCAAATCTCCGTCGCCAGATTTCTTACTTGGCCAGGGACTTCTTGTCTCGGCAAGTCTGACTGTTTCCTTTTCTGGATATGTTTACGGTGCACATTGACCAAAATAACTTTCTGTGTTAATACTTGATGCTTTAACAATGCATGTTTCCATATTCTGCTCTTTGATTCCTTCACACCCGCCCCAGTCTTCCAGGAGGGCTTTAAGGATTTGTGGGACCCATTGCACCAGAGCCGGTGCAGGACCCTAGCACAGCACAAATGTGACGGGAACAGCCAGACTGGGAGCAGAGGGACACCCCCTCCAGACACACACACAGTGGAAGAACTCTCTGAGTGCCCTTAAAGAGGGAAAAAAGGGGAGGAGATAGGCTAGGGCCTTGATACATGTGGAGATGTCCTGAGTGGGGTCCCTGGAAGTTCGGGGGCTGCAGTACATAGAATCATAGAATAATACAGTTGGAAGGGACCTCCTGGGTCATCTAGTCCAACCCCCTGCACTATGCAGGACACTCACAGCCCTCTCGCTCATCCACTGTAACCTGCCACCCCCTTGAGCCCTAACAGAATCAGCCTCTCCGCGAGATGGCTATCCAGCCTCTGTTTAAAAATTTCAAAAGATGAAGAACCCACCACCTCCCGAGGAAGCCTGTTCCACTGAGAAACAGTTCTAACTGTCAGGAACTTCTTCCAGATGTTTAGATGGAATTTCTTTTGAATTAATTTGATCCCATTCGTTCTGGTCTGTCCCTCTGTGGCAAGACACAACAATTCTGCTCCATCCTCTACATGGCAGCCTTTTAAATACTTGAAGATGGTTATCAGATCCCCTCCCAGTTGTCTCCTCTCCAGGCTAAACAGACCAAGCTCCCCCAACCTTTCCGCATACGTCTTGGTCTCCAAACCCCTCACCACCTTTGTTGCCCTACTCTGGACACGTTCCAGTTTGTCAACACCCCTCTTTAACTGGGGTGCCCATGACATGCTACATGGTCTTTTATTATTATTATTATTATGGTCCCAGGCCATTAAATATCAAGTATCAAATACAGATAAAAAGCCATCGGAATAAAACAAAATCAAATAAAAGAATATGAAACTTAATATGCCCTAGCCACTATTACCGTCAGTTATCATATTTCAGGCTCTGCAAAAATATAAACACTGAATTTGGCCACTTGAATTGAAAAAGGCAGGTTTTTGCTGTTTAAGACTCTGCCTAAGCAAGTCTCCTCGGAGACCCCCACCCCACCCCTGAAATGGTGAACGGGCTAATCCGAAATGGATTAAGGTGGGAATGAAAAGTTCCCCAGGGAAATCAGGGCCCACCGTAAATTGAAATCTCGGTCGCAAGAAAAGCAAGGTTCATGCTACAGAATGTTTCGGAAGGGCCTGGGGAAAAAAGGGGTCACAGCGTAAATCCCTTGTATGGGTCAGGGGGGTGGTTGCATTTGGAGTGCTGTGGACAGTTCTGGTCCAGTAGGGCAGGGGTAGTCAACCTGTGGTCCTTCAGATGTTCATGGACTACAATTCCCATGAGCCGCTGCCAGCAAACGCTAGCGGGGGCTCATGGGAATTGTAGTCCATGGACATCTGGAGGACCACAGGTTGACTACCCCTGCAGTAGGGTATCCAGGATGGGGCAGCCAGGGCTTGGGCGGTGGGCGCTGCTTGGCGTCTGCAAGTTGGTGGCTCTCCTTTGGGACCCTTGGTGACAAGTGGGCTGGCTGCTTTATTAATTTATATTTATTTATATTTAAATTTATTGACTGCCACTCCCAGGCCATGCTGGCTCGTGGTGGTTTACAATAAAACCCCCTATAAAGGTAAAGGTAAAGGTATCCCCTGTGCAAGCACCGGGTCATGTCTGACCCTTGGGGTGACGCCCTCTAGCGTTTTCATGGCAGACTCAAAACCCCTATGAAACCACAATAAAAATACAACTTCAAGCAGCATAATCCCGTCTATTCCTTCCCAACCCGCTAGTCCGCGCCCAGTACCTATGGCCCACCAATCTCAAGAGAGGCATCTCCTATCCTAGATGATTGGGCCTCTGAGGGCCTCTAGAGAGCCCAGATCTCCCCTAGCCCGGCCTCAACCAATGCTTTAGGATGCTTAGGGCTGATCCTGCGTAAAGCAGGGGGTTGGACAAGATGGCCTGTGTGGCCCCTCCCAACTCTATGATTCTATGAAATGCCTAGTGGAAGAACTCCATTTTGCAGGCCCTGCAGAACTGTGGTAGCTCTTTCAGGGCTCTCAGCTCTTCCAGAAGAGCCTCTATTCATCCCCCACTCCCCTAAGCTGGAGCTGCCGCTTCTATTGGCTGCATCAGCTGGCTGTCCTCCAAGAGGAAGTGTCCCTCAGCCCCTCATCTTTAGCAGAGCCTGTCATCTGCCTGGCTACCCTGTGAAGGATGATGCTGGAGCAGACAGACTAAGGCAGGGGTGGCCAAATGGTGGCCCTGCAGATGTCACGGACTACAATTCCCATAAGCCCTTGGTGAGGGGCTCGTGGGAATTGTAGTCCATGGACATCTGGAGAGCCACTGTTTGGCCACCCCTGGACTAAGGGGTGAGAGCCAGTGTGGAGCGACGGTTGAAAGCAATGGCCTAGTATCCGGAAAGCCCAGCTGTGACACGTCGTTTCTGTCAACTGAGGGGAGAAACACAGCCCTTTACGATCAGGGGGAATCAGGTTTATTTTAAACTATAAACCTTCCCCTCAGTTCCCAGATTTCCTAAAGCTTGTGAGTGTCTAGCTTTGGGTTGGCAGCTGTGGGTTAAGTTCTGTGGCGCACCCGCAGGACACGGAGGTCACCGAGGCAGGGATTATATGCGAACGACAAAGAAGATTTATTTATTGACAAGCGGGTTTCAAGAACAGAACAGCAACGCAGGTCCCCAGACAGACAAAAGAGAAGCCCGGCTGAGGCACATCAATTTCGAGAGCAGTTTTCAATTTCCTTTAATACTTTCAGGCATAAACAGGCTTTGGCCGATTAGCCACTCAGCCGGATCCTCACACACAGACATGTGCGCGCACAGAATTCCGGCCACGCCAGCCTGCCTTCTCCCGAGAGACAGACTAAATGGCACCAGGTCTGCTCAGTGCCAGAGAGAGGCCTAAGAACTGGGCAATGGCGGATTTAGCACCACTAAGTCATGGTCTTCCCAGTTGCAATGTATGGCTGTGAAAGTTGGATTATAAGGCAGGCCGAGCGTCAAAGAATTGAGGCTTTTGAACTCTGGTGCTGGAGAAGACTCTTGCGAGTCCCTTGGACTGCAAGGCGAATAAACCGGTCAGTCCTGGAGGAGCTCAGCCCTGACTGCTCCTTAGAAGGCCAGATGCTGAAGATGAAACTCAAATCCTTTGGCCACCTCATGAGAAGGAAGGACTCCCTGGCGAAGAGCCTAATGCTGGGAGCGATCGAGAGCAAAAGAAGAAGGGGACGACAGAGAATGAGGTGGCTGGATGGAGTCACTGAAGCAGTCGGTGCAAACTTAAATGGACTTTGAGGAATGGTAGAGGACAGGAAGGCCTGGAGGATCATCGTCCATGGGGTTGCGATGGGTCGGACACAACTTCGCAGCTAACAACAACAACAACAAAGCAGGGTAACCCTTCACTCTTTATTTTATTATTTATTTAGGGATTTATTTATTTATTTATTTATTTTATTCACATTTATATACCGCCCTCCCTGAAGGTTCGGGGCGGTTCACATAGAACTAAAAACTATACAAGAAACCATACATATAAATAACTATAACATTAATATTATTAACTAATAATAACAGGGTAACAGTATAGCATTAAACAATAATAATATATCCTGCCACTCCCAAATGGCTCATTCGGCAGGCCATAATAACGTAATAACCCCCTCCCCCATGAAACCCATAATTAAAACCCAGTACAGCAAATATTGAGCCTTTTGTGGCACAGGGTGGTAAGGCAGCAGACATGCAGTCTGAAGGTCTCCCCATGAGGCTGGGAGTTCAATCCCAGCAGCCGGCTCAAGGTTGACTCAGCCTTCCATCCTTCCGAGGTCGGTCAAATGAGTACCCAGCTTACTGCTGGGGGGTAAACGGTAATGAATGGGGAAGGCACTGGCAAACCACCCCATATTGAGTCTGCCATGAAAACTCTAGAGGGCGTCACCCCAAGGGTCACACATGACCCGGTGCTTGCACAGGGGATACCTTTACCTTTACCTTTTACAGCAAATATATAACACAACAAGCAGCAATAAAAATCTTCCCTACCCCTGTCCGGTCCCAATAGATGGATGCTCTGTGGATACAGGGGGTGGACCAGATGTTTAGGTCGGCTTGGGGAGGGCCCCTGCGATCTTCCTAGCCCCTGTCCTGTTCCTAGCCCCTTCCCTAGCCTCTGTCTCCTCTTTTCCTGAACCAGACTGGATATCTCACTGGGGCAGACCCAACCTCAGCTCTTGTTCAGCTTCCCTCTGACATTCCATCTCGGTTCTTCACAGTCATTGGATGCTGGAGCATCTCTCCTGTAGACTCTGTGAGTGGCAGTTTCCCCCTTCAGGGCTGGGACGGCCTTCTGTCCACCAGACCAGGTCCGAATCCCGGCTCTGCCTCGGAAGCTGGCAGGATGATCTTCATCCAATTGCACGCTCTCCGCCTGCGAGGATGAAAAGGAGGTGAGGAGGACAAGATAAGCTGTGTTGGGCTCCCATTGGGATGGAAAGCAGGTGAGGAAGGAACGAATGGATTGGACAAATAAAAATAAATGATCTTACCCTTGCCTGGCAAAGGGACGAGCGAATTGAGCTTCACCTAGTGCAGTCCCTAGGCCACTTATGCACTTCGAAATCCTTTGACCTCAAAGGGTACGGGAAGGGTATAACTCTTCTTAGGACGGCCCTGTCAGTCGCTTCATCTGGCCATTTACAGTAATTGAATAACACATCCGAGTGTTCAATTAGGTTCCATTATTCATTTTGATGTTTTACATCCGATCTCCTCTCCCTCTTTGAAATCTAATCTCTTTTTTCCCTTTGTGCCGGTTTCCCCGAGCTTTCGTTAATGTTTCCTTTAAAAACAAAACGTTGGCAATCAAAAGGAGACATTTTTCAAAAAGCAGCATGAAAGCCGATGTGATGAGAGATGGCCATTGGCACGGGAATCGTCTAGATAAACTTTTCATAACCTGAGTGGCTCCAGGTCTTTGTAAAGGCCTTCTTCAGGAGATCAAGGGTACAAAAATCGGGACTGCTAAATATCTTGAATCAAAGATTCGGGAGGCCGATCTAGCAAAGTGTCACGCCACCTCATCTGGCAGGTGGAAAACGTGTAGATTAGCGTTAACAGTTTAGGGTTATTTTACGCGCTGTTCGAATAATGTCAACGGCAATTGTTTTGCTGCGCATCTAAACATGTCATTGCGATCTTGGAGATGTTTCATGCAAACTGAGTAATGGACTGCAGGGCTGGAGGACTGAAACTTGCTCCTAGAACATCTGTAAAAGGAAGGCTGATGGAAGGGTCTGCATGCAGTCCCATGATAACAGCTACAATGGAACACGGATTTTAAACAGAGACACCACAGGTCTCCAGCGTCTGTGTAATAAAGCAGGGGTCCCCAACATGGCAGCCGTGGGCACCGTGGTCTCTTTTCTGGTGCTGACCAAGTGCATATAAGAACCAACTCTGCTTCTTCTTCTTCTTCTTCTTCTTCTTCTTCTTCTTCTTCTTCTTCTTCTTCTTCTTCTTCTTCTTCTTCTTCTTCTTCTTCTTCTTCTGGAATATGGGTGGGGGTAACAGAGTTTCTGATTGGCCATTGGAGATGTGCCAGGGCCATTGCTGTGTTAGAAGACATAATTTGTTTTAGCCCTGCTTTGAATTGCCTTTGGATGCTGTGGCTCGACTGTAGCCTTTCCACATTTGGGCTTTCCTCCGTGTTTTTCCCAGGTTGAAATTCACAAAATGATTTCTACACAAGAGTCCAATGGAGGGCAGCCTCCCATCATGCTTTGCTCCCTTCCCCTTTTCCAGAAATGTTTTTTTTTTACAAAATGGTGCCTGCTTGCTCCTTTGCTTTATTATGCCATTAATCCCACCATCCTGTGCACCTTTGTTTTCGTTGAGTGTCATAATCCCATGATTCTTCGACCTTGATCGCCTCTCCCCTTCCCCCCAAGTGTCCTGAATGTATTTTTTTTAAACCCTGAAATATAAGGTTATCTGTAACAGCTTTCGCTATTAAAATATCTGAGCAAGGCCTTGGTGGGCGGAGACTGTCCGGACTTCATTTATGGCCAGCGGGCCAAGCAGGATGCGCACAGCATGTCCTGATTGGCCCGCCCCCACTGGCACCCGCCCCTAACAATCTGGCCTGGGGCAATCTGGCAGCAATCACTGCCAGTCTGCCCTTGACCGCCATCAGGATAGGAAGTAGGTTGGGCTCCTAGGGGGGGAAGAGTTCCCACCTGCCCTTGCCCCTTGGTTGCGAAAGCCTGGCATGGTCTGCCCAAGGCTCGGGGGGCTGCTAAAAAGGCCACTGAAGCTTCGCCAGGCTGCGACAGGCCTTTGCTGACCCGGGGGGAAGGAGGATGTGGGGCTTTTTGGCATGGCCTGCCGAAGCATTGGTGGGCTGCTAGAACAGCCGCCAAGGCCTTGCCAGGCTGTGCCAGGTCTTTGCTGACTTGCGGGGAGGCCAGCCAAAGCCTCGGTGGGCCACAAAAACGGCTGCTGAGGCTTCGCCAGACTGCGCCAGGCCTTTGTCAACCCAGGAGGGAGGGATGGCAGGGGAGCTTCCTGGCAAGGCCTGCCAAGGCCCCACAGTTCGCTAAAATGGCCGCCAAGGCTTTGCCAGGTCACACCAGGGCTTTGTGACCCAGTTGGAAGGCAGGCAGGGGGGATGCCAGGTGAGGCCTGCTGTAGCCTCAGTGACCAACAAAAATGGCCACTGAGGGTTCGCAGGCTGCACCAGGCCTTTGATAAGCCAGCTTTTTATAAGCTTTATAAGCTTTTTATAAGCCCAAGGTGTCTTCTTTGGCTTCAGGCATTATATGACTGGAGCTACAGTGGCCATTGCAGCTCAGCAAGTGCTGCTGGGATGTACAGATTCCAGACCCTTTGAGCTTTCACCTGGCACCTTATATATGGTTAGATTAGTTCCAATAACAAGGGATGAAATTGTGGTTACCTAGTATCTTCATGTTCTCTCTCTGTTTTCCTTCAGCATGTGCCAGTGATCTTTAAATGAAAACCATGAATATATAATCATGAGCTGGATTCCTCATTCCAGTATAGTGTGCACATTTGGAAAAACCTGTTTACATGTTTTTGCATTCTTTGGAGACTGTCTGGCTTCCCCCCAAGCTAGCGCCTGTTGTATTTACAGCTACAACGGGCTTTAATTCTAGTAACTTTATAATGCTGCTGTGTAGGACTGGAAGACACTTTTTCTAAAACGCTTAGAAACAACGTTGTAACGCGATCACCATTTTTTTTTTAATCAGCTTTTCGCAATGTGGGGAGGGGTGGGAGGACAGTGATGAGGAACAGGGCATTCCCAAATGACTAAAAAATGGGTGCAGGAGAAAACCTGACCGTATGCATTTCGTCATTGGGCAGCCCCGAATTAGACCCCGTTAGACTACACTTGAAAAGATAAAATCTGCTTTTTGGGGATTCTTTTGCAAGTGAGGGGGCCATTTGGGTCTGGGACCGAACAAGCTAATTTTAGTGCGGAGATGGATGAAAAAGTCAACCCTTTAAAAATGGAAATCAGAAAGATTTTGCTAGTGCGGAAACAGCCCAGGTGACTGTTTAGCAGCTCAATGCCTATTATTATTGTTAGATTTCTAAAGCACCGTGTGCGAACACAAAAACATATTTCAAATATGTTTCTCCTGTTAAATAGAGCTTCTTCCTGAAGTGCCTCTTGTGCCTCTTGGAATGAGCCTCTTGTGGCGCAGAGTGGTAAGGCAGCCGTCTGAAAGCTTTGCCCATAAGGCTGGGAGTTCAATCCCAGCAGCCGGCTCAAGGTTGACTCAGCCTTCCATCCTTCCGAGGTCGGTAAAATGAGTACCCAGCTTGCTGGGGGGTAAACGGTCATGACTGGGGAAGGCACTGGCAAACCACCCCGTATTGAGTCTGCCATGAAAACGCTAGAGGGCGTCACCCCAAGGGTCAGACATGACTCGGTGCTTGCACAGGGGATACCTTTACCTTTACCTTACCTGAAGTGCTGAACAGTTACAATCTGTATCTGAAGAAGTGTGCTTGCACACGAAAGCTTATACCTTGAATGAAACTTGGTTGGTCTTAAAGATGTTCCTGGACTCAAATTTTTGTCATCAGATCTCCAGGTCCCGTCTGGAGAATGGCAACACTATTCCATTAGCAGTGCACCCAAGTGCATTACTAAAACAATGCAAAAATGACAATCTATGTGGGAGTCTATGCACGGCATTTTGCATGGTGTTGTGCCAATGCACAGGAATGCCCCAGTTGATTGCCATGCAAAAGACTATTTTTCGGAGTGTTTCATCAAGGTGCACGCCTTGAGGGAATAGATCCCAGTCCATGGAAAAGATGGTCAGACAAGAATTAATGGGTTGAAATTAAAACCAAAGAATTTTCAGTGAAACATCCGGAGGAAGTTCCTGACAGTTAGAAGAAGAAGAAGAGTTGGTTCTTATATGCTGCTTTTCTCTACCCGCAGGAGGCTCAAAGCGGCTTACAGTCGCCTTCTCATTCCTCCCCCCACAACAGACACCCTGTGGGGTGGGTGAGGCTGAGAGAGCCCTGATAGCACTGCCCGGTCAGAACAGTTTTATCAGTGCCGTGGCGAGCCCCAGGTCACCCAGCTGGCTGCATGTGGGGGAGCGCAGAATCGAACCTGGCTTGCCAGATTAGAAGTCCGCACTCCTAACCACTACACCAAACCGTTAGAATGGTTCCTCGGTGGAACAGGCTTCCTGGTTGGTGGATTCTCCTTCCTTGGAAGTTTTTAAGCAGAGGCTAGTTGGTCACCTGACAGAAATGCTGATTTTATGGGTCATTTATAAGATAGTTACCTTTACGGACCTTTGATACTAATAGACCCAAATTATATGACTTAAAACATAAAATATAAAGTAAATAATATATAAGAATGAGGTAGTGGATTGAAGACTTTGTTTGTATCCCTGGAAAAAAAAACAATTCAGAAATAAGTTTACTGAGGAAGTAGAATAGGAAAACAAGGATTTATACCTAGGAACTCGTTTTGAATAAAGCTTTTTGCCATCGCCAGTTTGGAAATTTCTTTCTGATTCTATGGACTTAGGCAGATGGTGAGTGGGTGGGCAGAAGGCATTGTGTCCATGATCGACTCTTGTGGCCCTTCCTTGCATGCCCAGGGAAATGCTGATCACCCCTTTGGAGTCAGAAGTTGAATTTCCTCCAGGCCAGACTGTCCATGAATTCTGTTTTGTTTTGTTTTTTGGTGTGTGTGTGGGGGGCATCCTCAGGGCATGGAACTGGGGTCACCGTGGGTGGGCAGGAAGTCGTGAATTCCCTGCATTGTGTACAGGGTTGGACGACACGACCCTGGAACCCCCCTTCCACCTCTGTGATTCTAGGATTCTAACTCTGCGCTTGGACTGAGGCAGAGGGATTCTCCTCCTTCCCTCCGAACCAAGCAAAGGGTGGCATGTGAGAACATTCTGAACAATAAAGGAGCAAAAGGGCCTGTGGGGGCGGAGGAGGGTTAAAAGGAACATATCGACTCTCTCGGAGAGAGCCTGGCGTTTCCCTGCCATCCCATGCACTTTGCCCGTTCCTTCTGGGACTATGTCAAGCCGTGTGTGGCGTGAAGAGACACACACACGAAAAGGCCTCTGGTGCCTAGAAATGGCAACATGGAAACACAATTTTTTTTGGGGGGGGAGGGTGAGATCTATTTCCGCACGGCTTTCAGCCGAAGCCTTCGCTCCGTCCCCTGCCAACGCTGCCTTCCCTCCCCTGTCAGAGGCAGTTTTATTCAAGAAAGCTTCCCGACAGCATTCTTCCTCACTTATTAATACGGCCGAGTACATTTCAGCGCTCCGAGTGTAAATATTCAAACAGCGGTATCTCTCCCTCCTTCGCCTCTGAAGAGAATAGCTTCCTTGTGTGTGAATGAATTGAAACAGAATAAATCATTCCTGACAGAGGCACTGTGAGTGTGTGAGGGAGGAGAAGGGGAGGGGAGGGTCTCCCAAGGATATTCCCACAATGCATCAGGAAGGCTCCCCCTCTGGAGGCTAATATGAGGGAAGGAAGCTCTTTAAAGGAAGGAGAACTTGGGGACCAAGATCCCTTGAGAGCCCAAGGAAAGCCCTGCTTGGCCAGACCAAAGAGCCTGGGCGGGGGAGTGGTTAAGGGCAGCGGACTCTGATCTGGAGAACTGGGTTTGGTTCCCCACTCCTCTTCCACATGCAGCCAGCTGGGTGACCTTGGGCCACTCTCAGTTCTGTCAGAGCTCTCTCAGCCTCACCTACATCACAGAGTGTCTGTGTGGGGAGAGGGAGGGAAAGGTGTTAGTAAGCCGCTTTGGGTGTTGAAAGCGAGCTATAAAAAACCACCTCTTCTTTTGCATCATCTGGTCATGGAATTGGGGTGGCTGTGGGGAGGGGGACTTGTGAATTTCCTGCATTCTGCAGGGGGTTGGACTAGATGAACCTGGAGGTACCTTCCGACTCTATGATTCTATGATTCTACGCTTCTAGGTAACACGGTGTGTGAACGAGACCTTGGGGTACTTGTGGATTGTAAACTAAACATGAGCAGGCAGTGTGATGCAGCGGTAAAAAAGGCGAATGCCATTTTGGGCTGTATCAACAGGGGCATCACATCAAAATCACAAGATGTCATAGTCCCATTGTATACGGCACTGGTCAGACCACACCTGGAGTACTGTGTGCAGTTCTGGAGGCCTCACTTCAAGAAGGACGTAGATAAAATTGAAAGGGGACAGAGGAGAGCGACGAGGATGATCTGGGGCCAAGGGACCAAGCCCTATGAAGATAGGTTGAGGGACTTGGGAATGTTCAGCCTGGAGAAAAGGAGATTGAGAGGGGACATGATAGCCCAAGTATTTGAAAGGTTGTCACTTGGAGGAGGGCAGGATGCTGTTTCCGTTGGCTGCAGAGGAGAGGACACGCAGTAATGGGTTTAAACTTCAAGTACAACGATATAGGCTAGATATCAGGAAAAACTTTTTCACAGTCAGAGTAGTTCAGCAGTGGAATAGGCTGCCTAAGGAGGTGGTGAGCTCCCTCTCACTGGCAGTCTTCAAGCAAAGGTTGGATACACACTTTTCTTGGATGCTTTAGGATGCTTAGGGCTGATCCTGTGTAGAGCAGGGGGTTGGACTAGATGGCCTGTATGGCCCCTTCCAACTCTATGATTCTATGATTCTATGATTCCCTAATCTGGAGAATCATACTTGATTGCTCCCTTCTTCACAGGTAACATCTAGGTGACCTTGGGCCAGTCAGGGTTCTCAGAGCTCTCTTAGCCTCACCTACCTCACAAGGTTTCTGTGGTAGCAAGAGGAAGGGTAAGTTGCTTTGGGCACTAAAAGGGGGGCTAACCCCCCCAACTCTTTTCCAATGTCTGTTTAGACTAGCATCCTTATTGGGGGGGGTGTTCCCCAACAGTGACCAAATATATGCTGCTGTGAACCCCCCAAGCTGTAACTCTTCCTCACTCCTGGAACAGATGTGAGATGTACTGTTTCTGGATATGGAATTATATTAGCAACAACAAACTTATTTGTCCAATCCTGTTTTATACCTCAACCATTCTTCTGTAGAAATCATGCTGAGGCTACATGGTGATCTCCCTTCCAGGTAGTGGCCTGATCTAGACCAGGAAACCTGACTCAAATATCCTCAGGCCATACCTTGGTGTAGTGGTCAGGAGTGTGGACTTCTAATCTGGTGAGCTGGGTTCGATTCTGCACTCTCCCACATGCAGCCAGTTGGGTGACCTTGGCCTCGCCACAGTACTAATAAAGCTGTACCGACCGAGCAGTGATATCAGGGCTCTCTCAGCCTCACCTCCCTCACGGGGTGTCTGCTGCGGGGAGAAGAAAGGGAAGGCGACTGTAAGCCCCTTTGAAACTCCTTCGGGTAGAGAAAAGAGGCATATAAGAACCAACTCTTCTTCTTAAGTAATCTCAGGGCTCTCTGAGCCTCACCCACCTCACAGGGTGTCTGTTGTAGGAAAGGGAAGGTGATTGGAAGCCGCTTTGAGACTCCTTCAGGTTGAGAAAAGCGGCATATAAGAACTAACTTTTCTTCTTCTTCTTTTTGTTCTTGTTCTTGTTCTTGTTCTTCTTCTTCTTCTTGTTCTTGTTCTTCTTCTTCTTCTTCTTCTTCTTCTTCTTCTTCTTCTTCTTCTTCTTCTTCTTCTTCTTCTTCAGTAATCTCAGGGCCCTCTCAGCCTCACTCACCTCATAGGGTGTCTGTTGCAGGGAGAGGATTGTAAGCCGCTTTGAGACTCCTTCAGGTAGAGAAAAGCAACATACAAGAACCAACTCTTCTTCTTCTTTTTCATTTTTAAAGCCACCTATAACCATGGCCATGGTGATGTGCAGTCCTTTTAAAAGTTATCAGTGCAGTCCTTTACCAAAATATGATATTGGCTTTTAGGTTGGGCTTTCATACACAGTTACATGAGACATTGCATAAGTCCAGATATCCATGGACTACAATTCCCATGAGCCCCTGCCAGCAGCTAGTAGGGGCTCATCAGAATTGTAGTTCATGAATCTTTAGAGAGACACCGTTTGGCCATCCCTGACGTACATGTTGATCAAGTACCTTCATGACCTACATATTGACCAGCAGCTGGCAGGGGCTCATGGGAACTGTAGTCCATGGACATCTGGAGAGACGTAGTTTAGGTGGCCATCCCAGGTATAGGCAGAGCACTGCTGGATCGGACCAGAGATGCGCCTCCTCATGCTGAGAGCGGAACAGAACTTCAAGGGACCAGCTGGAAGATTCTGGGAAGTCCACAAGCAGGGCATTAAGGCAATAGCCACCCCCTCTTTGTCCTCAGCCCTTGTTGTTGAGTCAGGTATAGTGCTCCTGAACCAGGAGGTTCTGTTTCTCTAGCATGGTGAATAACTAACCAATGGCGATTTGGGGAGGGTGGAGCCTGGGGAAGGCGGGGTTTGGGAAGAGGAGGGACCATAGAGTCCAAAGCAGCCATTTTCTCCAGGGGAACGGATCTTGATCATTTGGACATCGATTGTACCAGCAGACCTACAGGTGCCCCCTGGAGGTTGGCAACCCAAGGAAAGTCCATCAGATCTTCCCAGCCCTGACCAACGCAGGGCTTTCTTTACCTCGATGTTTGGGGATGTTTTAGGTGATTGTGGTCACTCAGTGGCGAGCAGGCCCTCTGCACGGTCCCAGAGGCCCTCTTTGGAGCAAAACCCAGGGGCTGCCCTGAGAGAAGCCGCTGGCAAGCCGGTTGCCTCGTGATTCAGCACAACCCCGCCTTGCTGGCAGGACCGTCGGGCAGCCTGCCCATCACGGAGCCGCGTCTGCAGATGTCGGCCGCTGGGCAGATGGAAGTCTCGCCGTCCCTTAGAGGACGCGGCCTCCTCTGCTAACAGCGACAGCTTAGAGATCTTCTGGAGAGGGCCGTAAATCTTTGATAAGGACTCCTTAATGCACTGAATTAAAACGGCTGGATGTGCGCAGCTGCGGGGGGCGGGGGCAGCCAAGCCAGCCAGAGGTGGAGATTGCTGGCGAGGGGGGCACATTTCACAGGTCTGCATCTCTAAGTCTCGGAGGTACTGCCACACCTATGGGATCTAGAGCAGGGGTAGTCAACCTGTGGTCCTCCAGATGTCCATGGACTACAATTCCCATGAGCCCCTGTCAGCATTTGGTGGCAGGGGCTCATGGGAATTGTAGTCCATGGACATCTGGAGGACCACAGGTTGACTACCCCTGATCTAGAGAACCAGCATGGAGTAGCGATTAGTCCTTCCCCGTCTCAAATCCCTCCCTCTCTCGACTCCGCCCCCAAAGCCCCCAGACATTCTCCGGCCCAGAGCAGGTAACTCGGAGGAGAACTGATCTCTGTCGTTTCAAGATGAGCTGTAATTCCAGGGGATCCCCAGCTCCCACCTGGGGGCTGGCATCCCTAGTTGTGAGGTGCCTGGGGAGAGGGAATGGAGCTCATCGTAAATGTTATAAGGTAGAGTCCCCCCTCCAAAGCAGGGGAACTGCTCTCTGTCACTTAGAGCTCAATCATAATTCTGGACGCTCTTCAGGTTTCTCCTGGAAGTTGGCAAGCTTTTGCCTCAAGTTCTCCCTCCCTCTCTCTTTCCTTCCAAAAGCCTCTTTCAGACACACCTGTCATCGTCTCCCCCCCAGCTTTCCCTTCCCTTCCCTTCCCTTCCCTTCCCTTCCCTTCCCTTCCCTTCCCTTCCCTTCCCTTCCCTTCCCTTCCCTTCCCTTCCCTTCCCTTCCCTTCCCTTCGGTTTTTCTTTTCTTCCTGCCCAGCATCTCTTTATTTTTATCTGTGGATTGGAAGCTTCTGGCAGGGCCTGTTTTATTTTTAGGGTTCTGAGCAGCACCTAGCAATTTTGCAGGCAAGCATTCTTCTAATTAATAATTGCATTAATTTCCACCCCGCGCTCTTCCCGCAGGGTCAGCCTCGCCGCGGCCCACTCCCGTCCCCTCCCAAATCAGCTTCGGCCTCCGGGAGAAGAAAGAAAGGAAACGGGACAGCCCTTCTTAGGCCGGTTGGGACAATGGACGGCCGCTTCCCCCCACCCCCACCCCCCTTCTGGCAGAACCATCTCGTAACCAAAGTGCAGAAATTCCTTAATTGCCTTCTATTTGGCACTGGGGGAAGACAGAGGCGTAGATCGAAAGACCATTACAATGAAGATTATATAACAGTATATAGATTTTTTTTTTTTTTTAAGAACCAGGGAAGCCGCAGCATCGGGGATTTTTAAGGGCGTTTTTGTCTGCCTGCGTTGCTTCCCTGGAAGCTAAATCCACCCAAACAGCATGAGGTCTCCCAAACCCCACCCTCCCAGGTACCATCCCCCAGGTATTTCCGAGTCCCTCTGGGGATCAGGCAGGCGCATTGACATAACTAGTGGATTTTCTGATGTAACTAGTGACGTAACTAGAGCCAGTTTGGTGTAGTAGTTAGGAGTGCGGACTTCTAATCTGGCAAGCCGGGTTCGATTCTGCACTCCCCCACATGCAGCCAGCTGGGTGACCTTGGGCTCGCGAGGGCACTGATAAAGCTGTTCTGACCGAGCAGTAATATCAGGGCTCTCTCAGCTTTACCCACCTCACAGGGTGTCTGCTGTGGGGAGAGGAATGGGAAGGCGACTGTAAGCCGCTTTGAGCCTCCTTCAGGTAGAGAAAAGTGGCATATAAGAACCAACTCTTCTTCTTCTTCTTCTTCTTCTTCTTCTTCTTCTTCTTCTTCTTCTTCTTCTTCTTCTTCTTCTTCTTGCCTGCAGCTGCTGGGCAGGATTTCATGATGTGGGGGTCAGGGCTGAGCCCCGTAGCCAGCCAAGAGAAATGCCTGCCTGCACCCTGGGCCTGGCCTTCCCTGTCAGGCAGCACACCGTCGCAGGGGAGTACCATGCCCCAAGTTGGGTCTGTGGTGCCTGGACGGGCTGCCGCCGTACTTCACCATCCTCCTTCTGCAGGGGCAGGCATCGGGGGTGGGGGAAGGGGGCAAGAAAGGCTGCCAGCAGACCTCCCACATGCACATCAGGCCCTTGCAAATGGGGGACAGGGCATGGGTCAAAACCTCCATGGGTCTCTCCCATGCCCCCATCAAACGGCACCCAGGGCACGTGCCCTGGCCTCCCACCCCCTAGTGCAATGGTTCTCAACCTTCCTAATGCCGCGACCCTTTAATACAGTTCCTCATGTTGCGGTGACCCATAAAATTAGGAAAGTGTTCTTTCACAGAAATTAAACCGAAACTGACCAAAGGCGTGAAGATCCATTGTCCATGATTGTATAGAAATTGTTTTCCGCGGCTTCTCAGTTCAGTTCTGCCTCTTGTCCCACCATGCCGATCTCTCTCTTTTCTGCTGCTCCGTACAGATGAACGCTCTATCTCAATCTACCCTGCAAGGCTGTTGTGTGGATGGCACCCTCCCCCATCCTTCCGGCCAACCTGCTTGCCCTGCCGCGCCCCCTGTGAAAGGGTCGTTCGACCCCCAAAGGAGTCCCGACCCCAAGTTGAGAACATGGAGGCATGAGGATAGGCATGTGGGGGGGGGGAGGTGAAGACAGGCCTGGAGGTGGGCAGAGAGAGAGCAGGGTCATAAGTCAGCTGGATGCATGTAGAGGAACGGGGCAGAGGGGGGGGCAAACCCAATTCTCCCGATCAGAGGCTGCCACTCTTAACCATGACCCTATGCTGAATGGGTTCTTTTCTATCTGTCAAATGTCGACTCAGTTTACTGCAGTGGTGAAAACTACAAGCTGAAAACGAGTCCCTAAAGGCAACGTGTAATGAAAATAAATTAAATTAAAAATTATAATCCCAGAAAATTTATGGTGTGTTCCTGTAAACTTATTTATTCTATTAATTTTTTTTTGTGTGTGCAAAAAAATCTCCTCGGCATTGAATCATAAATCATCAAACAGAACGTTAACAAAGGCACTCCAGTAGATAATTCTTACATGTTCCAAGACACAGCTGAAACATTCGAAAATACAGTTGCACATTGATGACTAGTCAACAACTACAGCAGATAACAGGGATGGGGCGAAGGGTTGCTGGCTTTGATCCCCTTTCGCCCCCCGGATAGGGAGTGAGCTATTTATCTTCCACCGAGGGAGTTGGCTTTTTCAAGCTGCCAAGGGCAATCTGTTTAAATTGAGGTTTATACAGGTAAAACAATCTCATTTCTGCCAATGTGATGTTAAAGAATTGAGCTTCCTGAGAATTTTGAGGAGAATTGCCGACGTACTGGGTTTTATGTCCTGAACGGTGTACAGTTCTGGTTACCGTGCCTCCAAAGGGAAGAGGAGGAAGAGGAGGAGGAAGACGACAACGGACAACTAAGGCGTGATACGATAGCCATCTTCAAGTATTTGAAGGGCTGTCCTATAGAGGATGGAGCAGAGTTGTTTTCTTTTGTCCCAGAGGGTCGGACTAGAACCAATGGGTTGAAATTAATTCAACAGAACTTTCAGCTAAACATCCGGAAGAAGTTGCTGACAGTTAGAGTGCTTCCTCAGTGGAACAGGCTTCCTTGGGAGGTGATGGGTTTTCCTTCTTTGGAAATTTTTAAGCAGAGGCTGGATAGCCATCTGACAGACATGATGACGTTGTGAACTTAGACAGATTGTGAGTAGGTGGGCAGGAAGGATTGTGTCCTTGCTTGGCTCTTGTGGCCCTCCTTGCATGCCCAGGGAAATGCTGATCACCACTTTGAGGTCAGAAGGCAAATTTCCTCCAGGCCAGACTGGCCAGGGATTCAGATTTTTTGGAGGGAGGGGGCATCATCAGGGCACTGTGGGTGGGCAGACAGTTGTGAACATCTGGACAGCAACAGTTTGGCCATCGCTGGGATACAGGCTTGTAAAATTAAGCACGGTGTGGAGAGAGTTAACAAACATAGCTTGGACCCTTGGCGTGTGACTGACCACCAACCCATCAAGCTTGTGATGAGAGATGCTCATATGTAGGCAGAGATGGTGTTTGACCGTCAAACTTGTTTGGGTGGGATGCTCACAATGGGATACTCTGCCCTGTAGCTTTTGGCTCAGCACCAAAAGATTCAAATACCTGCCAAACAGGTTTGCACTGGGACTTTCAGAACTGTGCATGCAGGCCGTCGCCGCCCACCTGGTCGCCATTAACATCAGGGGTAGTCAAACTGCGGCCCTCCAGATGTCCATGGACTACAATTCCCATGAGCCCCTGCCAGCGATTGCTGGCAGGGGCTCATGGGAATTGTAGTCCATGGACATCTGGAGGGCCGCAGTTTGACTACCCCTGAGTTAGACCAATGAGTTAGGCCACGGTTCCCCAACCAGGCCCCTCAATGGTCCCACATCATGATTTTCTTTTTCAAAAGGGTGGCCGGGGAGAGCCCTTCCACTCTAGGCCTACAATTTCTGGCTCCGAGTGAAAAGGAATTTGTTTTTAAAAAAATCCACCCTTATTTGGGCAAGTTGACCCGCCCCTTCCCAAAGTCACCAATGATGGGCCTGGAGAGGCTGGGAAAGGGAGGGGCCCTGGCCATTTAACCCTTTGCCATTTAACCCTCCTCTCACTTCTGGGGGCGTGGCAGGGAGGCGTGGCCAGATGACCTCATTTCCTGGCACTTTGAAGACCAAAATATATTTCAGCAGTACCTCCCTAGTCAAAAGATTGAAAAGGGCTGAAGTGTATTTTTTTTAAGAATTATTTCAGAGGTTAGCTGTGTCGGTCCACAGGAGAATAATTCAATTTGTGTCCAGGAGCGCCTTAGAGATGAACAAGAGTTTCGGGGGACGAGCGTTTGAGAGTCCCAATTCCTTTCTTCAGAGACACGATTAAAGGAGTTTGGATCCTTGACAGCTTAGATCCCGAAGATCGTGTGGGTCCCTTAAGGTGCACCAGGACTGGATTCTGGCTGTCCAAACACAAGGTTTATTTATGAGTATTTTTTAAAACGATTTGTGACGGATTGAACTGGCTGTTTAAACCATCGCCCCACAGAGTGGAGGGGCGATGCAGCCGAAATGGGGGAAGAAGAAAGCCAGCTGCTTGCGCAAGGATGCAAGTTGCAGAGTTTCATAAGCATCAATCAATCTATAAATGAACAAACAAACACATAATTCAATAATTTTTCGAAAGGTGACAGGTAACAGCTTGCAGTGGATGAGCGATAGGGTTGTGAGTGCCCTGCATAGTGCAGGGGGTTGGACTAGATTCTGGGTAGTCAACTTGTGGTCCTCCAGATGTTCATGGACGACAATTCCCATGAGCCCCTGCCAGCAAACGCTGGCAGGGGCTCATGGGAATTGTAGTCCATGGACATCTGGAGGACCACCGGTTGACTACCCCTGGACTAGATGACCCATGAGGTCCCAACTCAATGTTTCTATGATTCTTGGTTGCTGCAGCCAAAGGGATAGGGGGAAGGTTATCAGGTTCAGGTGGAGAAACTCTTGGGGATTAGGGGATGGAGCTGGGATGGGGATGTCCCTCCGAAGTAGCCCCTTGGAAGTGATCGCTGTAGCCTGGAGAAGAGCTGTAATTCCAGGGGATCTCCAGCTCCCACCTGGAGGCTAGAAAGGCCAGTCTCTTCCAATAATCAGCAAACGAGGAAAAATAAATTTATTCTCTGTTTTTTTAAAAAAACTTTCCTTGTGTTTCTTTGTTCATCATACAAAAACTAAGTTATTATAGAATCAAGCCAAAACGGGCTCCGGATTTAAAGACGCCTGTTTTCAAGGTAAATTCCTTTTCTTCGTTGGCTGATTCCCTCCTTATAGTAGGATCTCCTTCTACCAGTGCTGCTCAACCTGGGGGTTGGGACCCCTTTGGGGGTCCAATGACCCTTTCACAGGGATCGCGGCAAGGCAAGCAGGTTGGCCGGGTTGCGAGGGAGTGCCATCCACACAACAGTCTTACGGGGTAGATCGAGATATAGTGTTCATCTGTCTGGGGCAGTGGAAAAGAGCGAGATCGGCATGGTGGGACAAGAAGCAGAACTGAACTGAGAAACCCCAGAAAAAAAAAACAATTTAGGAAGTTTGAGAACTACTGCCTTATACGTTCTAAATCATCTTGCAGTATACATTGGCCATCGGCTCCAAACCTTCCTGGAGGATCCAATTAGCGTCACTATCAGAATAAACCCATCAGCCAGACTAATTGGAGCCTCTTTCAATCCCGACTCTGTTTTGGCTTCATTCTGTAACAACTATTTGTGCATCATGAACAAAGAAACACAAGAAAAGTCTTTAAGAAACAGGGAATAAATTTATTTTTCGCCACCGTGGCGTTTCTTTGCTTCATTTCCCACCTGGATGTTGGCCTCCCTACTCCAGTTTTCCCCTCTAAAATGGAGAGAGCGGAAGACAACAGGAATGGGAGAGCGGGAGACTGATTTCGGGGGGGGGGTGTCCCTTAGTCTACCTCACTGAACGATGGCGAGGTGGAGAGGGGAGCATGGCTCAGTAGGATCATGCCCCCCCCCATGGGTGGCAAAAGGAGGTCCGGGGAGGAGCATGCTCAAGTGCTCATATGTGTGTGTGTGTGTGTGTGTGTGTGTGAAGCTGCTATTGATTTCTTGCCTCTTATTTCACCGGTGCAGCTGTGGCAGGAGGCCTCCCTGAACTCTTGGGCTGCAGGCTAATTTTAGCATGCGCTCCAAGGATTGGGTGGCCGGGGCTGCCTCCTTCTCAGTCGGGCAAGGGCACTTCAACGGAAGCCGGAAGTCCCAACCCTGTCCCCAAAAGAGCAGAGTGACAATATTTCTTGTTGGCAGAGTGCAAGCGGCAGGTTGTTGCCTCTTTGTGCAGGAGATGGCGGGGCAGGGTGGGGGTCAGGGCTCACTTTCTCCGATCTTGATAAAATCAGAATCCCGTAGCACCTTTAAGACCAACAGAGATTTCTTCAAGGCGTGAGCTTTCGAGTGCAAGCGCTCTTCCTCAGACTAAGAACTGACCATCATAACCGTAGGAATATACAAGCAAAAGTTAATCCTGTTACATTAGGAAACTGTGTCACAGCATCCAGACACTCCCTGCCAAACCAGCCAATCAGATCCCTCCAACCCATTTGTAGTTCACAAAGACATATCAGAAATAAAACTGTCAAGGCCAATGATCCACGACTCACACCCTACTATTTACTGCCGGGCCCCGTCTGTCTCCATGCCAGTGTGAAAAATCCCTACAAGTGGAAGCTAAGCTGGCAGCTAACTTGTCCTGGGACCAGAGAGTAGAATTCAAAATTACATTATATATTACTAAAATTCACGTAATCCCAATTAAAATAACCTGTGAGGAATGTGGATACACAAGTTACACAAGGTTAGCATGCATAGTGAGTTATCATGGGGCTTTGTTTGGATGCTGTGACACAGTTTACTAATGTAAAAGGATTAAATTTTGCTTATGTATTCCTACTGTTATGATGGTCGGTTCATAGTCTGACGAAGAGTGCTTGCACTCGAAAACTCACGCCTTGAAGAAATCCTTGTTGGTCTTAAAGGCGCTACTTTGATTTTTTTGTGCTACTTCAGACCAACACGGATACTCATTTGACACTTTCTCTGATCATGGACAGCCTTCACTACCAATTGCTCCTGTAGGCAAGCTCGCTGTAGATACATGCTCAGCCAATAGGGTTGGTAGGGACGCATGAAGCCCAAGGGACCAAGCCCTATGAAGATAGGTTGAGGGACTTGGGAATGTTCAGCCTGGAGAAAAGGAGGTTGAGAGGGGACATGATAGCCCTCTTTAAGTATTTGAATGGGTGTCACTTGGAGGAGGGCAGGATGCTGTTCCCATTGGCTGCAGAGGAGAGGACATGCAGTAATGGGTTTAAACTACAAGTACAACGATATAGGCTAGATATCAGGAAAAAAAAATTCACAGCCAGAGTAGTTCAGCAGTGGAATAGGCTGCCTAAGGAGGTGGTGCGCTCCCCCTCACTGGCAGTCTTCAAGCAAAGGTTGGATACACACTTTTCTTGGATGCTTAAGGATGCTTAGGGCTCATCCTGCGTTGAGCAGGGGGTTGGACTAGATGGCCTGGATGGCCCCTTCCAACTCTATGATTCTGTCATTCTATGATTATCTGATTCTATGAAGTATCACGCCCTGTTTCCTGGTGGAGTGAGCCACTGATAGCTGCACACCATCCAGGTTGGGGCTTTTTTTGCCTTGCCTTCCATCTTTGAAAGGTTGAGCTTCAGATGACTCTGCTTGAGCCATCTTGTCACTGCTTCCAGGCAGCCGGCTAATTCTTCTGGGGGAGAATCAGGGCGGCCGTCCGTCAGGAGGAAGAGCTGCGTGTCGTCAACATATTGTACTGCACCATGAAAGTTTCAGTGTTAGCTGCCCTGAGCCGCAAGGAAGGGTGATATATCAATATAAAATCAAAATAAATTAATTAATAAAATTTTTTTAGATTGATCAGCATTTGTAAGCCACCTTGAACCTGCTGCCAGGAAGGGGTGGCCGATAAATTATCATAATAAAAATTGCTGGCAATTTGGGAGCAGAGCCAGGGGCGGGTGGATTTTGAGGCTGGGAATGGAGTCAGCAGGGATGTCATGCCATAGGGGCTACCTTCCAAAGGAGCCATCTCCTGTAGCCTGGAGATCAGATGTAATTCCAGAAGGTCTCCAGGCCTCGCCTGGAAGGCGGCAACCCGACAATGAAGCAAACAGCTAACGAGAGCTTGGAGAAGTTCCTCTGCCTGGCCTGCTGCCCCCTCTCAGCCTCTCAGCCAGCCGTCATCTGGCTGTTCATCTCCTGCCCTGAATAGATGCCTGAGCCTACTACCCTGGGGAGAAACAGGGCACAATTTCAAGTGACTTTTGATAACTGCCAGTCTATCACATGCTTTTTGGGGGGAGTGGGAGTGGGAGTGTTGATTTGATGTCTCCAGGTGGCCTCTCTTGCCCCCTGCCGTTGCCCCGTCGAGAGCCCCTGTTTGTCAAAACACACTTTGGAAGAGGAGTTCAAGAGGGTCTCCCACCATTGCCCTCCCAGGCATAGAGAATATAGAGCAGAGGGAGTCAAACTGCGGCCCTCCAGACGTCCATGGACTACAATTCCCATGAGCCCCTGCCAGCGAACGCTGGCAGGGGCTCATGGGAATTGTAGTCCATGGACGTCTGGAGGGCCGCAGTTTGACTACCCCGGATATAGAGCATCTCTGCCCCAGAGATTCTCTGCCCCAGCTCAGCCAGTGTGTTCCGTCTACAATTCCTTCTGAACGGATGCCGCTATTAAAATATTTGAACTATTTTGTTCCCCAGTACTTGACTTCCAGCCTGTGTCGCGGAGGTGGGAATTCTTTAAAAAACACCCTCTACCCACCCCACCAGCGTCACCTCCCAGATATTGAATCTCGTTCTGTCGACAAGCTTTACTTTTTTTTTTTTTTTAAAAAAGAAAGAAAATCCAGAGGCCTTTTCTTCTCCTCCTCCTTCTCCTCCTCTGAGAAGTTGCTGCTTCTGATTCATAATTTATATAATGCTTTCAACACAGACGATGCTTTACAAGATTAAATAAGACAGACCCCTGGTGAAAGCTTACGCCTCTTTTTAAAAGAAACCTAGATGGCTTTTTAAAGAGAGAGAGAGTGAGAGAGAACGTCGAGGGGGGGGGATAACCGGGGGGGGGGAGCTCCAGGCGGAGAACAGAAATGGAGCAAGACTGTTTATATGGAAAGAGAAGAGGCCAGGAGAGGCAAATGGGAGCGATTAACTGGGAACAAACAAACCCTGTTTACACGCGCAGTAAATGCCAGGGTACATTATTACTCTCCTAGTATTCATAATTTATATCTGTACGGTGTGTTCGGCATCCGCGATCCTTTGCGAGATCAAATAAGACCCTGTTTTTATTGGCTGGATAATGGCCTGGAGGAATGCTGTTGTTTCTTTCCAATCTGCCCAGCTCCCACCCTGGCTGACCCCACGTTGGCTTTCCGCCTGTCTGGCATTCTCCCGTGACTGGCTCGGGTACAACACCCTGGCTGCACTTGGCTCAGGAGAAGGCCTGGCCAGTTCCACTGGGTTTCGCTACTGGAGCTGTTGTTGTTGTTGTTGTTAGGTGCGAAGTGGTGTCCGACCCATTGTGACCCCACGAACAATGATCCTCCAGGCCTTCCTGTCCTCTACCATTCCCCGGAGTCCATTTAAGTTTGCACCGGCTGCTTCAGTGACTCCAGCCAGCCACCTCGTTCTCTGTCGTCCCCTTCTTCTTTTGCCCTCGATCGCTCCCAGCATTAGGCTCTTCTCCAGGGAGTCCTTCCTTCTCATGAGGTGGCCAAAGGATTTGAGTTTCATCTTCAGGATCTGGCCTTCTAAGGAGCAGTCAGGGCTGATCTCCTCTAGGACTGACCGGTTTGTTCGCCTTGCAGTCCAAGGGACTCGCAAGAGTCTTCTCCAGCACCAGAGTTCAAAAGCCTCAATACTTCGACGCTCGGCCTTCCTTATGGTCCAACTTTCGCAGCCATACGTTGCAACTGGGAATACCATAGCCTTGAATAAATGCACTTTTGTTGGCAGGGTGATGTTTCTGCTTTTTAGGATGCCGTCTAGATTTGCCATAGCTTTCCTCTCCAGGAGCAAAAAGGGACCTAAGTCTATTTAAATGCCCCCAGAGACACCAAACAGCTGATCTATGGAGAGGCTTCTCCCCGTGGATCAGCTGTTTGCTGGACTATGAGAGGAGGGAGAGGCTTCTATACCTTGTGGCTAAACACCACTCATGGAGCTCTGCTCTTGAAAACTTAAGAGAAACTTCTTCTGGATGTTTAGCCGAAAATTCGTTTAGCCTGGAGAGGAGATGACTGAGAGGGGATTTGATAACCATCTTCAAGTATTTAAAAGGCTGCCATGTAGAGGATGGAGCAGAGTTGTTCTCTCTTGCCCCAGAGGGACGGACCAGAACCAATGGGATGAAATTAATTCAAAAGAAATTCCGTCTCAACATCCAGAAGAAGTTCCTGACAGTCAGAGTGGTTCCTCAGTGGAACAGGCTTCCTCGGGAGGTGGTGGGTTCTCCATCTTTGGAGATTTTAAAACAGAGGCTGGATAGCCATCTGACGGAGAGGCTGATTCTGTGAAGGCTCAAGGGGGTGGGCATGTTACAGTGGATGAGCAATAGGGTTGTGAGTGCCCTGCATAGTGCAGGGGGTTGGACTAGATGACACATGAGGTACCTTCCAATTCTATGATTCTATGATTCTATGAATAAATTTCAACCTATTTGTTGAAATTCTGGTCCAATCCTCTGGGGCAACAGAAAACAGCTCTGCCTCATCTTCTCCATAACAGCCTCCCATGTACTTGTAGATGGTTATCAACTCAACTCTTAGTTGTCTCCTCTCCAGGCTAATAAACCAAGCTCCCTCAGCCTTTCCTCTGATGACTTGGTCTCCAAACCCCTCGCCACCTTCGTAGCCCTCCTCTAGACACGCTCCAGTTTCTCTACATCTTTCTTCTGTTGTGGTCCCCCAAACTGAACACAGGACTCCAAGTGAGGTCTAAGCAGAGTGGACTAAAGCAGATCACTGCATTACTGATGCACATGGCCACACTGATCGAAATGAGTCATGAAGTCGACCTAGAGGAATTTGTGCATGCACTTTTGCTGAGGGTTTTCGTGTGATATGATACGTTTCACCATTGCCCTACAGGTCTCAGGCTTACGAGTTAAGCACTACGCAAAAGGAATTGGGAGCAGGTCATGCATATAAACACATTGGCCTGTATTTAGCTGTGTAACAAGGAAGCTTTTTGACAATTTCCGCTTGTTCTCCCTCCCTCCCTCCCTCCCTCCCTCCCTCCCTCTGCAGGCCACTGAACCCAAGAAATGCTGTTTCGAGATCCAGCAAACTCACTGTGAAATTAGGCAGATCGTGAGAGGGAGGGCAGAGCCAGGGTACTTTTGAAGGTCAGGAAGGGACTCCAGAGGGTTTTTGCCTTGGGCACAGAGGGGCACTGGGGCACTGCCAGCTCCGGCTGGGAAATAGTTGGCATATTATTCCTCTGGTGCGCTAGGCGAGTGCACCAATGCTTAGAACGCAGCAGAGGCCATCTGGAGAGTGTGAGCTAGTGAGAAACAAAATAAATTCCATCTTTGTGAACAAATACGGACCCTGTATTATAATGAAATCCGTTCTAGGCAGGAAAGGGTAAAGATGGAGTTTTAACTAGAGAGGATGCAAAGATCACAGAATCCTAGAGTTGGAAGGGGCCATACAGGCCATCTAGTCCAACCCCCTGCACTATGCAGGATCAGCCCAAAGCATCCTAAAGCATCCAAGAAAAGTGTGTATCCAACCTTTGCTTGAAGACTGCCAGTGAGGGGGAGCTCACCACCTCCTTCGGCAGCCTGTTCCACTGCTGAACGACTCTGACTGTGAAAACTTTTTCCCTGATATCTAGCCTATATCGTTGTACTTGTAGTTTAAACCCATTACTGCGTGTCCTCTCCTCTGCAGCCAACAGAAACAGCCTCCTGCCCTCCTCCAAGTGACAACCTTTCAAATACTTAAAAGTGGCTATCATGTCCCCTCTCAACCTCCTTTTCTCCAGGCTGAACATTCCCAAGTCCCTCAACCTATCTTCATAGGGCTTGGTCCCAAAGATCTATATCCTGCTCTCGTGAAGCAGGATACTAAGAAGGAGGAACTGGCTCTCTCTGTGTGTGTGTGTGTGTGTGTGGAGAAGGTGTCAAAGTGGAAGGAGGGAGGATTCCCTGAGAGAGCGATCGACACATCAAAGGGGTAGCATCAGAGCAGAGAGGGAAAGGATGTTCTGCCCTCTCTTTCTCCAACTCTATGAAATCAGAGTCCTGCAGCACCTTTAAGACCAACAAAGATTTATTCAAGGCGTGAGCGATTTCTAGGGCAAGCACTCTTCGTCAGACACTCTGTTATAGTTCATCTCTGAAATCGGAGGCTAAGAGACTACATGCCCCCCCTTGCCCTGCTGAACTGGGGCTGGCCAACAGGACACCCAGGATACCGAGCTATTTCTGCTGATCGATGGCCATCCATCAACACCCCCAGATACCAGGGTTGGGTGTCTGGAGGCTGTGATGGATTGGCTCGAGATTGGCTTGTGCAGAATCATATAATTCTAGAGTTGGAAGGGACCTCCTGGGTCATCTAGTCCAACCCCTGCACTATGCAGGACACTCACAACCCTCTCACTCATCCACTGTAACCTGCCACCCCTTGAGCCTTCACAGAATCAGCCTCTCCGTCAGATGGCTCTCCAGCCTCTGTTTAAAAATGTCCAGAGTTGGGGAACCCACCACCTCCCGAGGAAGCCTGTTCCACTGTGAAACCACTTGATTTTAAGATTTTAAAGATTTTACAGTTTTATTGTTTAATTATTTACGGATGAAATTATGTATAGTATAATGAGATTTTAAGATGCTGTAAGCTCCCTTGAGCCAGCTTGCCAGGGGGGGGAGAGGTATAAATCCCAATAAAATAATAATCAATAAGGCCCTAGAGTCCACTGCCCAAACCAGCCCTTTCTTCCAGAGGCTCCAATCTCAACCATCCAGAGATCAATGGTAATAGCTTGAGATATCCAGGTGACCCTTGGAGTCAAAACATGAAGAAAGAAGGCCAGTCAGTTCTTCAATGAGCCCAAAAGAGGAAAAGAATAATGCATGGTAGCATGGAAGAATTTCATCCATCCATCCATCCATCCATCCATCCACCCATCCCTCCCTCCCTCCCTCCCTCCCTCCCTCCCTTCCTTCCTTCCTTCCTTCCTTCCTTCCTTCCTTCCTTCATTCATTCATTCATTCATTCATTCATTCATTCATTCATTCATTCACAGCCTGCCTCTCCCAGCAACTGCCGGTCCAAGGCAGCTCACAGTAAAACAATAAAAACAAAATCCAATGTATTAAGAATTAAAACATCCCCAACCACAATTAAAACAATCTAATATTAGATAGGCTCAAGATGGTGGAACCATACAAGAGGAAACCCCACTGCTCCAGCCATTGTTGTCTCCCACAGTTCTCATGTGGTGAGATCTCCCATAGCATAGTCTACAATAGGGTGGGACTCTGGATATACTATTTCCTGCTTTCAAGGACAAAGTCTTTCGTCAGTGGCTAAACCCTACGAATATAACGTAAACATAAATCAATCAAAGGACTTTTGCTCCTAACACAAACGATGGATATACAACATACAAAAAAGGTTCCCACCTCCACACGCATAACAGACTTCAAAAAATGTGTCCAGTCAAGGTACATTGTAGTGTTAAACATTCATCGGTGTAAAGAGACTCACCAAGCTTTTTGTTACAAAGCTATAGAAATCATACATCCTATGCAGAATATAGAACGAACATTGTAACGTTGTAAGCTGCTTTGAGACTCCTTCGGGTAGAGAAAAGCGGCATATAAGAACCAACTCTTCTTCTTCAGTAATCTCAGGGCTCTCTCAGCCTCACCTCCCTCACTGGGTGTCTGTTGTGGGGAGAGGAAAGGGAAGGTGAATGTAGGCCACTTTGAGACTCCTTTGGGAAGAGAAAAGTGATATATAAGAACCAACTCTTCTTCTCCTTCAGTAATCTCAGGGCTCTCTCAGCCTCACCTCCCTCACTGGGTGCCTGTTGTGGGGAGAGGAAAGGGAAGGCGAATGTAGGCCACTTTGAGACTCCTTTGGGCAGAGAAAAGTGGCATATAAGAACCAACTCTTCTTCTCCTTCAGTAATCTCAGGGCTCTCTCAGCCTCACCTCCCTCACAGGGTGTCTGTTGTGGGGAGAGGAAAGGGAAGGCGAATGTAGGCCACTTTGAGACTCCTTTAGGTAGAGAAAAGTGGCATATAAGAACCCACTCTTCTTCTAAGGAAAACTTAATTCTCCAGAGCAAGGATTCCCCACTGGGGTCCCTCGAAAGCCTGGGGTTCCATGAGAGCTCCCCAGGGGTTGCGTGGCCTTTCCCAGAAGTCTGGATGGCTATTTACATCACTAGATGTCACTGGAACCCACTTCTCCTATTCGTCTGCTCTTTCTCCACATTGGAAATGTTAGATGACTGATTGACTGTCTGGCCACTACATCTTCCTTCTGCACCCACTTCTCTGAAGGGGCATAGCACCATTTCCGGGGTTCCTCAACACCTGAAAAGCATCTCAGGGATTCCTCCACAGTCAAAAGGTTGAAAAAAGCTGCTTCAGTGTACAGTTGGACGTAGGCCCTCAAGATGGCTTCCTTTCTGGGCGGGGCCATATTTCCACTATTTGCATGCCCCTCCGCCATGTCGAGACGGGGGAAGACAGACACAAATGAGTCAAAGGAAGTGAGAGCTTTCACAACAGCCATGTTGCCGCTCCAGAAATAACCGCTCTTCAGCAGAGAACTGAGAATTAAGGGAGAGGAAAAAGGCGTCGCTGAGCGAAATGCAGGAGCCATCCGGGAAGGGGTTGGGGGCCATCCATTCATCCCCAGTCACCCCCCTTATCGCTTCCTCCTGGCATTGCTAAACTGATGTCCCTCCTCTATCTCGCCTCGCCATTCCCCTTCCCTCGTGCGTCTCGTCTTTTTTAATTTGCAAGCCTGAAGTTCGGGGCTGTATCTTATTTTCATTTATGGACAGCGTCTGCTGCCAGACCTGTGTTTCGAATTTTAATTGCGCTGAGCCGCTTTGGGGAGTTGGCTCCTCTTGGTCTGAAAAGTAAGATAACAATGTAATAAATAAAGGCGTCCCGGGCTGCGAGAGTTCAGCGGAACGGGCCTGATGCTGCGCTAAGTGAGAACTCCTGCTTCCAAGGCAGTCTACCTGTGAATACCAGAACCTCAGTAAAATCCTCTTTAGGGCAGCCAGTCTGCCATGGCTGAAGCTACCCCAGATTACACCTAGGTGTAAACTGCATGGAGCTTTTATTCCAACCCCAGATCGATTCAGTCCCTGGCCTCTACACAGAATGCGATTTCCATTTGGATTTTGGGCGATTTAAATTTTCCTTCTGCAGCAAGAAGGATTGATCCGGAGTGACCCTACCTTTATTGTGTGATATCTTAGAGTGCTTTTAATCCTCAATATCCGGATTGGGAAAGAAAGCTCCGTGGTAGGGAACCTCTGATAGGCTACACCTGGTCATGTGACACGCTTGCCCTAAAGGAGAAGCCCTTAATTTCTCTCAACTTCTGTCGGTCCTGGATTTTTCCTCCCTCCTCTGCCTTTTTCAATCCTCTCCCCAACCCCCTCCAAGAAAAGATAGAGGCTCCCTGCCTGGCTCCTCTCCCCCCCCCTTCAAGAAAAGAAAGAAAGAGGCTTGGCTCCCGCTCACCTTCTGAGCCTCCCTAACCACGTGCAGAAGACTTTCCTGTTTCAATGGGGGGGGGGGGGAGAAGAAGACCCAAGTTCAAAGCGATCTGAATTCAACAGGATTGACAATGGAATAAACAAATAAGTGCAGACTCTGCCCTAGTCTCCAGGTTATGGAGATCAGTTTCCTCGGAGAAAATGGATTCATCGGAAGGTGAAATCTATGGCATTGTTGCCCAGTGAGGTCTCTCCCCTTCTGAAGCTCTGCCCTCCCCAGGCTTCAACTCCTCTCCCCCCACAAATTTCCAGGTATTTCCCAGTCCAGAGACGGTGACAGTACGCCTGCTAGGTCAGTCTGTTTGCCCCCAGAGAGGCCAGCTGGATGCTCCCGAAGGTCTATTTGAGCTAGGCATGGAGGTCAAAGCACCCTCCTAAGCAACTGGTTTTCAGAGGTACAGTGCCTCTGACCATGGAGGCTCCATTTAGCCAAGCGTCTATTCCACATGAACACATCAAACTGTCTTACATTGGATCAGTGTCATGTAGCCATTGGGCTCTTTCCTATTTTCCTCTCCCCTTTCTTGTCTCCTGGCTCTCAGGTTGCACGTGCAACCACACACACACACACACACACACACACACACACACACACACACCTGCTCCCAAGTGGTAGAAAATGTCCTTCACAATGCTGTCCCCTATTGTGCATGGTATGGCTCTTGCAGATAGTTCTGGCCACCTTTGGACCCCTAGGTGTGAAAATGTAGATTTCGCTTTGTTCTAGCTGTCCTTTGAAGATAAAAGCCCTTCATCTTAGGGAATAGCTTATGGCAGGAAGCAGGGATTTCGGTAGGGGAAGGGGGGTTGTCTATATGTATCCTGACTGGTCAAGCCAGTCGTTGTTAGCAATAATATCTTTCACGATACTCCCCCTTGGATCTCATAAACAACTCTGAACTCTTCTCTATGAAGAATGTCTCCGTTGTCTTTTCTTCCTTGAGAGAGTAGCCTTGGATCATGACAATCAGACCAAGAGTCAGTATCATCGATTTACACTCTCAGTGGCACTCTGGCATGCCAGGTTCGATTCTGCAGTCCCTCACATGCAACCAGCTGGATGACCTTGGGTTCGCCACGGCACTGATAAAACTGTTCTGACCGAGCAGTGATCTCAGGGCTCTCTCAGCCTCACCCACCCCACAGGGTGTCTGTTGTGGGGAGAGGAAAGAGAAGGCAACTGTAAGCCGCTTTGAGCCTCCTTCAGGTAGGGAAAAGTGGCATATAAGAACCAACTCTTCTTCTTCTTCTTCTACTCTGGGGTCCCCAGCAGAGATCTTTCATATCACCAACAACCTAATCCTTACTGGAGATTCTGGGGATGGAACCTGGGGTCTTCTGCGTGCCAAACAGATTCGCTACCTCTTTGCCATTGAGACAGCACCGCTCTCCTTAAACTCCTTACCCCATGAATGTGTCCAATCCCCTGTTCCAGCCATAGAACTGGACTAGCAGCTGGAAGACCCAGGTTCAAATCCCCACTTTTGCCATCAACCTTGCTGGTTGACCTCGATCTGGTCACCCTCTCTCAGCCTAGCCGACCTCACAAGGTCGCTGCGAGGATAAAACGAAGGATAACAAGATAAGCCTCTTTGGGATCCCGTTAACTAAACTCCCAAAGACAGATGCGAGCAATCGTCGCTGTCCCATGCCATGGAATGCATCCTTTGTTTTCTGGCTGGCTAACAGCAGGCAAGGACTAGACAGATCTTGTGGACTGATCTAGCCTGTTCTTTTATTCCTCCGCCCGGTTGCCTTTTTGGAGAGAAAAAAACCCAGCCCCTTTTAGCATAACATAGGCCTATTAGGAGGCGCTGGGCTCCGTTCCACATATCTTTTGCGAGGAGGCGAGCTGATAGAATCAAAGCGGAGATAGAGATCGCGAGCATTAAGACAATGCGGTACACAGCAGCGGCGGGGGAAGGCAAAGATGTTTCAGAGCTAGGATTTCCATGGAAATGAACTCTGGGACATTTCTTCCCCCCTCCCTCCCCCCCTCCCTCCCCAGCCCGATGCAGTCTGTTGGCATGCAGTCTTCAGTTGCACAATTATGTCAGGGTTTCCCCCCCCCCTTTTCCAGGAGAGAGGCTACATGTTATGTTTGCACGCTGATGCTTGGAGACATTTTTATGAGGGGTGGGGAGGAGAGAGAACCCTCCACTATGTTAACCGTACGGCAAAGTGTAAATGGATCCCGTAAGAGATTCTGGGGGGTTTCTTGCAAAATCTACACACACACCCCGCCTCCTTCCCCAAATTGTAAATACATTTTGGAATTTGCAGGGCAAAGGCCTTGGCTGAGAGATTGTGGTTCTCAGGAAAGGCTGCCCACTTCCAGGTGGGGCCTGGGGAACTCCTGATAGGACAACTGGACTCAGATCAGTTCCCATGGAGGAAAGGGCTGCTTTGGAGGTTGGACGCTGATGCATTGTACCCTGCTGGGACGCCAGCTGTAACTCACAAAAGCTCCTCCCCTGCCACAAATGCTGTTAGTCTGTAAGGCAGGGGTATCCAACTAGGATTCTGCAAGAGTCCCCCAGGGGTTCCGTGGCCTTTCTCAGAAGTTTGGATGGCTGCTGACATCACGAGATGTCCCTGGAGCCCACTTCCCTTGTTACTTTACAGTCTCTTTCTCCACAATGGAAACAGTCAATGATCGATCGATTGATCCATCGGCTGGCTCCCGCATCTTACTTCTGCGCTCGCTTCTCTGAAGGGGCCTGGCACCAATTCCAGGCTTCCTTGAAGCCTGAGAAATATTCCAGGGGCTCCTCCAAGGTCAAAAGGTTGGAAAAGGCTGATGTAAGGTGCTTTGGGACTCTTGCTCTTTTCTGCTGCTTCCAAGGCTCCACCCATCAAAAAAATCTCTAGTTATTTCCTCTCCTACAGCTGCCAACCCTATTCTCCCATGGTGGTTAAGGATCCTTTGGGGATTGAGCAATTCATAACTACCAGGAAAGAGTAAAGGTCTGTGTAAAGTGATCAGATTTTAATATTGATAAAGTGGGACACCATTGACCGGGGGGGGGGGGGGGGTTCTTGATTAAAAATTTGGTCTACATGGAGCAACAAAATTTTTCATAGGATGCATAGAAAATAGTATTGTAATATATATATATATATAATTTCAACATAAGTACAATTTGCCTGGTACCCCCAGATGGGCCTCCAAAAGTGGAACAATCTGGTCACCTTAGGCACCTCAAAAACAGAATGGTAACTCTCCCAACTTAATATGCAGAGACAGCCAGTGGCAAACCTCTGCTCACCCCTTTCCTCAAAAATCCCATAAGGGATGCCAACCTCCAGTTGGGGCCTGGAGATCCCTGGAATTAGAGCTTATTTACAGACAGCAGAAGAAGAAGAGTTGGTTTTTATACCCCACTTTTCTCTACTCAAAGGAGGCCCAAAGTGACTTACGAGCACATTTCCCTTCCTCTCCGCCCAACAGACGCCTTGTGTGAGGTGGGTGAGGCTGAGAGAGCTCTGAGAGAACTGAGATTGGCCCAAGGTCACCCAGTTGGCTGCATGTGGAGTGGGGAATCAAACCCAGCTCTCCAGATTAGAGGCGGCCACTCTTAGCCACTTCACCATGTTGTAGTGGTGGACTCTATGGAATTACATGCCACTGAGATTCCTGTCCTTTGTGAGATCCATCCACAAATCTCCAGGAATTTCCCAACCTGGAGATGGCAACCCTACCTCCTTGCCTTTCAATTGGTGGTCAGGGGGAATCTGGCAGCCCTATGGTGCCATGGGGCTTTACCCACAGAGTCGGTATGGTGTAACCTTTGCAGTACTGAACTAGGCCTGGGAAGTCCTAGGTTCAAATCTTGCTCATCCATGAATCTTACTGGTCAACCTTGGGTTATTCTCTCCTTCGGCCAGCCTGGCTTACCTGCTCAAGGGTCCCTTTCTTGTTGTAGGACTGCAAAATATTTCTAGGAGGAGACAATCAGACTTTTAAATCATGCCGGGTCCTCGTTATTTCCCTTATATTATTTCCCTTCCCCACCCCAGAAGCCTGGTCATTAATAGTCCCATTTCACAGATGATGAATTAAGCCAGACGGCGAGAGCAGATGGACATTGCTTGAGGGATCAGCCTGCTGTGGAAGCCTGTTCATCACATTTTATTACAACTTCATCCTCTCCTGAACAGAGATCAAAAGGTATCTGCGCTAAAGATCCAGAGCGGAAGCCGGCCGGGCTCAGCTCCGATTGGCTGCGGCCGGCGACATCAGGAGACCAAATCTCCCCGAGCAGAGATTTTGCGACTTAATACAAGACTGGATTGGACTTTATAAAGGGATAGATGTCCATTTCATTTAAGAGATGTAGCCAGATTTTTAAAAATAAACAGGGACAGGCAGCTCGAAGCAAAGAGAAATGTGCCGGAGAAGGAAGGAAAACCCAGATTTCGATTCATTGTTGAGTGTTGCCTGCTGTCCAAAGGCGGGTGGTAGGAGACCGACAGTCCTTCAAAGTCCAACAGCAAACCTTCCAGGCTATGGGTTGCCAACAGTGGCCTGGCAAATACCTGGACATTTGGGGGTGTTGCCTGGAGAAAGTGAGGTTTGGGGAGAAGAAGGGAGAACTAGATTTGTATCCCGCTTTTTACTACCCGAAGGAATCTCGAAGCAGCTTACAATCACCTACCCTTCTCTCCCCACAACAGACACACAGTGAGGTAGGTGGGGCTGAGAGAGCTCTGGGAGAACTGCAGATAGCCCAAAGTCACCCAGTTGGCTATGTGGAGGAGTGTGGAATTGAACCAGGTTAGAGTTGATCCTGCGTTGAGCAGGGGGTTGGACTAGATGGCCTGTATGGCCCCTTCCAACTCTATGATTCTATGATTCTATGATTCTAGAGGCCGCCACTCTTCACCACCACACCATGCTGTAGGGGAGGGGCCATCGATCCTACCCACCCAAAGAGATTTGCTGTAATTCAGCGAGTTCAGCGAGCTGGCAGGGGCTCATGGGAGTTGTAGTGCAGGGACATCTGGAGAGCCACAGTTTGGCCACGCCTGCCTGGTGAGTAGAAGAAGGTTTCAACTTCCTGCAGATGTCGAGTAGAGGTCCTGGGGTGATATTCGGGGGCTTGGGGCGGTTAGCAGTTTTAAACAACGCAACGTAATCATAAAACCGCACATTAATGAAATCATAAAATAAGATCCATCATATAATCCCCTCCTGCTGTTCTTCTCCCAGTGGGGATTAGCCAGGCCTTGGAGGGGTTCTTATCGACAGATGTTTCCAGTCGGTGTTTCAGTGGGAGAGATCAGCATTTCATGATGTTAATATCTGGCCTCAGCCATAGGCCTGGCGGAACAGCTCCATTTTGCAGGCCCTCCGGAACTGCTTGAATTCCCGCAGGGCCCTGGACTCCTCAGGCAGAGAGTGCCACAAGGGCTGAAAAGTGGGTGGGGCCAGGTAGGGCTTTTGCCCAACAAGCCTTCTGATTGGACACTGGGAATTTGATTGGCTTAGAAGATTTTCAGACTCAAGGATCTCTGACTGATGGTAAGCTATAGCAACCATTGTATCTTTGGCTCCACCTCCTGGGGCAGCCATGCTGTGGTAGTGGGCGCTCCACTGTCAGAATTTCAACGGTGCCTGCAGGCCCAAAAGGGTGTGGGGAACTTGACATTGTCCTTGTTCATAGTTTTGGCTACTCCTCTCCAATCTCTGTATGCACCTTTCGCGTCTCCAGGTTGGCTTGGTCCAAGTAGAAGAAAAGAACAGCTGTTTTTTATATATCCCGCTTCTCTCTTCCCAGAGGTCTCCCAAAGTGGCTTACACACCCTTTTCCTTCCTCTCCCCACAACAGGCACCCTGTGAGGTCGATGGGTCTGAGAGAGCTCTGCAATAACTGCTCTGCAAGAACAGCTCTGAGAGAACTGTGACTGGCCCAAGGTCACCCAACTGGTTGCACGTGTAGGAAAGTGGAATCAAACCCAGTTCTCCAGATTATAGGCCACCATTTTTTAACCACCACACCACGTTGGCTCTCTGACAATTATCCTGTCTTGAATTCTGCTTGCCAAACGTGGCACGTCGCCTCACAGAGCTGCCTCAGAGATGGAAGGATCAGGGCAGGACCCAATCAGAACCAGTTTCTATCCTCGGCCAATCAGAAGCCTCCATGGGGTCCACGACCAGGACATAAAAAGGGATGCGGGTATAATGGTTAGAGCGTGGCTTTGCAGGAGACAGCTCAGTGTCTGATGTACAGTCGCTTGTGCATCCCTTGGAAGAGGGAGTAGTCAAACTGCGGCCCTCCAGATGTCCATGGACTACAATTCCCATGAGCCCCTGCCTTAGAAGATCAAGGGGAAAAACGGCAGAAGAAGGTCTCCTCTAGGCTTTCTTCCCCGTTCCTAAAAGCCTTTTATTTTTCAAGATGTTCTCTGTGCTGCTTAGGGGAGAACTTCATTTTTTCCTTGTTCTGTTTCTAGGTCAGGACAAAACCTGGCAACGTGCTGCTGGGATGGGAGTTGCCAGAGACATTTTCCCTTCCTCAGAAGTAGCCCTCATTAAAGAAAAGGTTGGCAGCCCCTGGATTAGACTCTCAAGCTAGGGTCTGGGAAACCTGTGTTCGAATCCCTGCTCCGCCTGTTGGAAGCCTGTTGGGTGACCTTGGGCCAGTCCCCCTCTTTCAGCCGAACCCAAGATTAAGGTTTCAGGGTTGTGATGACGGGAAGATAAATTGGAAGAGAGGAGGTCCATCTATTCTGCTCAGTGTCCCTTTGAAGAGAGAGGGAGGGGAACGTGAGGGCGTCCTTCAGCTGTTTGCACCTTGTGCCATGAGGCACGCCGACACTGCAAGGACAGAACAGGGCCTAGTCTGCACACAATAGATAATGCACTTTCAGTGTTCTTTAGAAGTAGATTTTCCTGTTCCGCACAAGGCAATCCAGCTGCCAAAGCACATTGAAAGTGCATTATCGTATGTGTGCAGAATGGGCCTAGGCTTGGGTGGGGAGATTCCTGGGGAGGACGGGTTGGGGGGAGGGCAGGGACCTCAATGGGGTATAGACTTAGAGTAGGGATTCCCAACCAGGGTTCCGGCAAGAGCTTCCCAGGGGTTTTGCGGCCTTTCCCAGTAGTTCAGACAGCTGTGGACATCACTAAGCATCACTGGAGCTCCTTCCCCTGTGGCTCTGCAGGCCTCATCTCTTTCTCCACAATAGAAAAAGGGCAAATGAGCGATTGATTGGCTGGCTCCCCATCTTACTTCTGCTCCCGCTTCTCTGAAGAGGGCAGTCACCGCTTAGAATCACAGAATAGTTGGAAGGGACCTCCTGGGTCATCTAGTCCACCCCACTGCACTATGCAGGACACTCACAACCCTATCATAGACACTGTAACCTGCCACCCCCTTGAACCTTCACAGAATCAGCCTCTCCGTCAAATGGCTATCCAGCCTCTGTTTAAAAATCTCCAAAGATGGAGAATCCACCACCTCCCGAGGAAGCCTGTTCCACTGAGGAACCGCTCTGACTGTCAGGAACTTCTTCCGGAGGTTTAGACGGAATTTCTTTTGAATTAATTTCATCCCATTGGTTCTGGTCCAACCCTTGGGGACTTCAGGCTTCTTCAAAGCCTGAAAACGTTTCAGGGGGTTCCTCCACACTCAAAAGGCTGGAAAAGGCTGCAATGGAGTCCACCTTCCTAAACAGCCATTGTCTCCAGGGGGACTGACTGTTGTCGCCTGGAGATCAGTCAGAATTCTGGGAGATCTCCAGCAACGAGCTGGAGGCTGGCAACCTCATGAAGAGCTGTCAGGACCGAAGAGTCTTCTCTGCTAAGAGTTTAGTCTTCTCTGCGTTCAAAGGTGCTTCTTGGCCAAGGAATATGACCTCAGCTTGTGGATTATGGAATCCCACCTGTCAGATCTGTGTCAGATCTTTCATTTCGGGAGGGAATGCAGATATCTGCAGTTACCCACCTGCTTCTCAGATCAGACAGTGCATCAGACCCATGTTCTGCCTTGTTCTACCGCTAGCTGGCTTCTGGGAAGCTCACAAACCAGGCCTGAAGGCACCCCTCTCCTCTTGCTGTTTATCCTTGGCATCAGGCGTCCAGAGCTAGACTGCCCCTGAATGTGGAAGATCCATTAAGAACATCAGAAGAGCCTTGCTGGATCAGTCTGGTGGTCCATCGAGTCTAGTATCCTGCCTCACACAGAACATAAATCCCCAAATACCTATTGTGCTAAGCCTATTGTTCTATTGAATAATTCTACTTTATGTGGGGGGTTTATGTTTTTATGGCTGCAACCCGCTGAGAGGTGGTCCTCCAACAGCGGTGGGAAATAAATCAAAATAATAAAATAAATAACAAAATAAAAAGAAATCACCTCGAGGTGACCTGTCGAAAGAGAACAGGATAGAAGCCTCGAAACGAATGAATGAAGGAACGAACAAATGAACGAACGAATGAACGAATGAACGAATGAATGAACTAACGACAAACGAACGAACATGGTGGCCAATCAGTTCCTCTGTTGAGCCAACCACAGAGCCTATAGAGCAGGGGTAGTCAAACTGCGGCCCTCCAGATGTCCATGGACTACAATTCCCAGGAGCCCCTGCCAGCGTTTGCTGGCAGGGGCTCCTGGGAATTGTAGTCCATGGACATCTGGAGGGCCGCAGTTTGACTACCCCTGCTATAGAGGCTTAGGCATCCCCCTGACGTTGCTTCCTGACTCTGGAGTTTATAGGTTTAGTACCTCTGACCGCGAAGGTTCCCCTCAATTACCTTGGCTGGTAGCCACTGATGGTCTTCTCCATGATTGGATCTTACTCCCTTTTAAAGTTCCTTGTTCCTGTGGCCATCACTACATCCCCTGGCAGTGAATTCCACATCTGAATCACTCTCTGCGTAAAGTAGAGCGGTTCAGCACAGTGGTCTCTTCTACAGGGTATGTTGTTGTTGTTGTTGTTGTTGTTGTTAGGTGCGAAGTCATGTCCGACCCATCGCGACCCCATGGACAATGATCCTCCAGGCCTTCCCGTCCTCTGCCATTCCCCAGAGTCCATTTAAGTTTGCACCGACTGCTTCAGTGACTCCATCCAGCCACCTCATTCTCTGTCGTCCCCTACTTCTTTTGCCCTCGATCGCTCCCAGCATTAGGCTCTTCTCCAGGGAGTCCTTCCTTCTCATGAGGTGGCCAAAGTATCTGAGTTTCATCTTCAGGATCTGGCCTTCTAAGGAGCAGTCAGGGCTGATCTCCTCTAGGACTGACCGGTTTGTTCGCCTTGCTGTCCAAGGGACTCGCAAGAGTCTTCTCCAGCACCAGAGTTCAAAAGCGTCAATTCTTTGACACTCGGCCTTCCTTATGGTCCAATTTTCACAGCCCTCCTAGACTGGACCAAAGAAGGCCATCCAGAGCAGCATCCTCTTTCTCATGCAGCCAGCTGGAGCAGGCAGTGACAGCTGCTTCCTCTCTTGTGCATTGCTGCCTGAATCTTTTACTCAGGTATACTGTCCCTCACTGTGGAGGTTCTGGAGGAAAAGAAAACTTTAGACATGTCCCGGCATGCCTTATTTCCAAAGAGACCATTAGAGAATACATGGCTTTCCTGGCTTTATCTTCACGACAACAAAGAGAGCGAGAGAGAGACAGATCTAAGGTTTCCTAATGAGCTTTGTGGGGAAGGCTTGAACCTTGCTGTCCTGAGTACTCCTCTGATACATTGACCACTATACCACACTGGATTTCTGGAAGCACATAGGACCATTTGGCCAGCCCTGGTTTCTATTCCCAGCATCTCCTACTGAAAGGTAGACAGCCTCTGAACAGGGAGGTTCTCAAAGAGAAGTTTGGATGGGCACAGGGTAGGTTTCAGTTGGGAATTGCCTGGAGAGTTTAGGGATGGAGCTTGGGAAGGTGGGGTTTGGGGAGAAGAGGTTTTGGGACTTTTGAATTTGGCTTGGTCCTGAGTCCCTCCAGAGATATGGAGCTGCAGGGTAATAAAGCGTTTTAAAAGTATGAAGTTATTAGTTACTTTTGTGGAGGAGGCACAGATCCAGACCCACAGCTCATTGAGGTTTAAAATAAAGAATCTTTACTAGGCAAGATCATTTACAAACATATATCATATTCATCTGCTTCAGTCTCCTTCCTGATGCAGAGTACCAAAGTAGTTACAAAAGCAGCACATTTCAAGCCTCTATGGCTAAGATGGAAGCAGACTAAATGCCCACACATCAGCAGGTAAAGAGCAGAGAGCCTTAATGGCTGCTCCTTGCTTCAGCAAAGGCTCACACACCTTCTTCCTGAAGAAACAGGAAGTGGTCAGGAGCTCACCTTAAACAAAAGAATCCCCAGACCTGTGCTGGGGAATTTCCACTGCAATCCCCCAATGACCACTTGAAGCCACTAGTGAGCGCACAGGTACAGCTCAGACACTTCAGCTTAACAACAGCCCTTCAAGGCTGACTTCACCCAATTACTTGCTGATCGCAATTCCAACAGGCGGGAACTTGACAGGATAGAATGCTATAGTGTCCACCCTCCAAAGAAGCCATTTTCTCCAGGGGGAACTGATCTTGGTCATCCGGAGATCAACTGTAATAGTGGGACATATTTCCAGGTGCCACCTGGAGATCAGCAACTCCAGTTCAGGGTCAACCACTTGGAGGGGTGAGTTTTGGTTTCTTTGAAAGCACGCACTTGCCAGTTTGATGGCATGCCAAAGGGAGTTGCCCCTTTTGTTCTGGGCATGAAGAATGAAGACTGGGACCAGCTTCCACCCCCCTCCCCCATCACACACCGCCTTGAATCTGAACCCCCTGTTTATATGTCCTCCCCCCCCCACCCATTTTAACAAATCGTTCTGGAGATAATTACAGATGGGGGTTTATTTATAGCCTGCCAGGCATTCTCTAAAGAGGAATGTTGGCTGTTCTCAACAGCACACGTGGCTTTGATATAAATATAGATATTGGCTAATTATCCTCCAGAGCGGGAAGTTACAATAGGAATGCAGATCTGTGGACAGGAAAAGCAGCCAGACGGCTCTGCTCTGCCGCTCGGTCCCCTCACTGCGGTGGGAGAGCCAGGCCCCTGCAGGATGGGAAAGGGAGACGGGGAGCAGAAGGCTGAAATGGGTGGGTGGGAGCCAGTTTACAGGATTGCCAGCTTCTTGATGGAGGCTGGGGAAGGGAACCTAGGCAACTTTGGGCATGCTCCAGATTTGCCGACCTTCAGGGGGCACCTGTAAATCTGCTATGACAATGGCAAAACCACCCCTGCTCATCTCTAGCCTAATCCTCACCCTCACCCTCACCCTAACCCTCAACCTCACCCACACCCTCTCTCTCACCCTCTCCCTCATCCTCTCCCTCAACCTCTCCCTCTCCTTCACCCTCACCCACACCCACACCCTCACCCTCACCTTAATCCTAACCCTCACCCTCACCCTGTCCCTCACCCTGTGCTTCTGCGGTTGCTGTGCCTCATGGGTGAGCTGATACCACAAAGCTATTATTATTAATAGCATCGCTCATCATAAATGCAAAATACTTCTGAATGAGAATTGCCCTGCTAGAGAGAGATTTATCTAGTACTTTCTTATCCTTTTCTTCGGCCAACAAGGTAAGGGGGGCGTAGCTGCTTCTCTGGCCACCATTTTATTCTCACAACAACCCTGGGAGGTAGATCAGGCAAACTGTGACCAGACCAAGTTCACTCCAGGGCTCCGTGTGAATACAGACCTTGGCTCTCCCCGATTTTATTCCACACTCTGTTGCGTCTGTCGAGGACTGGGATTGAGGTCCCAGGCAGGACTGTAATCCTGTGCTGTAGATCCCGACTGCTGGATCCAGTCAGTTTAAACTGATCTATAGGGCACACTGGGGGGAAGGGGGTTAAAGGAAGGATTTTCTTTCTGCCCTCTGGAGGTTTCTGCTTTTAAAGGATTGGGGATTTGATGGGGGTTTTATGTAATCCGTCTTGAGTCCCACCAAGGAGGAAGTCGAACTATAAGTGGAATAAATGAATGATGATGATGATGATGATAATAATAAAGATGATAACAATAATAACAACAACAACAACAATATGTTGGGGATTTTGGAAGTCCCTTTGGTTTCAATTTTTTGCCTCCTGTACCATCCTGCTGGGGTCACAATAGAAAGCTGAAACGAACTCTCCATGTCCTGGTCTCTGAACCCATGGATTTAACCCTAACCATGATGGCTCTCCATTTTAACCACTATCATTTTAACCACTATTTTAGCTCAGTATCCTGTTTCCGTCAGCAGCCGGTCACACTCATGAACTTGCCGGGGCCTAACAGAAACAGGCTCCTTCCCTGTTGCTCCTCCCCAACATCCATTATTCAGAGGTAGACTGCCTCTGAACACGGAGGCTCTGAGGGAGAAGCCCTTTCAGTTGAAACAAATGAGCAAACAAATGACTCTTTTTTTATATTGAATGGAACCACTCAACAACAAGTCAACATAGTGTAGTGGTTAAGAGGGGTGGCTTTTAATCTGGCGAGCCGGGTTTGATTCCCCGCTCCTCCCCCACATGCAGCCAATGGGGGGGGATCTTGAGCTAGTCATAGTCCTGTTAGAGCTGTTCTCACAGAGCAGTTCTCTCAGAACTCTCTCAGCCTCACCTCCCTCACAGGGTACCCTGTTGTGGGGAGAGGAAGGGAAGGCGATCGGAAGCCGCTCGGAGACTCCTTCGGGCAGTGAAAAGCGGGGTATGAAAAAAAAACCTTCTTCTTCTTTGCTGCGGTTTGTCATTTCAGAGGCGAGGCCAAATGCTGGGGGAGACACAGCGGGACGGGGATCTCTGCCGCAACCGAGTCGTGAAAAGTTCAGCCTCTCCAGCCCTGTCTGACTCCTCGGCATCTCTCCAGGCCCTACTTAAGTCTGTAGCGATTCCTTCGGCCTTGGCACTTCCACAAGGCTGTGGAACGGTGAGTCTGCAGTTGTGGAAAGGGTCCGTGTGTGTGTGTGTGTGTGTGTGTGTGACTCAGAGAGGGAGCGAGAGAGGACAGACTCTTCCTCTGCAATCCACTGGATGCCGCCCAAAACAGAGACCTGGCCCTGCTGGCTTCTGAACTCCCAGAGAAGCCAGCGGCTGTCTGTTGCCAGGGCTCCTGCTGCAGCCGCGGGCGGGGAGAGGACTGGGGCGATGGGAACGGACGTCTTGCCAGGAGGCAGGCGGTCTGGTCCAGGAACCTTTTCGTCCGGCCACTGCTGACATACTGGCGGAGAGCGGAGTGGGTTGCCAACTCCAGATTGGGAAAGCCTTGGAGGTTGGGGAGGGGGGAGCCAGGGGAGGGTGGGGCTGGGGGAGGGGAAGGGGAGCGACCTCAGAGTCTCCCCTCCGAAGCAGCGTTTTCCCTCCAGGTGAACTGATCTTTGTAGCCTGAAGATCACTGGGAGTGCCAGGAGGTCTCCAGGTCTCACCTGGAGGTTGGCAACTCAAAAAGCAGGGTGAGCACTGAGTGAGGGCATTGCACCGAGAATTCAGCGTCCTGAGAGTCAAAGGTTTCGCTCTCTTTCTCAGAGTCAAGTTTCTGGCCTGTAAGGATTGGAATCTAATTTGGGTTGCCCCAAATCCAAAGGCCGAAAGGCCCCAGCATGGTGCTTTGCCAGTGATCCAGAAGTGGGGCTGCTGTTCCCGTCTCCTACCCTTGTTTTCTTCCTTCGGATGAATAAAACCTGGCAAAAAGATGCAAACATAAAACAGAAGACGACTATCTAGATTTTCTATACCCTGCTTTTCACTACCCAAGAGAGTCCCAAAACAGCTTACAAACATCTTTCCCTTCCTCTCCCCACAACAGATGCCCTGCGAGGCAAGTGGAGGTTGAAAGAGCTCTAAGAAAACTGCTCTGTGAGAAGAGCTCTAAGAGAACTGTGACTGGCCGAAGACCAGCCAGCTGGCTGCATGTGGAGGAGGAGTGGGGAATCCACCCGGGTCTCCAGATAAAAGCTTGAGGCACTTAATCCCTTACTAATTCCGCCACAGCAGTGGGCTGGCATCCACACACCGTACTGTGGGGTGGTTGCCAGAGCTCAGGGTTTGGGCAGGGTCTTCTGCTGCTGCTTCCCCTGCTTCACGTGCAAGAGCTCCCCGGCCTGCGGTCCCAGCTGCCCGTACTGCCGAGGGGGGTCTTGGCAGATTGCAGGGGACGTGGAGAACTGACTAGGAGCAGGAGGGAAGCCCACGTGGCATTGCTGGCAACATGGCAATGTCATTTCTGCCCTGTACCAGAAGTGATGTCGTCATGCTGAGACATTCCGGCGATATTCTGGCATTTGAACAAAACGTCTATGGTAAAAACAGCTTCCACCATAGAGTTTTTGCCCAAGTATAAGAGCATTGCTGGGACATCACCACATTGCTGGGCCTCCTTCCCTCCTGCTCCTGGTGAGTCCCTCCAGGGGCCAAGTGACAGGTGGGGGTGGGTGGGGCTTGGGGCAGGTGATCTTCTACTTCCAGTGGAGGACTGCCTGCTCTAGTTCTGCCAGTGCTCCCAAGCAAAGGGCTTGTGAGCAGAAGAAGAATCTCCTTCCCTTCCTCTCCCCACAACAGAAACCCTGTGGGGTGGGTGAGGCTGAGAGAGCCCTGATATTACTGCTGGGTCAGAACAGCCTTATCAGTGCTGTGGGGAGCCCAAGGTCACCCAGCTGACTGCATGTTGAGGAGCGGGGAATCAAACCCGGCTTGCCAGATTAGGTGTCCACACTCCTAACCACCACCCCAAACTGGTTGACAGCTCTGGGTTGGCAAATACCTGGAGACTTTGGGGGTGGAGTTAGGAGGGGGCAGGATTTGGGGCAGCGCCAGACCTCAGTGGAGTTTCATGCTATGGAGTCCCCCATCCAAAGCAGCCATTTTCTCCAGGGGGACTGATCTCCGTTGCCTGGCAATGAGCTGTCATTCCAAGGGATCTCCCAGTCCCACCCGGGGGCCGGCCTCCCTATTTCCTGGTGCAGATGCAGCCAGCTCTCTTGTAAGTGAAGAGGACTGGGCCTTCGTGTCTTGCCCAGTGCAAAGTGCCTGTCGGGGAGAGCCAGGGGTGGGGATGTCAATCTACCCCCCTGTGGGGTGCCTGTGCGCTTGGGCCGTGGCCGTTCTGCCTGTTGCCTCGGAGCAATTATGCCTCCTGCATAATGCATGGCCTCTCCGCCACGGCAGGGGGGCAGCCAGGCAAGGATGATTTCATCACAGAGGGCTCCCGTCGAGGACTTCTGGGAGCAGGCAGTTCTGTGCCGGCTCAGGACAACCATTCCCAGTGGTGCACCAGAGTGCACTAATGTTCCGTGAGAAAACCGCCGCGATGCCTCGAGAAAGAAACCCATTAAATAAATGGCTTCGGGAGCCCCGAGGAGCCGCCTGCGAAGGAGGCTGCCTGACGCATCTCTGCATAGGCCCCAGGCTCCTGCCTCCCCTATTTCAGCAGCGGAATAGGCTGCCTAAGGAGGTGGCGAGCTCCCCCTCACTGGCAGTCTTCAAGCAAAGGTTGGATACACACTTTTCTTGGATGCTTTAGGATGCTTAGGGCTGATCCTGCGTTGAGCAGGGCCTTGGACTAGATGGCCTGTGTGGCCCCTTCCAACTCTATGATTCTGTGATTCTATGATCCTGCGTTGAGCAGGGGGTTGGACTAGGTGGCCTGTGTGACCCCTTCCAACTCTATGATTCTGTGATTCTATGATCCTGCGTTGAGCAGGGGGTTGGACTAGGTGGCCTGTGTGGCCCCTTCCAACTCTATGATTCTACGATTCTATGATCCTGCGTTGAGCAGGGGGTTGGATTAGATGGCCTGTGTGGCCCCTTCCAACTCTATGATTCTACGATTCTATGATCCTGCGTTGAGCAAGGGGTTGGACTAGATGGCCTGTGTGGCCCCTTCCAACTCTATGATTCTATATGATCCTGCGTTGAGCAGGGGGTTGGACTAGATGGCCTGTGTGGCCCTTCCAACTCTATGATTCTACGATTCTATGATCCTGCATTGAGCAGGGGGTTGGACTAGATGGCCTGTGTGGCCCCTTCCAACTCTATGATTCTATGGTTCTATGAATAGCGATGGGGGGAAGGAGAACTTACCACAGAACTAGTTGCATGATTCAGTTGCACGATATGCATTATGCAATGCACGGTGCAGCCAAGCCTTTTCAGACACCAAGTGGATACCTGGGCTGATTCTGCACTTACCGTATATACTTGCATATAAGCCGACCCGCGTATAAGCCGAGGCACCTAATTTTACCACAAAATCTGGGCAGACATATTGACTCACTTATAAGCCAAGGGTGGGAAATGCTCCAGCATCACAGGCTCTCGTTTTTGTACCCCACATTTCATTAACCAAAGGAGTCTCAAAGTGGCTGAAAATTGCCTTCCCTTCCTCTTTTGATGCCAGACACCCTGAGAGAGCTCTGACAGAAGTGTTCTGTGAGAATAGCTCTGTCAGGAGAACCAAACAGTGCCCCCAGGCCAGCAAACCAGGGCAGAACAACAGTACCCGAAGTTGGCAACCTACTACAGCAAGTACAACAGCTACCAAACTGGGAGAATGGACAACTCTAACTACAACTGCAGGGCTCCCCCTAACAAAACACTGAAATAAAGAACTGTAAAACTGGACACAGAAAGAACTGTAAATATCAACTTTTAAAAGAAACACAATGCCAAGAAGAAAAGGCAAACAATGCTGCCCTTCAGATAAAAGAAGAAACACTAGGAGAAAGAAACAGTAAATCCCAAAGCACCCCCAAAACCTACCCCACCCCACTCACAGAAACCAAAATAATAGCTTGGAAGGAGTGATTAAGAAGAGGAAGAAGTGAAGGCAAAAAGAATAAGAGGATCAAAGTCCTTAGTCAAACTGTTGATGTCTTACAAGCTGCCAGAGCAAGCTCAGCTTGCAATACACGTTTGCAAAAGGCAATGCAACGAGTGGCTGGCTGAAGCCAGCTTTTATTTCAGTTCTCATATATACCCGCGTATAAGCCAAGGAGGGCTTTTTCAGTGTGAAAAAAGGTGCTGAAAACTTAGGCTTATATGTGAGTATAGAAGTACTTTGCTTTTTCTGTTGTGGATCCTGCTGATTTCAGATCAATTTGAACATGGGTCTTCTCTATCTCCCCCTCCCACCAATTGAAACAGAAAGTGTTCTACACTTGATTTGGGAAGCTCAGAAGGGGGAGTGGAGCCAACTGCAGCCGGAGCCTCATTCTTTTCTTGGACAATTGTGTGTGTGTGTGTGTGTGTGTGTGGGGGAGGATTGGAGACAGCAGAGGAGGGGGAAATAAATCCAAGAGGCAAATCTCTGCTAAGAGAAGTTAGGGCTTCTGGAGCGCAGTCACTTTACGACAAGCCTTGCAACCGGGAACCAGGAATTCTTTGAATTGATACCCTGACAGGTAGGGCACTAGTAGCCTTGCCTGACAAAGGTGGAAAAACAACTGGTGAGCTATTTTCTTGACTTGCACCTCCATGGTCAGCGAGGCATCCAAGGTCACACACTTCCTGTCTTGGAGAGGTTGAGTTTCAGGCAACTCTGCTCAAGCCATTCAGCCACTTCCTGTAAGAACTTCCATTCAGAGATTCCTAGAGCTACCCTTCATTACTTCCTGTATCGACTTCCCTCCAGAGATCCCTAGAGTCCCTTTGTTTCTTCCTGTATGAACCGAGATCCCCAGAGCTATCATTACTTCCTATATGAGATTCCATTCAGAGATTCCTAGAGCTACCCTTTGTTATTTCCTGTTTGAGCTTCCATTCAGTGATCCCTAGAGCTACCTTTTTTTAACTTCCTGTTGGGAACTTCCAGTAATTACATGAGACTGTATTTTTAATTTAGTTTCCCCCGCAACTCTCCACAACTCTCCTCTCAGTTGCTACCTACTGCCTGACAAAATATTGAAATCAGAAATGGAGGAAAATATAGAGGAGCCTTCCTATATAATTTCCACTTCAGAAACAAGACTAGATAATTCAGAACGGGGAAATTCCCTGGAGAAATTCAGATGCAGAGCATTCGGGAAGCATCCCATCCTTCCGTGTTTTGATTCACCCCCATCACAGGACAAAACATTTGCAAATGTAGGACCTAGTTTTGGGGCTGGGAGAATTTTTTAAAAAAGAAAACCCAGAATGCTGGAAATTGCAAAGAGATTAATTACTTCCATAACGAGAGGCAGAATTTCCTCTAGCATGCATTGTGGTCCCCAAGCAAGTAATTTGTTTGATTGCTCACAGGTTGGGAGCAGAAGTGACATGAAAAATTGTCATTCCCCTCCCCAGATTACCAGTCTGGGGGTCAAAATCTAGAGCTTTTAAGGTTCTGAATGTGACGTGGGCCAGGATTTTTAACTGGCCTGGCTAGCATTTTATCCGCCGGGCCAGGTGCCAAAACGGGAGCTGCAGAAGCAAGGGGGGGGGGAAGAGAAGAATTCAGCGGAGCCATTCCTCTCATTCATGGGCATGCGCATGCTGGCCTTGCACCCATGTGGGAGGTGCAGAGGCTGTATTTCTCACATGGATGGCACGCACGTAAGGAAAAAGCTGTGCTTGCCAAATGACAGCCCATCTGTGCTTGGGCTAGACGGCTGGCTGTTGTTGCACAAATGCTGTGGTCAGCCTCCGATCAAACAGGGCTGGCAGGTTTTTGGGATGACACAAACACATACGCTACTCTGGCGGGGAAAGGGCTGGCCTGTGTAAAGCAGAGATGCCAGCTTCCAAGGAAGGAGAAGACGAGCTGGCTCTTCACTACCCGAAGGAGTCTTAAAGCGGCTTACAACCCACTACCCTTCAGACACTCTGTGAGGTAGGTCAGGCCGAGAGAGCTCTGAGAGAACTGCTCTGTAAGAACAGCTCTATCAGGACTGTGACTAGCCCTGGGTCACCCAGCTGGCTGCATGTGGAGGAATGGGGGAATCAAAGTGATATGATAGCCATCTTCAAGGACTGTCAACATAGAGCATGGAGCAGAGTTGATTTCTGTTGCCCCAGAGGGACAAACCAGAACCAATGGGATGAAATTAAATTTGGTTAAACTTTCGAAAGAAGCTCCTGACAGTTAGAGTGGCTCCTCAGTGGAACAGGCTTCCTCGGGAGGTGGTGGGTTCTCCATCTTTGGAAGTTTTAAAGCAGAAGCCAGATAACCGACAGAAATGCTGATTCAGTGAACTTAGGCAGATTGTGAGTTGGGTGGGCAGGAAGGATTGTGTCAGTGCTTGGCTCTTGTGGCCCTCTCCTGCATGCCCAGGAAGATGCTGGTCACAACTTTGGGGTCAGGAGGAGAATTTCCTCCAGGCCAGACTGGCCAGGGATCCTGTTTTTTTTTTTTGGGGGGGGGGGGGAGAAAACCGGGCATAGAATTGGGGTCATTGTAGTTGTGAGTTTCCTGCATTCACAGAGCAGTTCTGTCAGAGCTTGCTTAGCCCCACCTTCCTCACAGGGTGTCTGTTGTGGGGGAGAGGAAGGGAAGGCGATTGTAAGCTGCATTGAGACTCCTTCCAGTAGTGAAAAGCAGGGTATAAATCCAACTCTTCTTCTTCTTCTTCTTCTTCTTCTTCTTCTTCTTCTTCTTCTTCTTCTTCTTGATTTAAACAGAATGTTTAAGCATCTGCCTTTCACTGCAGTCACCAGTCCTTCAAGTTTGTTCATTCGTTTGCTCATTCATTTGCATGTTCATTCATTCGTTCGTTCGTTCGTTCGTCCGTTCATTTGTTTGCTTGTTCATTGATTTGTTTGCTCATTCGTTGATTCGTTCGCTCATTCATTAGTTAATTTGTTCCTTCATTCATTCGTTCCTTCATTTATTTTTAGCATGCCTTTCTCACTGTAAGTGGTGCATCCTTCCCACCCTATGCTTTACTAAAACCCCAACAAAGCAACCTAGACATATGCGTACTTTGTACATGTACAACTGCATCGAGGTTCTTATTCTGCTGTGCTTTACTGTTGTGTTCTCATGCCTCAGCCTAACAAACACACAACTAGAATCCTGGCGCAATTTTGTGTCTGATCATGATAACGACATCAAGATTTGTTTGTCATGGTGGGTTTATCTCTCTGTGTTAGAAGAAGAAGAAGAAGAGTTGGTTCTTATATGCCGCTTTTCCCTACCCGAAGGAGTCTCAAAGCGGCTTACAGTCGCCTTCCCTTTCCTCTCCCCACAACAGACACCCTGCGAGGTGGGTGAGGCTGAGAGAGCCCTGATATTCCTGCTCGGTCAGAACAGCTTTATCAGTGCTGTGGGGAGCCCAAGGTCATCCAGCTGGTTGCATGTGGGGGAGTGCAGAATCGAACCTGGCATGCCAGATTAGAAGTCCACACTCCTAACCACTACACCAAACTGCCTCTCTAGGCAAGTCAAAAGAGGGGTCCAAGACCCCAGTGAGCAGAAGGAAATGCGGGGCAGGGGGAAAGCCCATCAGTTCACCTACCTGTACCACAGTGAAAACTTTAGAGATGGAACAATGGAGGATTTGAAAGCCACATTGAATCAGATTTGGAAACAAGCCCAGGTTATTCTGAATAACAAAACACAGGGACACATTTAGAAGAGGAGAATTTTCAAAAGCATTTGGACCAGAGGAGGGAACTGGATGGGTTTCCCCATCACAGGCAGCAATCCTGCTGTTTTCAAAATCTCCCTCCAGCGGTTAGTTGAGAAATTTTTGGAGAGTCTGGGGGTGAAGCCTGAGGGGGGGGGGGGGGGTTGGCGGAAGGCCCTGCGTGCCACCGAGTCTGGTTTCTCTCCAGATCACATACATCTTTCGCCACAGAGTCTTCCTTCCTGAGCAGCCATTTTCTCCACAGGAAGTTTGGGAAAGAAGAAGAAGAAGAAGAAGAAGAAGAAGAAGAAAAGTTGGTTCTTCTATGCCACTTTTCTCTACCTGAAGGAGTCTCAAAGCAGCTTACAGTCGCCTTCCCTTTCATCTCCCCACAACAGACACCCTGTGAGGTGGGTGAGGCCCTGATATCACTGCTCAGAACAGCTTTATCAGTGCTGTGGTGAGCCGAAGGTCACCCAGCTGGCTGCATGTGGGGGAGTGCAGAATCGAACCCGGCATGCCAGATTAGAAGTCCACACTCCTAACCACTACACCAAACTTGCTCTCCGTAAACGGGAGGTCATTCTGGTGGAAACTCTCCAGCCCCGGGTCCTTCCTGAATGTTCAGAGATGTCTCTGTGAACTGGAAAGACGGTGTTAAAACTGTGGAGAATTCTTCTAGGATGGCTGTAAACTGTGAGGTGCCTTAATTTGGGCACACAATCTGTTCCGAGAGTCCCCTGAAGCAGCAAGAGCTTGGCGAAATGAAGTGACATCCAGGCCTTCGTGCAGAAAACAGTGTGACCTCTGAAATAAGAGATGAACCACGTTTTTGTAAAATGTACAGGCATTCTTTCCTGAGCATTTGAATAGTGCATTTTAATAAAAAAAAACAACAAAAAAGCATTTTGATTTTGCCTTTATCCTACAGGGCTCTCTTGCACGGTGGCTTCTGGTCTGTTGTGTCCCATCTATAGTCTGCGCAACTCCCTTGTTGCCAGCTGCAGACTGGCATCCCTAATGCCAGACAGGGGAAAAGGGCATCTTTAGAACCAGCTCCCTCCCCGCCCCATGCCCAGGGTCCCTTCTTCGCTTGCTGCCATCCATCTTTCTGCTTCCGCCGTGCTCCTCTTGGCTTTGACGGCTGGGGCCCTTTTCAAGCCCTCCTCCCCGGGACAAAGTTGCCTTTTGGAACAAGCCAAAGTTCAGGAAGAGGTCCAGGTGGTTGGGAGAAAAGGAGCTCTCCCAAGCTCTCTTTTTGGACCAGAGAAAAGGGTTTCTTTTTAAAAGGTTTTTTTTTTTACTCCCCCCCATTTCGAGCATTGTCTGCGAGGCCTTCTGTGTCTTTATTGATTGGTTCCAGGGCTGTGAATGAAGGGGGGAAGAAAAGACCCCGTGCGTCTTGGCAGGCAGACGGCTCTCCCAGAAGACCGGAGCCGCGTCCTTGTTCCAGGGAGAAAATGGCCCTGATTTAATAGACTTAAGCAGCACATTCATTCATGTTCCAAGCACAGGTGCAGCTGGTCTGTTCTTTCTGCTTGACTCCAGAGTGGTACACCTGGAAGGGGGGGGGGGGAGGGTTACAGCAAAAAACAGGAGCCTTTTCAAAGCATTCTGCATGCAGCTCCTGACTCCCCCAGGCAGTTAGGGGAACAGCTGACAGGGCTTCCTCAAAAAGAAAGTGCGTTGGAGGATTATGGCCCATTTGTGAACCGAGGGCAGGAGGGAAACGGCACGACACACGTTCCCTGCATTTCAGTGCTGCTGCTTCTTGAATGTATTTTTAAGAGGAGAAGAGTTGGTTGTTGGGGGCCCACGTTTTACAACCCAAAGGAGTCTCTGTGCCTTAGTGTAGTGGTTAAGAGCAGTGGCTTCTAATCCAGCAAGTTGGGTTTGATTCCCCACTCCTCCACATGTAGCCCGCTGGGTGATGTCAAGAGCAGACAAATCTCACAAACAAGCTTCTATGGAAAGAAAGCTTTAATTGGAAGTAGATCTGAACACTTTAACATTCGGAGTCAAGACTGTTCGATATCAGAAGAGCAGGCAGTTATCAATACAATTCTCTCGCCGAAACCCAAGCTTTCCCAAGGGGAGGGGGTCACCCTCTCACCCAGGTGCCATCCCAGGCTTCCTGCCAAGGTGACAGAGTTAGCACGGCCTTGGTCAGGCCGGTGCCCCAGGCTAGCAGATAAGATGTTTACAGGAACACAGGCAACAATGTATTACAGCAGGAAGACTATGCAGTGTGAAAATGAAGAGATCAAAAGGAGGGGGGAATCAAAGGAAAACTACAGGCATAAGCATTCTGGTTACATGGGAAAGTTAGCAAAGACACAATACCCCAAAATGGAATCACTTAGGTTCACGGAACTCAAACATGGCAGAGAGCAGGGACTGATCCTGACAGGTGACCTTGGGCTAGTCACAGTCCGGATAGTTCTGTTCTCACAGAGCAGTTCTGTCAGAGCTCTGTCTGCTCCACCTACTCACAGGATGTCTGTTGTGGGGAGAGGAAGGGAAGGTGATTGTAAACCGCCATGAGACTCCTTCGGGGAGAGAAAAGTGGGATATAAAAATGAGCTCTTCTTCTTCTTCCCTTCCTCTCCCCACAGCAGTGGTGGCAGCGGAATGGCCCTGGCCTTCTCTGTGCCACCTCAGAGTTCACTAAGGCCAGCGCCACGGCAAGTGCCACGGTGAGCGCCACGGCAAGCAGGAGTGGCAGCGGTGGCGGCGGTAGCAGCAGTGTGTGCGCATGTGCGTGTGCCATGCTCCTGCCCCTGCTGTAGGGGGTCACGGAATTAGGGTGGCTGAGAACCGCTGATGTACCTATTCAACAGCCATTGTAAAACCTCTTAGCCAGGGAACCGTTCAACACCTTGCCGGATTGGGAGAGAGGTTGGCCAGCTCTCCCAACCCCCAACCCCCCGGCAGTGTGCAGAGACAAGCCTCTCTCCACCTGCAGGAGCAGCGCCAGGGAATCGAGCCGGGCAGCGCCTTTCCCAATTTGGAGAGAGGCTGGACGGCTCCCCCCTCCACCCACAAGGTGCAGAGAAAAGCCTCTTTCTACCTGTAGGAGCAGCAGCAGGGAAATGAGCCAGCCAGCACCTGTCCTGATGGGGAGAGATGCTGCCCTGCTCTTTCAGTTCATGCCTGCCCTTCTCTCCGCCCTGCACAGACAATGCCGTGTTAAGTAGCTGGCCAGTGCTTCTCCTGATAGGGACAAGGCTCTCTGCAGCCTGCAATGTGGCACCGGGACCAAGGAGCCGACCACCGCCCCTCCCGGTGCTGAGAAGCCCTGCCAGGCCCTTTAACCCCCCCCCCCCCACTGGATTCAGAGAGATGCCTCTCTTTGCCCGCTCCCTTTAAATCCTTCCCTCCCTAGTGCATTCCTGAATGCACCGGGCTTTACTTCTAGTATTGTATAAAAACAGCACAGTTAAAATCACGACTCAGCATTCTGAAAACGTTTCTTAAACACTTCTAAAAACTCCGCCCATTGAAGTAATATCCAAAGCCAGGGTGGGGGTTAAAGTACAGGAGGGAAGCCTTTCAGGTGCTGGCATTGACTGCTTTGCTGGCCTCGGCCATCAGCCTGGTGGAAGAGTTCCATGTCGCAGAACCCAGTGAGCGCCGACAGGGCCCTGATGTTTTTGGGGAGCTCGTTCCACCAGGCAGGAGCCAAAGGCAAGAAGGTCTCGGATCCCCTGCTGTGGTCTAGGCCAGTCAGATTTCTGTGGGGCCGGGGACACCAGCCTGTTGGTATTGGCTGAGCACAAGTTTCTTCTGGGCTGAGAGAGCTCTGAGAGAACTGTGACCGTCCGAAGGTCACCCCGCCAAATGCACGTGGAGGAGGAGTGGGGAATCGAACCCGGCTCCCCAAATTAGAAAGCTCTGCTCTTAACTTCTGTACCAAGCTGCAGTGGCATTAATCTACTGAGGACTTTTCCCTTGTGCCATTTTGTCTTCTTTTTTTGCCGTCGAATTACAGCCGATTTATGGCGGCCTTGTGGAATTTCCAAGACAACCGATGTCCGGAGGGGGTTTGCCATGGCCGGCCTCTGCGTCGCGACCCTGGACTTCCTTGGAGGTGTCTCCTCCGAGTATAACCGGGGCTGAACTTTGCTTCCGAGATTTGATGAGATCGGCTATCCTGGCCCATCCAGGCCTGGCCTTGGTGCTGTTTCCCCTTTGGAAATCACCACCCCTGGGCTGCTTCTAGCCTGGCTGAGAATCTCCGTGGCACTTTCCACGAAGAAATGCAGAATAAACTATCTGTGTAAGTGGGAGTCGGTAGGAAGGGAAGTGGCGGGGATTTTGGATTAAAGGGTGATTTGCATTCAAATTTCGTCTGTCGTGGGAACCTCTGACCAATCTCTCTCTCTCTCTCTCTCTCTCTCCTCTTCCCGCCTGACCAGCCTAACAGAAAGGTTGTGAGTATAAAACGGAGGAGAAGATCCTTATGTACATCACGCCAAAATCCCCGGAGAAAGAGACGGGTAAAAACAAAATTATGACAGGCAGGCTGTGTGAAATGGATTTTTTTAAAAAATTAAATGTTAATATTAATTTTAAAAAGCCGTGGATGGGCCTTCCCAAGACGCCCTGAGATCAAGAAGCTGAGGGGCAATAGATTCAGGACGGACAAAATTAAAGGTTTTTTTTTTCCGCTCAAGGAGTGATCAAAATGTGGGATTTGCTGCCAGGGGGTGTCGTGATGCTCACTGGGGAAGACAGCTTTAAAAGGGGGTTAGACAGAGTCAAAGCTGAGAGATCCTTCAGTGGCCACTTGCCACGGTGACCAAAGGGAACCTCCAGATCCAGAGGTAGTTAACCTTAATCCCAGTCGGGGGACGGCCTCGGCCTTTATGTTCTATTTGTTGGCCCTCCAGAGTGGCCTCCAACTGGGTCTCCCCAGATGTCCATGGACCACAGTTCTTGCATTCTTATGTTGTTCTTGCAAGCAGGGACAAAACTCCAGCCAGGTTTTTCCATTGCAGGCTAAAGTCCAGCATCTTTTCTCTCTTCCCTAACTATCCCTCGACTACAGAGGTGTAAATACGACATCGAGTAGGCACCAGAATTCGATGTTTGTGACAGAAGCCTCCCCCCTCTCTGAAGCTGGAAAAGACGCCCCCCCTCCTGCCCTTCTGCACCTGTCCGTTAGGCAGCATTTGATGCGTGTGAGGCATCCAACAATGTCTCTTCACTGACATGTTATGATGTGCTGTGATTGACAGCTAGCGTGGTTTTAATTATTCACAGGGTTTGTTTACTTATTTATACCTTTCTTTCCTCTGCAGGCTCCGAAACAGGCTTCAAATGGCATTCTCCCCTCTATTTTCATCATCACAACAACAACCCTGCAAGGTAGGTTAGGCGGAGAGGGAGTGACTGGCCTGAGGCCGCCTGAGTGAGAAGAAAGCGGATTTGAACCCGGGTCTCTCAGATTTTGGGTTGCCCCTTGGAGGGTCACTTGCCAATCTCCCTCTATCATCCTTGGACTCTGGAGGACAGAGATCAGCAGGGGTGGCCAAACTGTGGCTCTCCAGATGTCGGTGGACTACAATTCCCATGAGCCCCTGCCAGTATGAGCTGGCAGGGGCTCGTGGGAATTGTAGTCCATGGACCTGCTGTTAACTCCATGGGTTCACCTGGCCAAGAGGAAATGGCTACTTTGGAAGGTGAGCTCTATGGTATGGTACCATGCTGAGATCACTCCCCTCTCCAAATCCCACCCCCTCCAGGCTCCCCGCCCCCCCCAATCTCCATATATTTCCCTGGCCAGATCTGGCAGCTCTACTCAGATCGGAGTCCAACTCTCTAACCCACACTTACTTGTCGGTCGGACAGAACCAAGAGAGGATGATATGTCCAGAAAGCCTCCCTTTTCCGAACCGGTTCGGCAAAAATGACAAACGCAAGACGTGAATTCAAGATGCCCCCTTCAAAAACTGAGCAGCAAAAACTTGGAAATTTTGCCGAACCGTGAACATTTGCAAACTTTTGTTCCTGCCTTAGTGTTGAGCCTTCTGGTTGGAGAGGGCATCCGCTTGGCATGCCGGAAGTCCCAGGTTCGATCCCCAGCATTTCCAGTTGAAAGGACCACGTGATGGGGAAGACCTCTGCCTGGGACCCTGGAATGGCTGCCAGTCTGAGTGGACAAAACCGAACCTGATTCACCAATGATCTGAGTCAGTTTAAACCAGGCTCATGAGTCCATGTGTGCATTTTAGAGGTTGTGGCTCCCCGATAGAGCACCAGCTTGGTATGCAGACCCCCAGCATCTCCAGGTGGAAGGACCAGGCAGGAGGGGAAGGGAAAGACCTCTTCCATGGAGAACCCCTGCCAGGCTGAGTTGACAATATTGAGCTTGATGGATTAAGGATCTGATTCGGCAGAAAGCAGCTTCATAAATTCACAGAGCTGGAAGTGGTCTTCCAGGCCATCTGGTCCAACTTCCTCCTCAATGCAGGATCAGCCTCAAGCATCCAGGATCAGTATCTGTCCAGCCGCTGCTTGAAGACCACCAGTGAGGGGGAGCTCACCACCTCCTTGGGCAGCCCATTCCACGGCTGAACTACTCTGACAATTCCCCCCCCCCCCGATATCTAGCTGGCATTGTTCTAAAGGTAAAGGTAAAGGTATCCCCTGTGCAAGCACCGAGTCATGTCTGACCCTTGGGGTGATGCCCTCCAGCGTTTTCTTGGCAGACTCAATACGGGGTGGTTTGCCAGTGCCTTCCCCAGTCATGACCGTTTACCCCCCAGCAAGCTGGGTACTCATTTTACCGACCTCGGAAGGATGGAAGGCTGAGTCAACCCTGAGCCGGCTGCTGGGATTGAACTCCCAGCCTTATGGGCAAAGTTTTCAGACGGCTGCCTTACCACTCTGCGCCACAAGAGGCTCTTCTACATTGTTCTATAGGTAGTTTAAACCCATTACTGCGGGTCCTCTCCTCTGCTGCCAACAGGAACCTTTCCCTGCCCTCCTCCAAGTGACAATCTTTCAAATACTTAAAGGCCCCCATCATGCCCCCTCTCGGCCTTTCCTCACAGGGCTGGGTCCCCAGGCCCCGGATCATCCTCGTTGCTTTCCTAGAATCATAGAGTTGGAAGGGACCTCCTGGGTCATCTAGTCCAACCCCCAGCACTATGCAGGACACTCACAACCCTATCGCTCATCCACTGTCACCTGCCACCCCCTTGAACCTTCACAGAATCAGCCTCTCCGTCAGATGGCTATCCAGCCTCTGTTTTAAAATCTCCAAAGGTGGAGAACCCACCACCTCCCGAGGAAGCCTGTTCCACTGAGAAACCACTCTAACTGTCAGGAACTTCTTCCGGATGTTTAGATGGAATTTGTTTTGAATTAACTTCGTCCCATTGGTTCTGGTCCGTCCCTCCGGGGCAAGAGAGAACAACTCTGCTCCATCCTCTGCATGGCAGCCTTTTTAAATAATTGAAGATGCTCTGCACCCTCTTAATTTCATCCACACCCTTTTTGAAGTGAGCTCTCCAGATCTGCACCCAGGACTCCAGTTGGGGATATACCAATGCACTATACAGCGTGAAGACAACATCTTGCAATTTCGATGCGATGCCTCAGTTGATGCCGCCCAAGACTGTGTTTGCCTTCTTTGCCGCCGCACTGCACGGTCTGCTCGTATTTAGCTGACAGTCCACAAGTACCCCCAAGATCTCACACACACGTGTGTGGATCACCGAAGAGCTTCTAAGCAAGCGTGGACCTTTCCCGGGAAGAAAGAAAATCCGGATGGAAGTGGAGCCAGCCGGCACCCCTGATGGGCCCGTGTGTGCTACCTGTGATAGCAGCCTGCTCACGCACTCCACAGAACGCTTAATCTGTTTAGTCAGCGGAATGTTTGTTGTGTAAATGTTTCGTTTTTGCCATGTTGAACTTTGCGGTTTATCTTTAATTGGAATAATAATGAAAAATAAACAGCTGGGGGGGGGGGGTGGGGAGGGAGGGGGAAAGGCGGGTGCTGCTTCCCTGTCCCTTGATGCCTCCCTCCCGGTCGCTGCTGGGACAGGGGAGGGGACAGGCTGTCCTCCAGGCCTCCGTTGACGGAGCTGCTGCCTGCGGGAAGCCCCCTTCCTGGCTCTTAACACCCAGTTGCTTCACGTATCTGGAAATAAGCCGGAGAGGCGCATGGATTCCTCATGTGCTTGGAAAGAAGATAACATTTACCTGGGATGGATTCTTTTTCAGATGGGACAGAAGGAGCCCATTTTTTAAAATCTGCAGACTGTCCATGTGATGCAGGGGTGAAAGTGTCGCTATTGAAATGGCCAGTCTAGGCTGCTGTCCCTCTTCTGTTGGGGAAGCTCTGCGTGACCTTGAGCCAAGCCCGGTCTAAGCCAGATCACGGCATGCCAGCTTGGGGGTCTGAAATTTCTGGAGCCTGGGGATGGGGGGAAGGCGATTGTAAGCCACTTTGAGACTCCTTTGGGAGGTGAAAAGCTGGGTATAAATAACCAGCCCTCTTCTTCCTCCTCCTTGCATTCTCAGACAGAAGATGAAATTTTGTTTTTATACCCCACTTTTATCTACCAGAAGGCATCTCAAAGCGGCTATCTACTTCCCTTTCCTCTCCTCACAACAGATACCTTGTGAGGTAGGCGGGGCTGAGAGAGCTCTGACAGGACTGCTCTGTGAGTAGCTCTCTCAGCTCCACCTACTGCGCAGGGTATCTGTTGTGAGGAGAGGGAGAATAAGCGACTGTAAGCCTCTTTTACTTTGGCTAGTAAAAAGTGAGGTACAAAAATCCCAGCTTTTCTAAAAATAAATTAAAGAAGAACCACTGACCTTGGGCCAGTGTCAGTTCTCTCAGAGCTCTCTCTGAGTTCTCTCAGCCTCACCAACCTCACAAGGGTGTCTGCTGTGAGGAGAGGAAGGGAAGGCCGCTTTGAGACTCCTTCAGGCAGTGAAAAGCGGAATATAGAACCCAACTCTTCTTCTTCTTCTTCTTCTTCTTCTTCTTCTTCTTCTTCTTCTTCTTCTTCTTCTTCTTCTTCTTCTTCTTCTTCTTCTTCTTCTTCTTCTTCTTCTTCTCCTTCTCCTTCCCCCCCCCCAACTGACCATTGCCCAACCCAGACTGTTGAATCTGAGGAGGATGAGCTAAGGGCATCAGGAGGAACCCATGGCTGATTTCAGGCCTCCAGGGCCTTAATGGAATTATCTCCTTTCTCTTCCTCCAAAGGAATGTTTTCCCCTTGGCAGCCATCCCTGCCCCGTCCCTTGCTGAGGGGGCTCATCCATCATTCGGGTGCTCTGGCAGCCTTCCGGGGACTTTCTGTTCCAGCTTCCCCGCTGAATCCCCGATCCTGGATTTGGCGGCGGGGAAAGCGGTTTGCGGGTGGCTCAAGAGAGGACTGACCCGGCAGTGGCCTTCCTACACGGGCCGATGTGTCTTGGGAGCTGGCCCGGACTATCAGCTCCTTCCCGAGGGCAGAGGGAAGCCAGACGGTCTCCTCTGTTTATTATCAGATGAGCAAAATGGATGTTGACTTGGGAGGTGGATTTGGAGAGCGGGCGGCCTCCCCTGGCGAATGCTCTGCTCTTGAGCTGATTCTCTGGAACAGCGGGTGCCAGGCTGGGCCGGGGCTCTGGAAACGTGGAATTTTAAGAATCTCGTCCTGCTGATCCGTCCTGACAGTCTAAATCTATTTTGTCAGCAACCTGACCCCGAAGGGCCAGACTGGATTGTGCTGAGAAATGTGTCCCTGCTGAGGTTTTCTTTCGGGGATGGGGCACACGGAGAGACTGCGGCCCTGTCTGTAAGTCTTGATTTCATGGCCCCCCTGTCCCTTGGGAACGCTCGAACAGGACCAAGCGGCAGAAGCCCCCCAAACTGCTCGCTATGTTATCCATCCGAGGCTATGCCACTGGGCTTGAGCAGACAGAACCACGGAGGAACCATAGAGGCCATCTAGTCCCAACTCCCTGCTCAATACAGGATCAGCCTCAAGCAGCCTTTTCTATTTTTTGTTTATTTTTTTGCCATTGAGAAACCCCAGAAATATTCTCCAGGCTTTGAGAAACCCCAGAAGTGGCACAATCGTGCAGAATATGGTTGGGAAGCAGAGCTGTGGACACGCCCACCCGGGGCCCCTCCCCTTCCCACCCCCTCCAGGCCCATAATCCAAACACTTTACAATTCTTGGCAGTAACAGACACTACTCAGGGCGCCGGGGGGGGGGGATACTTAAGCCACCATCAGCCGATGATCTAAGCCGATGGCAGTGTCTCCCAGGTGGCATGTGTCTCTCGTGGTGGCAGTGTCTCTCGTCCGATCTTTCATGCCCTGGCCTCAACCATAGACCTGGCGGAAGAGCTCCGTCTTACAGGCCCTGCAGAATGCTGAAAGCTCCTGCAGGGCCCTCAGCTCTTCCGGGAGCTCATTCCCCCAGGTTGGGCCCAGGACTGAGAAGGCCCTGGCCCAGGTCGAGGCCAGGCGAGCTTCCCTGGGGCCAGGAACGACCAATAAGTTGGTACCTGATGAGCATAAAGCCCTGTGGGGGGGGGAGGGGCGTAGAGCAACAGGTGGTCTTTCAGGTATGTGGGTCCCAGGCCGCGAAGGGACTTCAAGTTCAAAACCAGAACCTTGAACCTGATCCGGGCCTCAACTGGTAGCGAATGCTGCTGCATCAGCACTCACTGGCTGTAGGTCCTCCTGGAGCTCTCGGTGGGGAGAAACCTCAGTGGGGTACAAGGCCACAGAGTCCCCCCTCCAAAGCAGCCATTTTCTCCAGGGGAACTGCTCTCCGTTGACTGGAGATGAGCGGCAAGTCTGGGGTAATCCCAGGAAAGGATGCGCAGTAATGGGTTTAAGCTTCAAGTACAACGATATAGGCTAGATATCAGGAAAAAGTTTTTCACAGTCAGAGTAGTTCAGCAGTGGAATAGGCTGCCTAAGGAGGCGGTGAGCTCCCCCTCACTGGCAGTCTTCAAGCAAAGGTTGGATACACACTTTTCTTGGATGCTTTAGGATGCTCTGGGCTGATCCTGCGTTGAGCAGGGGGTTGGACTAGATGGCCTGTATGGCCCCTTCCAGCTCTATGATTCTGTGAGTCTGTCCCACCTGGAGGCTGGCATCCCTATAAACGGTCACTGAAACGGACCGAAATGGCATTGTTTAGCATGCACGAGAGCAGCCCCTGTAAATGCACGTTTGGTGTGTTGAGCTCTTAAGAGGAGACTTGCTTATCTTACTAAAGCCAACGCTCTTCCCCAAGCTGACCCCCAAACCCTAATTAAAAGCCAAATAAAATCCTGGCTAAGCTGATGTTCTTCTTCAGAGCTGCAGATCCCCCCCTTTTGAGGGAATTTTCTCCCCTCCTGTCTTCTTATGAGGCCTCGGGCTCGACCCCTCCCATCGAGTGGCGTTCCATGGGCTCTGATTGGCTGACAATCCCTTGGATTGACATGAGGTCAAAATCATGAGGATTAGTTCAGAGCCCTGGAGGAGAGGATGGACTTTTTTGGGGGGGGATAGAATCACAGAATCATAGAGTTGGAAGGGGCCATACAGGCCATCTAGTCCAACCCCCTGCTCAACGCAGGATCAGCCCTAACCATGACTGCCACAAGTGGTTTAACCCTTCAACATCTGCTCGACTTTTGTACATTGGAACTAGGCTTCCGCTTTTTGTTATTAGCAGTTGAATGGAGAAAAGATTGGTCCTTAGAAAGCAAGCTCCCCTCTTTAAAATGCTAATAGAGTTACAGTATCACTCCAGTCTTTGTTCAGCTATTCTACACTGTCTCCTAGTTTGCTTCTTGGCCCAGTTTACGATGCCACTTGTCACCTTGAAAACCCCAGATGGCTTCAGGCCAGCACACTTGAAGGACTTATCTCCCGGAGGAACCAATCTGACCACCCTGGTCACCTTCAGAGACTCAAATTCTGGTCCCCCCAACATACTTATTTATTTTCAGCCAGTCCTTCCCTGAGCTTACAACAGGTGAGGCCTTACGTGGTTCAGGACCTGCGTACCTGAGGGACCGCTTCTCTGAATACACCCCTCCTTTTCACTGAGCTTTTCATTGTGGGGATTCCTACCTGCTAGTGATCATCTACCCCAGAGAAGGTTGCTTGGGCTTGACCAGAGCCATGGGTTTATATCATTTTCTTTCAACATTTCACCTATATGTTTGCATTTTAATTATTTTTCTTAATGTTTCAGTTTTTGTTGTTGTTTTGTTTTAATGCTCACTGCCTTGGGGATCCTGAATTAGGCGGAAGGGCTGTGTAGACAGGAAGGAAGGAAGGAAGGAAGGAAGGAAGGAAGGAAGGAAGGAAGGAAGGAAGGAAGGAAGGAAGGAAAGTAGGGCAGAAATAAAAGACACAAAAAAGAAAGGAAGAAAGTGGAAAGGGGGAATAGAAAAAAGGATAGGTAAAAGGAAGGAAGGAAGGAAGGAAGGAAGGAAGGAAGGAAGGAAGGAAGGAAGGAAGGAAGGAAGGAAGGAAGGAAGGAAGGAAGGAAGGAAGGAAGGAAGGAAGGAAGGAAGGAGAAGGAGCAAGTCCTGGTTCTGAATAATGAAAAATAATGGTTGTTGAATGGTTAATCAATGTCATCCTCTACCCATTCCAAATGACCTGAAACAAACTGAGCTTTCGGGATCCTGTATTGTTAGGGTCCAAGATGGATGTACCACCTCATCAGTTCAAGCCCTTAAGTGCCAACTGCCCCTGTTTACCAGAGAAATTCCTTTAAAGCAACAAACAAAAACTTGTTCAAGCCCCCCCCCCCCTATTTTTCCTGAGATTTTGAAATGATTTCAGATGTATCATCTATGCTGTCTCTATAGGGTTGCCAGCTCTGGGTTGGGAAATGCCTGAAGTCTTTGGGGCTGGAGCCAGGAGTGGGCAGGGAGGGACCTCAGTGGAGCATAATGCCAGAGTCCCCCCTCCAAAGCAGCCATTTTCTCCAGGGGAACTGATCTCTGCCGCCTCGAGATGAGCTGTAAAACTAGGGGATCCCCAGATCCCACCTGGGGACTGGCATTCCGATGTCGGGGACTGAGAATCTCTGTTTGGATTTCTTTTCTCCTCTTTCTGATTCTATCGTATCATTCCCCAAATTTCCCCCCATAAAACATACACATTTTCGACAGTACTCATGCATCAATCAATGAACACTGTACATTATGCATCGAAATGGCACCTCGTGCATGTATAAATACGGCATGAATTGCGCACACAAATGTACAGCATATGCACATGTAATAAATGCACCTATAAAGCCATCCTTTTCTTGATTAATGGGTTGATAAATACGAAAAGAAAGGACCGATATTCTGATGACAAATGGCCAAAAGCTGGCCCCCATGCGGATCTCGAGTCTACAAAACAGAACCAGGCTGAGCTATAATGAAATTTCTGCAGGCCAACGGGGTGCGCCTGCTTGTGTCTGCATGTAAATATGCCAGGGTCATTTTTAGAAAGGGAACAGGGCTTTAATACAATTTTAAAAATTGTTCAGTAGGACCCTTTTATAAACGGATGTACGATCCACAGCGCTGCTTACTGTCCTCTTTATCTTGTTCTAACCGCTGTATTTTCTGATTACGGTAACCTGGTCTTCGCATTTCGCATGTCACCTCTGCTGCTGTTTCGGATTGCACCGTCGACGAATTCTGCACTCCAACCTCATGGCCATGTTTGTTGTACGCAGCACGCTGTTATTAAATTTTCTCTTATGCCTTGAGCAGGGTTGCCAACTTTGGGCTGGGAAATTCCTAGAGATTCAGAGGGCGGGGTCCGGGGAAGGGTTTGGAAATTGGAGGGAGTTCCATGGGGTACAATGTGTAGAGTTCACCACAGTGGTGGTCTTCAAGCAGCGGCTGGACAGATCCTTCTCATCGATGCTTGAGGCTGATCCTGCACTGAACAGGTGGGTTGACTAGATGGCCTGTAAAATTCCTTCCAACTCTATGGTTCTAGGATTCTACAATTCCAAACAGCCATTTTACGCAAGGGAACATATTGCCGTTGTCATCCCTGAAGATCTGGCCTGTACACCGGCACCAGCACTGGCTCTCAGTTGAATTCCGGATCAGGGTTAAGGGTTTGGTAATGACCTTTAAAAGAGCCTCTTGTGGCACGGAGTGGTAAGGCAGCCGCCTGAAAGCTTTGCCCATGAGGTTGGGAGTTCGATCCCAGCAGCCGGCTCAAGATGGACTCAGCCTTCCATCCTTCCGAGGTCGGTAAAATGAGTACCCAGCTTGCTTGCTGGGGGGTAAACGGTCATGACTGGGGAAGGCACTGGCAAACCACCCCGTATAGAGTCTGCCATGAAAACGCTGGAGGGCGTCACCCCAAGGGTCAGACATGACTCGGTGCTTGCACAGGGGATACCTTTACCTTTACTAATGACCTTTAAAGCCATTCACCAGCCTTTCTCGACTTTTTCACAGTTGAGAAACCCCTGAAACATCTTCCAAGCTTTGAGAAACCCCAGAAGTGTTGCGATCGTGCAGAGGTGGTGGTGGGTTCTCCATCTTTGGAGATTTTTAAACAGAGGCTGGATAGCCATCTGACGGAGAGGCTGATTCTGTGAAGGCTCAAGGAGGTGGCAAGTTACAGTGGATGAGTGATAGGGTTGGGAGTGTTCTGTATACTAGCAATCCCCAACCTGTGGGCCACGGACCACATGTGGTCCGTCAACAAATTGGAGGTGGGCCCCGAAGGACGCCTTCCCCCCCCCCCGCCCCTTTACAACACACTTTGGGTGTCATTGTCTCCCATCACTCCCAGATGGGACTATCTCGTTGCAGAGAAACAAGCTCAGGGTTCCCATTGATTTGTCATTATCATGAGTTAAAATTTCCATGAAAATAAAATGTTCCTTATGTTCATTGTTGTGGCATGTCTGTATCTTATTTTGAAGGGATGTTTAAACATTACCATAGTGATCAGAGAGCGTCAGGGCAGTGGTTGAGAGTAGAGGAGTAAACTACCCCCCCCGGGCCTCAGTAAAATTATCAAGCGTTGAGTGGTCCCCAGTGATAAAAAGGTTGGGGACCACTGCTGTATACTACAGTGGGTTGGACTAGATGACCCAGGAGGTCCCTTCCCACCACCTCCTGAGGAAGCCTGTTCCACTGAGAAACCGCTCTAACTGTCAGGAACTTCTTCCGGATGTTGAGACAGAATTTCTTTTGAATTAATTTCATCCCATTGGTTCTGGTCCATCCCTCCATGGTAAGAGAGAACAACTCTGCTCCATCCTCCATATGGTACTCTTTTAAATACTTGAAGATGGTTATCAGATCCCCTCTCAGTCGTCTCCTCTCAAGACTGAACAGGCCAGGCTCCCCCAACCTTTCTTCATACGTCTTGATCTCCAAACCCTTCACCATCTTGGTTGTCCTCCTCTGGACACACCCTAGGTTGTCAACATCCCTCTTCAATTGGGGTGCCCAAAACTGAACATAGTACTGCAAGTGAGGCTGAACCAGAGCAGAGTAAAGTGGTACCATCACCTCCTGTGATCTGGACACGATACTCCATTTGATACAGCCCAAAATCCCATTTGCCTTCTAAGCCACTAAGTCACACTGCTGACTCATGCTCAATGTATGGTCTACTAAGACTCCTAGATCTCCTAAGCTTATTTCTGTTGACTCATGTTCAATGTGTGGTCTACTAAGACTCCTATATCCTTTTTGCACTTGCTACTGCCAAGAAAAGTCTCCCCCATCCTATACTGGTGCAGATAGTTTTTTCCTACCTAAATGCAGAACTTTACATTTATCCCTATAGAACATTTATTCAAGTTTAGCCCACTTCTTGAGCCTATCAAGATCATCCTGTATTCTGATTCTGTCTTCGGTTGTGTTTGCTACCCTCCCAGTTTAGTATCGTCTGCAAATTTAATAAGTATCCCCTCTAATTGCTCATCCAAATAATTTATAATGTTGAACAACACAGGCCCCAGGACAGATCCTTGGGGTACTCCACTTGTCACTTATATTTTTGTCTTGTGAATGACGATGCTGTACACTGTCCCGAGCCATCCGGGAGGGCGGATTATAAATTTAATTAATCAGCATCATCATCATCTCCAGGCACCACCTGGAGGTTGGCACCCCTCGCTCAGCGGCGGTAATAACGAGATCTGTTCAAATGCCCTTTTGACAACCACCTGAATATAAAACAACAACCTGAATCTGCCTGAATGAATGCAAGTTTCAATTTGGGCACTATATTTCTTGGGAGATTATGCAATAATGACTTTTTAAGGCTGGACGCGCTCTGTCATATTAACAACTTTGCAATGCACAAACACACAACGCACACGTCCACACAAACTAGAAGAGAGTCCCTTCTCAGAGCAACAGAAGAGCCCTGCTGTACCAAGCAATTGTCCATCTAGTTCAGCACCCTCATTGTTCAGGGGCCCAGAAGTTTATTGCTCCAAAATATACACGTTCCCTTTGAACTAACCCTGTCTAGTAGCCCTTGAAGGAGCGGTCCTCCATATTTCAGTCCAATCCCCTTTCGTGGCCATCTGTCACTACACAGAAACAGCCTTACAAGGACTTGGATGTAATTTGTGAACAAAGGGCCTTCTGCATCACAGGTGGGGTAGTCAGCCTTCAGGTGAGACAACATCCCACAATCTAACCATTGATCTCCAGAAGACCCGGATCAGTTCCCCAGGAGAAAACGGTGGACTGTGATGTTGTACCTTGCTGAGCTGCCTCTCTTCCTCCAATCGTGACTTTCCTAGTCTCCGCCCCCAAGATCTCCAGGTATTTTCCCACCTAGAGCTGGCAGCAGCTCGTTCCCTTAGCTGCCTTAGAAGGCCACTTGAGCCTAGCTCGGTTCGACCCACCTTCCTGCCTGGGGCTCCAAGCAGGCATAAGGAAGAACTGCAAGTCCTACAACAGGGGTAGTCAACCTGCGGTTCTCCAGATGTCCATGGACTACAATTCCCATGAGCCCCTGCCAGCGAATGCTGGCAGGGGCTCCTGGGAATTGTAGTCGATGGGCATCTGGAGGACCACAGGTTGACTACCCCTGTCCTACAAATAGGGTCAACCTCATAATGGATGTCTTATTCCCAGGGAGTCACAAGGATGTAACTTTCAGGTAATCCTCCCAGGGTCTATGGGAGGGATTTCCAATCCTCCAGCTCCAAAGGGGGTCCGCGGCTTTTTGCCTCCGGTTTTAAGGAACAGAAGCTAGGGAACTGGCTGCTTCCATCGCTCCCTCTCCCCGTCCCGAGTGTGAGCTCTCTTGTGGTTTCCATGCCTGGGAGGGGGCGGAGTCTGCATGCAGCTTAGAATCACGGAATCATAGAGTTGGAAGGGGCCATACAGACCATCTAGTCCAACCCCCTGCTCAACGCAGGATCATAGAATCATAAAGTTGGAAGGGGCCATACAGGCCATCTAGTCCAACCCCCTGCTCAACGCAGGATCATAGAATCATAGAGCTGGAAGGGGCCATACAGGCCATCTAGTCCAACCCCCTGCTCAACGCAGGATCATAGAATCATAGAGCTGGAAGGGGCCATACAGGCCATCTAGTCCAACCCCCTGCTCAACGCAGGATCAGCCCTAAGCATCTTAAAGCTTCTAGTGACACGCAACTTATAGGGTGATGGCAGAGAGGCGTGGCCAGCTGACTTCCCTTCTGGAGTTCCTTGAAGCCTGAAAATTTATTTCAGGGGCTCCTCCATGGTCATAAGGTTGGAAAAGGCTGGTTTGTGGTTTCAGCGGCAGCAACCTGGTCACCTAAGGCCGAGGTCCCTAACGCAGTGCCCACAGGCACCATCGTGCCTGCTCGTTCCCTTCCTGGGCCTCGCCCTTTTTAGCCAATGGGTGGGGCTAGGTTGAAGTCTTGCCCCTAGCTGGGCGTCTCACTGGAGATCTGATTGGCTGTGCAGATTGTTTCAGTTGCTGGCTTTATTCTCTCCTCTTCCTCAGTGGATTTGTTTCATTTAGCCCTCTTCTCCCCTGCACTTGGGCTCACCCAGGATGCACAGCTCCTCCTCCCGTGGCAGGCATTTTGTAATTTCATCCAGCGGCCGGTGGGAAGATTCCAAAGGGGCCCACAGGCTCAAAACAGCTGGGGACCCCTGACCTAAGGAACCTTTTTCTCTCTCTGCAGAGTCTGGCAGAGACAACCAGTCTCCTCGACTTCCGGGAGGGAAAAGCAGGGGGGCATCGTGGGGAACGTGCTGAGCTGCAGATCAGGATGTGCCTCATTTGGATTCTCACTCCTGGGGATTACGGGATAATGGGCGCTAAGTGCCGGGAACACTGCAAAGTGCCGCGCAAGTGATAAGCATTAAATTAAGGGTGTTTTTATTTAATCTGATCGAATGGCAGAAGTTGGAGGCAGCCCAACGGGGGGGTCGGTGAGTCTGTGAAAAGTGGTGCGTTAAGGCAGCCAAGCAGGGCTGGACCGGGTCCATCCCTTGGAAACAGTGGCAAGGCAATCAATATATTGTTAAATAAATCTCAGTCCAGAGGGCTGCAGAGGTATGCCTGGGCATGTTTCCCCAGTGTCTGGGGACGTGGGTGCCTGCAGGAGGAACGGCTGGAAAACAGGACGAGGGACAGAGCCACGCTGGGGCGAACCACGGAGAAGTGGTCTCTAAAATGGGGGGCGCAACTTCAAATGCAAGATTAGAGACTGGGGATGACATAGAACAGGGGTAGTCAACCTGTGGTCCTCCAGATGTTCATGGGCTACAATTCCCATGAGCCCCTGCCAGCAAACGCAAAGGAATGGGTTAAGGCAGGGGTAGTCAACCTGTGGTCCTCCAGATGTTCATGGGCTACAATTCCCATGAGCCCCTGCCAGCAAACGCAAAGGAATGGGTTAAGGCAGGGGTAGTCAACCTGTGGTCCTCCAGATGTTCATGGGCTACAATTCCCATGAGCCCCTGCCAGCAAACGCAAAGGAATGGGTTAAGGCAGGGGTAGTCAACTTGTGGACCTCCAGATGTTCATGGGCTACAATTCCCATGAGCCCCTGCCAGCAAACGCAAAGGAATGTGTTAAGGCAGGGGTAGTCAACCTGTGGTCCTCCAGATGTTCATGGACTACAATTCCCATGAGCCCCTGCCAGCAAACGCAAAGGAGTGGGTTAAGGCAGGGGTAGTCAACCTGTGGTCCTCCAGATGTTCATGGACTACAATTCCCATGAGCCCCTGTCAGCAAACGCAAAGGAATGGGTTAAGGCAGGGGTAGTCAACCTGTGGTCCTCCAGATGTCCATGGGCTACAATTCCCATGAGCCCCTGCCAGCGTTTGCCCGGCAGGGGCTCATGGGAATTGTAGCCCATGGACATCTGGAGGACCACAGGTTGACTACCCCTGACATAGAAGACAGGAGAAAAGAAATAGGTGTGTCCTGGGACTTAGGAAAGGAATCAGGGCCGCTCTGGAGAGTGAGAGGGGAGGGGAAGGAAAACGCACGCCTCCCCACTCAGTTGCAGGAGCAGAGCCAGCGTGTGAGTCCTTGGAGAGAAGCTGTGGGACGACTGCGAGAGAGGAAAGAGTGGCAGGCAAGAGGATGGAACGCCTGAGAACCAGAGAGAAGGGGGGGGGGAGGAACCAGGAAGGGGGAAGAAGAGGGCGGAACTTTGGGAAAAGGGTAATTAGAGACAGGAGAGGAAAAGGAGGAGGGAGAAACCTTGATGTATGGTGACGTATAAGAGTAACAAATAAATGTCATTGAAGACAATACATTGAAGTTTCCTGCTATTACCAAACGCCCAAAGGGGAGGGGTGAAGGGACGGGGTGTGCAACCCAGTACTCCCAGTATCTTCCGTTTGGAGATTGGTTCCTTTTTAAAACCAATCTTTGTCATATGACATCATACCATGCTGAGGCCCCTCCCCTCCCCTAATCCTGCCCTTCGCAAGCTCCATCCCTGAATCTGCGGAAATTTCATGGACTTACAACTGATCTCAAGGTGAAAGATATCCATTCGCTTGGAGAAAATGGTTGCTTTGGAGGGCGGACCCTATGACATCATACCATGCTGAGGCCCCTCCCTTCCCCTAATCCTGCCCTTCCCAAGCTCCACCCCCAAATCTATGACAGTATACCCTGCTGGGGATCCTCCCCAGACCTCAGCCTTATGAAGCTCCGCCCCCCACATTTATACAAGTTTTCCTACCTGGAGTAGACACAGCCTCTGTGCTTGATGGTGCTGCCTCTGAGGGCGTTGCCTGTGTGGTGTGGACTTCAGCGTTCCACGTTATTAAGGTATTCTGGGCTTGCGGCATAGAATCAAACAGGGAGGTAGAACAGGAATTGTAGATTTAGACCTTTCTGTTGATCATTGAGGGTTAGTAATAGGTATGGAATTAGGGCAGATTTAAGAGCTGGGGTGCTTTTGAGGTATTGCAGAAGGAGAGGTTTTGGGCATCAAGGACAGGTGGCGAAACATGTTCAGACCGAGAGCCAGGGGTGGTGTAGCAGTTAAATTGCTGGGCTAGGTTCTGGGGAACTCACGTTTGAATCCCCATTCTACCGTTGAAATTCTCTGGGAGACCTGCTGAACCTAACCTACCTCACAGGGATGTTGTGATGATAAAACAGAGGCAAGGAGAAAAACAGCTCAGATCTGGAAAGCCTAGGCTAACTCGATCTCATCAGGTTTGGAAAGTTTAACAGGGTCAGCTCTGGCTAGTATTTGGAGGGTGGACCTCCAAGGAATACCTGGATTTTGAAACAGAGATGGACAATGGAAACTACCTAAGAACACAAGAAAAGCCATGTTGGGTCAAGCCAGCAGCTCATCCTGACCAACATTCTGAATCAAACAGTGGCCAAAGGGGCCATCAGGAGGTCCATCCACAGGCCCAGAACTCCAGAAGCCCTCTGGATGTAGTCCCTCCAAGCACAAGGAATACAGAGCATCACTACCCCAGATATAAGAACATAAGAGAAGCCATGTTGGATCAGGCCAATGGCCCATCCAGTCCAACACTTTGTGTCACACAGTGGCCAAAACCCAGGGGCCGTCAGGAGGTCCACCAACAGGGCTAGAACTCCAGAAGCCTTCCCATTGTCATCCCTTAAGCACCAAGCATATAAGAGAACATAAGGGAAGCTATGTTAGGTCAGGCCAATGGCCCATCCAGGCCAACGCTCTGTGTTCCACAGTGGCCCAAACCCTGGTGCCATCAGGAGATCCACCAGTGGGGCCAGAAATCCAGAAGCCAATCCCACTGCCACCTCCCCCCCAAACACCAAGAATACCCCCCCAAACACCAAGAATACCATCTTGGGGCTAATAGCCTCTCATGGACCTCTGCTCCAGATGTTTCTCCAAGCCCCTCTTGAAGCTGTCTGTACTTGTATCTTTCAATGCTTCCCATGGCACAGAATTCCATGTGTTAATGACCCTTTGGGTGAAGAAGTGCTTCCTTTTATGTGCCAACAGCCAATTAATTTTGTTGAGTGCCCACAAGTACTTAGATTGTGAGGAAGAGAGAAAAGTTCTTTCTCTACCTTCTCTATCCCATGCACAATTTTGGAAACCTTGATCATGTCAACCCTCCGTCATTGTTTTCTCAAGCCAAAGATCCCTAACCTCCTTAACCTTTCTTCATTGGGAAGGTGTTCCCAAATGGTTATTTTAGTCGAACTTTTCTGTACCTTTCCCAGAGTAGAATATCTTTTTTGAGGAGCAGTGACCAGAACTGTATACAGTATTCCAAGTAAGGCCGCTCCATAAGATTTATACAGGGGCATGATGATACCGGCTGATTTGTTTTCAGTTCCCTTCCTAATAATCCCCAGCATAACATTTGTCTTTTTTTATTGCAGGCGCACACCGAGTTGACATCTCCAGTGAGTTATCTACCATGACCAAGATCTCTCTCCTGGTCAGTCACTGCCATCAGCGTGTACTTATAGCTGGGATTTTTGGCTCCCATGTGTGTTACTTTGCACTTGTCCATGTTGAACTTCATTTGCCACATTGATGCCCACTTGCCCAGCCACAACAGATCCCTCTGGAACATCTCATAGTCCTCCCTGGTTCTCACTGCCCTGAACAACTTAGCTTCTTTGTTGCTGACTCCCAACTCCAAATCACTAATGAACAAGTCCAAAAGCACCAGACCTAGTACCGAGCCCTGCGGTACCCCACTGCTTCTCATCTTCCACTCAGAAAACTACCCACTTATGCTCACTCTCTGTTCCCTGTGAATTAAGCAGTTTTTAATCCACAAGAGGACTTGTCATCTTATTCCGTGACTTTGGAGCCTTTGATCAGGATGTTTTCTGGAGGTCTAGCAGAACAATATCTACTGGGTTATCCTTCTCCACATGTTTGTTCACCGCCTCAAAGAACTCTAAAAGGTTAGTTAGACAAGATATTCCCTTACAGAATCTAGGTTGATTCTTCCTCAATAGCTTGCATTCATCCATGTATTTGCTAATTCTATCCTGAAGAAGAAGAAGAAGAAGAAGAGTTGGTTCTTATATGCCGCTTTTCCCTACCTGAAGGAGGCTCAAAGCAGCTTACAGTCGCCTTCCCATTCCTCTCCCCACAACAGACACCCTGTGAGGTGGGTGAGGCTGAGAGAGCCCTGATATCACTGCTCAGTCAGAACAGCTTTCTCAGTGCCGTGGCGAGCCCATGGTCACCCAGCTGGCTGCATGTGGGGCAGTGCAGAATCGAACTCGGCATGCCAGATTAGAAGTCTGCACTCCTAACCACTACACCAAACTGGCTCTCTAATTTCATCAACTTTCCTGATATTGATGCTAGACTGGACTGGCCTGTAATTTTTCAGATCTCCCCTGGAACCATTTTTGATGGGAGTTATATTCCAGTCTTCAGGAATGGAGGCAGATTTTGGTGACTGCATATTTTCAGAGACTTACAATTTCACATTTGAGCTCTTTCTGAACTCTTGAATGCATGCCGTTCGGGCCTGGTGATCTGTCAATTTTTAATTTGTCCCTCAGTCATAGGACCTCCTCTCTTGTCCCTTCAATATAACTCATCCTTTGACACCTCTCCTGAAACTGGTGGGCAAGCTCATCCCATCTTCCACAGTGAAGACCGAGGAGATGTAAGAGAAATAGAATCACTTACTGAAATGCTGTGGGTGGAAATTGTGTGCCAAAAGGAAGCTTAAGACTGGGAGCTTGTTCTTGCCCACCAGATCAAGGGTTAGAAGATGATGTTAAAACTGCAAAAGAATTAAGGAAAGCAGCCTGACGAAATAGCTGTGCCACAGCAATCGTCGAATGAAAATAAAATACATTAATAGGTGATTTTAACTACCCGCATGTTGCTTGGGTCAATATGCGTTCCAGTCAGGAGAAAGAGAGTAGATTTCCAGATACTCACAATGACTGTGCCAAGGAGCAGACGGTCACAGAAGCTGCCCGGGCGGAGGTGATCCTGGACTTGGGCTAGGGATGCTGGTTCCCTGGTGGGACCTGAGGATCCTCCGGTTTTACAGCTCATCTCCACGCAAGAGAGATCAGTTCCCCCTGAAGAGAAGGACTGCTGTGGCGGGTAGACACAGCATTATACTCCACTCCATTATACACCCTCCCCACCCCCAAAAGTCTTCAGGTATTTCTCAACCCAGAGCTGGCAGCACTCACTTTGTCCTACATAATGCTCGAGAACTGGGGAGAGGCATAGACATCATAGCACCGATTAGGAACAGCAAGTATAGTGCGGTTAAGTTTAGCATTCATGTGGAGGTCATGGGGTTAGACTAGATGACCCATGAGGTCCCTTCCAACTCTATCATTCTATGATTCTATGGCTTTAAGTCACCTGCCAAGCAGCCTAAATTTGTTTCTCTGTGACCCCCATGTTGTCGGTGCCCACATGTACCACGACCAGTGGCCCCTCCCCACCTCTGAATGTCTCTTACCTTGAAAACCCTGCAGGTTTGCCAAAAGTCAGCCGTGATTTGATGGGGCTTCCCACCGCCAGGAGGACAATGCAAGCTGTACCGGGATCCCATTAGGGTGGTGGGTGGATTATAAAGTAAGGAACTATTCCAAAAGGTGTGGGTGAAAGGACTTCCTTGTAAAAAAAAGTTCTCTTGACTTAGGGGTGGAGGATAGACTTGGCACATATGGCCGAAATCCGGTATTTACTAATTATTAATTTATTACATTTATATACCACCATTCCCAAGAGCCTCTTGTGGCGCAGAGTGGTAAGGCAGCAGACATGCAGTCTAACGCTGCCTGCCCATGAGGCTGGGAGTTCGATCGCAGCAGCCGGCTCAAGGTTGACTCAGCCTTCCATCCTTCCGAGGTCGGTGAAATGAGTACCCAGCTTGCAGGGGGGTAAACAGTAATGACTGGGGAAGGCACTGGCAAACCACCCCGTATTGAGTCTGCCATGAAAACGCTGGAGGGCGTCACCCCAAGGGTCAGACATGACCTGGTGCTTGCACAGGGGATACCTTTACCTTTTTATACCACCATTCCCAGCATGCTGGCTCATGGCGATTTGCAGCCAATAAAAAAGCATAAAAAACATTTAAAAACTCATAAAACCCCACAAAACCATCAAAATTGAATAAATCACAAACATCAAAACCCCCAAATGTCCTGCAGGAAGCATCAGAGATGTGTAGTTAAGAGTATTAAATGTGCTCGCTGAAGCGCCCAAAGCCGCACATGGACCATAGGGAGCCGCTCAATCTCAATTTGTTCCAGATCCATGTGCGTGTGTGTATGTGTGTGGGGGGCTTCGCCATCCTTGTGGAGGGGGGAAGGTCTCTATCCTTCCATGAGAAGGATCTGTAAGGCCTGACTCTGTGGGAGAACGACATGACGCATTGATGCTCTTGCTGGATTCTTGGCTGATGACCTCGCTCATTACCGGAGCCAATCTCTCCCTGTCTTCGAGCCCTCGGCATAGCGCACCACTCCCAATCACGACTGCTATTGTCATTTGCCTGCTATTGTCATTCAGCGCCTGAAGCTGCTCTGCCTCTGAAGAAGTGGGCGGTGACTCACAAGAGCTCCTCCCCGGCTGCCTGTTTTGTTGGCCTTCCAGGCCCTTCTGGACTCTTGCTCTTTTCCTGCTGCTACAGACAGACGGCCCATTTTGGTCGCTCACTTGTTTATTATGACTTTAGAAAGGATCGTTCTGCATAGCCTTGAGGGCCAGCTTGGCGTAGTGGTTAAGAGGGGCTCGGCTTCTGATCTGGAGAGCCGAGATAGAATCATAGAATCACAGAATCATAGAGTTGGAAGGGGCCATACAGGCCATCTAGTCCAACCCCCTGCTCTACGCAGGATAAGTCCAAAGCATCCTAAGGCATCCAAGAAAAGTGTGTATCCAACCTTTGCTTGAAGACTGCCAGTGAGGGGGAGCTCACCACCTCCTTAGGCATCCTATTCCACTGCTGAACTACTCTGACTGTGAAAAACTTTTTCCTGATATCTAGCCTATATCGTTATACTTGAAGTTTAAACCCATTACTGTGTGTCCTCTCCTCTGCAGCCAGCAGAAACAGCATCCTGCCCTCCTCCAAGTGACAACCTTTCAAATACTTAAAGAGGGCTATCATGTCCCCTCTCAACCTCCTTTTCTCCAGGCTGAACATTCCCAAGTCCCTCAACCTGTGAGATCAGTGAGGCCGAACCAGAGCAGTCTTGCCGGAAGACTCCATGGGGGACGTTCAGGATTGGACACAACCCTCTCATCTCTAGCTGGGCTCCCTTAATGTCTCGAGGCGACTCCGTCACCACAAAGTGCAAATGCCTCCTGTTGCCACTTTCTGGGCTTCATTTGCGGACGGTCAGATGCAGACAGGTTTGGATGGGCCGCAGGGAGGAGAGGGGGGCCGGACAAGCAAAGGTCCACGGGTAGACAAGCATCACTGTTGACTTGGCATTAGGGGAACTCAGTGTAAATACATTACAGAAATCCGGAGATGGAACGGAGAACGCGGCTCCCTTTCTCGCCCTCTGTGGTTGCGTGCGGGCCTGTGAAAACATCACCTTCCTTCTGTGGTTAATTGCTTTAAAAATACAAATCGAAGTACAAATTTTCGCAGAGGGAGGGAAGAGGAGGGGAGAGGCTGAGAAAAAGGTTCGGTTTCTATGGCGTTGCCAAAAGGCAAATAGAAGAGGGTTGGAGCTCGAGCCAAACCGGACAACCTTTTTGCGGAGGAAAACAGAGACGTGTTTGTAATCTTTACACCGACACTGAAACTGCGTCCCCCTTTCCCTTCTTCGCCCCTGGCCCTGGTCCCCTCAAGACGCAGCCAACTTATGGCGACCCATAGACTTCTCTGAACAGGGAAAACACAGGCAAACTCATGCACTTCTATACTTTTCAGGCAGCCAGCTGCTGCCTCTGATTGGCTCTAAGCAGAGCAATCTGATTGGCCCTAGCGGAGCAATCCGAGCAATCCAACTGGCCCTTAAGCAGAGCCATCCGACTGGCTCTAGCGGAGCAATCCGACTGGCCCCTAAGTGGAGCAATCCGATTGGCCCTACGCAGAGCGATTGGCCATACGCAGAGCAATCCGATTGGCTCTGGCAGAGAGATCAGGTTCCTTGATTGGTTAGTTCCTTGGCTAGCAAAGAACCCTCATTTGCATCTATGTCCAAATGCTCACAGACATAACACTATCCAAATGCAGGATTAGCCTAGCCACATACTAACCAAGGTGTCACCTGCACGGAGCTTTTTACCCACTCCCAGTTCGAATGAATCCCTCCCGTCTACACTGAATTCGATTTCCACTTTGACCTTGGGCCCATCACAGTTCTCTCAGAGCTCTCTCAGCCTACCACCTCCCTCCCAGGGTGTCTGTTGTGGGGAGAGGAAGGGAAGGCGATTGTGAGCCGCTTTGGGACTCCTTTGGGTAGTGAAAAGCAGGGTTCAAAACCCCAGCTCTTTTTCTTCTTCTAAAACCATAGAGTTTCCGGCAATTCCTAGACGGGAACCAGGTCACTTTGGGGTTTGCCCCAGGAGTGATGTGATGCTGTTGTGCTAATGTCCCACCCGCCCAATTCCCACCTGTACCTCCATGCTGTACCCACTAAGGCAGGGGTAGTCAAACTGTGGCCCTCCAGATGTCCACGAACTACAATTCCCATGAGCCCCTGCTGGCAGGGGCTCATGGGAATTGTAGTCCATGGACATCTGGAGGGCCACAGTTTGACTACCCCTGCACTAAGGCCTGATGTTGAAGAAGACCTACAAAATGCTTGCTTGGTACGGCATGCTCTCTCGATTGATTTCCTCCATCTTTGGCCAGAGGTTTTGTTGTTTGTCAATATTTGCAGATATTCACAGTACTGTTTGGTTTCTTCTGTCATCCCAAGATTTTTTAATCCAAGCGCTTTTCTGCTTCGGTCACAGCACAGGAAATAAAATGCCTCTGCAGGGACCAAACATCTGTGACATCTCCGAAATGCAGATTTCTAGGACCGTCTCGCACAATCCCAGGGGGGGACTGTAGCTCAGTGGTATAGCCCCAGCTTTCATAGAATCATAGAATCATAGAGTTGGTATCTCCAGGGTCATCTAGTCCAACCCCCTGCACCATGATTCTCTTTGCAAACCAGCATTGTTAGTGCACGTAAAATACATTATTACTCATTTAAGCCACTGAAGAAAGCTCTGAAAAAGGGTCTGTTAACCGGTCCATGTTTTGGCATCACGGACTAACTGGAATTAAGGATGTTTTCCCATCATGCTTCTTCATAGCCATCTCTCATTCAAATCAAGGCAGGAGGTCCTCGGAGGTGTTCTGTCTTGGTTTGCCTCTGTGCAACAAGTCCTGTCTTCCTCTCCAAATACTGACCAGGACTGACCCTGCTTAGTTTCCAAGTTCTGGTGAGATTGGGCAAGGCTGAACCCATGCACCATAGGAAGGGTTTTAAACCATTTCGGGTCGTTGGCCCCAATTTGGTGTGGTGGTTAGGAGTGTGGACTTCTAATCTGGCGAGCCGGGTTCTATTCTGCACTTCCCCACGTGCAGCCAGCTGGGTGACCTTGGGCTAGTCATAGTCCTGATGATGCTGTTCCAACTGAGCAGGAATATCAAGGCTCTCTCAGCCTCACCCACCTCACAGGATGTCTGTTGTGGGGAGAGGAAAGGGAAGGCGACTGTAAGCCGCTTTGAGGTTCCTTTGGGTAGAGAAAAGCGGCATATAAGAACCAATCATTCTTCTTCAGTAATCTCCCTCACAGGGTGTCTGTTGTGGGGAGAGGAAAGGGAAGGCGATTGTGAGCCGCTTTGAGACTCTTTCAGGTAGAGAAAAGCAGCATATAAGAACCAACCCTTCTTCTTCTTCTTAAACCCCAGAATCTGAAATGCACCAATACACCCACTTAGCAAACGCTTTTAAAAAAGGTATCTTCCCGTTCTTCCCTTCCAAGGAAAACTTCAGAACCATAGAGGCTGAAGTTTAATCAACCCAAGGCATCCGAAAATAGGGGCCAGCCCTGCTGGTGCAGATGCCGATAAACCAATTCCTGAAATGGATGGATGTTAGCTATGATAAATGACTGGCGCACATGATGTGCTTCCCACCACGGCCTCGTATGCTGGTCAGGGAGCTCAGGCACATCGCGACTCCCACATGATGAAGAGCCAGAGACACGTTTTGATGAACAGGCTGGGGTTTGCGTTTTCAGTGGGAGGCGGCCATCTTTTCTGGCTTCCACCTTGAAGACCAAGGGGACGACATGACCCCAGAACTCTTTCAGAGTTGCTCTCAGCTCAGGCTCTCAAGGTCTGACGACAATCCCCCCCCCACCATTTTTATTCAACATCCAGCCTCCTTTGACCTCATGCAGCTACCTTCAGCCTCTTTCAGGTCCCACAAAGGTGTCCCCCACATAACAAAGCATCCAACTTGCATAAGCTAAACAGGCCTGAAGAAGGCCATGACTTGGCAGGACCACCAGGTAGGGTTCCCAGCCCAGTGCTGCCAAATGCTGGGAGATTTCTGAGGTGGGGCCTGGGGAGGGCAGGATTTCGGGAACGTATGATGTTTTTATCGATGCCCGGAACAGGGGAGGATTGCTAGACTAGGTCGCTGCCACCTTTTAGTGTTTTAGTGTTATATGTGTAAACTATCTTCAAAGCCCGTTCCTAAGAACGGGCCTTGAAAGGGCCCTGCCCCCTGGCCAGGCAGCTTAGGGTGGTTTTGGGCTGCTGGATCAAGTGGGGTGGGCGGGGGGCTGGGCAGCTCGTTAGCAGGCAGTCAGCAGGCCGAGAAGCCCTCGTTAGCAAGCCCTCCACCACGACCCTTTGCCCAGGGCCCTCTCCCATTACTGGCTGCTGGCTCCAGGCACTGAGGTGTGTCTGAGAGCAAAGAGGCTAGAGTCCAGGGATGGAGGGTGGGAGCTGCAGGGGCAGGGCCAATCAGGGCTAAGTTGGCTGTACCCTGATTGGCCCTATTCCAGCTTGGACAACTGGACACGTCCCACCCCCTAGGCTGTTTCATAAATATACAGAGGAACAGCAATGGATAAGTATGGTTTTAATTGTTATAGGGATTTTAATTGTACGGATGCTTTTATTGTGTTAACCGCCGTGAGCCAGTTATGGGGGCGGTGGTATAAAAATTGAATGAATGAATGAATGAATGAATGAATGAATGAATAAGATGTCACTTCTTGGTGATGCTCTAGGAATTTTTCCCCAACCTCTATGGTAACAACCGTAGAGCCTAGAATTATTCCTAGAATTATGGAGTGGGAGAGATGAGCCAGGGCATTCCCTACTGTCAGCAGGTGACTGGGGAACGCTATAAGAACCGATCAATAAAGCCTTAATAACTTTCACATTTTTCTCCCACCTTTCCTCTAGGGAGCTCATGGTACACCATTTCCCCCTTTTCCATTTTATCCTCACAACAATCCTGTAAGGTAGGCTAAGCCGAGACAGAGTGACTAGCCCAAAGTCACCCAGTGAGTTTCACAGTTAAATGGGGGGGGGGGATCCGAAAACCAGATCTCCTGAGCGCTAGCCCAGCACCCTAACCGCTACACCACGCTGTTTCTCTGCTGCCTCAAGCTTCGAGGAAGAAAGGGAGCAGGTAACGGCCACGAAGCATTGGCCAAACAGCCCTTTGTTTCTTCTATTTCTGAAACGTTTGCATCCCGCTTTTAAATAATTGCTTGCAGCATAACCTGGTGCCTAACGGCAGCAAGCCCAATTGATTGACAATCATGCAGTCAGTTGGGTTTCATAAAGTTTCCTAAAATAAACCCAAAGCACAGCAGATAAAATGAGTTCCTCCCTCACCATCAATACAGGCCCTGCCTGCCAGCCACTGGCGGACTCGTAATTGCGTCCGCCCGCCTCGGAAAGAAGGTCCTGGGGGTGAAAGCGAGAGAAACCGGCATCCATCCATGACAGTACAAGTGGGCCAATATCAGGCTGCCAGCTCTGGGGCTGGGAACTCCCTGGAGACATGGGGGGTGGAGCCTGAGGGGGGCGGGGCTTGAGGAGGGGAGGAGCCTCAAGAAGGTAGCCACAGAGTCCACCCTTCAAGGTAGCCCTTTTCTGCAGGGGAAATGGTCTCTGTCACCTGGGAGATCTGTTGTTATCCAAGGAGATCTCCAGCCACTCCGACACGTGACCTGAATAGTACAGTGCAATCTTAAACTAGTCTGCTCAGAATCCCATAAAAGTCTACTCAAGGTGTTGTTAGAGTCAGGTTATTTTGGCCCTTGGGGTAAAGGTGAAGCAGGGGCCACCCTGACCCTGTAGCCACCCCGGCCCACCCCTTCGCTTGTTGTCTTGCCATCTTCCCCATGGGTGGCAGCAGAGGGGCCAGCCACCTCAGCCTGTGAGTCCCCCGTCTTGGGGCTGCAGCAGCTGGAAGAGTGCTGCATGCTGCTGTCCTCCACCCAAAGGTTTGGGTACCATCATCCTCCGCCCACAGGGGCAGGCATTAGAGGTAAGGCCAAGGGGGCACCCAGGGGCACTGGTAGGCCACCTGCACATGGCTGGCCCCTGGGTCACTTCCTCCTGTACCCCCCACGTTGTGCCGAGTGCATGTTCCCTGGCCTCCGCCCCCTGGAGACACCTCTGTTTAGGGCAATCTTCTCTTCCCCTCCTCCAAAGATTGTGTAAGAACATCTACAATGCATTTCCACCAAGCCACCAAGTGCTATGGTAACCAGGAACTAAGGGAGGAGTTGCTTTAGTGCCCCCCTCCCGCCCTGCACACCACGCTCCCAAGAGGAGTGGCCGACTCCATGTCGAGAAACGCTTCGAGATTTTGGAGGCGGAGTGAGGGAGGGATCTCAGCAGGGCACAACGCCATAGGGCCCACCTTCCAACACACCATCCAGGCTCTCCGACATCTGGAGATCAGTTGTAATTCTGGGAGATCTCCGGACCCCCCTTGGAGGCTGGCAGCCTCTTTCTGATGTCAATTCCCAGCTGGCTTACGGCATCCCCTTGGGGTTCTCAAGACGAGAGGTGTCCCGAGGGGGTTTTCCCTTGCCTGCCTCTGCCCGGCCGCCCCAAGGCTTCCTTGGGGGTCTCCTGTCCATGGACTGACCAGAGCCGTTCCCACACGAGCGATAGCTCTCGGATTTGCATTTCTAAAGGGCCAACTTTTCTGTCTGTTTCCACACTAAAACCTGCCCTCCCATTTACCATGCGGTTAAGGAGAGAGAGACAGACAGAGAGAGAGACAGAGAGAGACAGAAACACAGAGAGAGAGACAGAGACAGAGACACAGAGAGAGAGACAGATAGAGAGACACAGCGACAGAGAGAGAGAGAGAGAGAGAGATGCTATGTATAAGAGGGCATATTTATTCCTAGAGACTTTCCAAGAGTGGGATTATTATTATTATTATTATTATTATTATTATTATTATTATTATTATTATTATTATTATTATTATTATTATTCCCTGAGGGCCCTGATGGAGCTGTCAAAGTTCCACCGTGCGTGCAAGACGGAGCTCTTCTGCCAGGCATTTGGGTAGGAACGGGCAGACTGGAAGATCTTAGCCCTCCTCTGAGTGTCTGACTGGAACAATGCCCTGGAGATGGCAACCAGGAGATGGGGTTTGAGTGGTGAGGGCTGGTGTGTCTGTGGAGGGGGGTGGGGAGGGTTGGGGGTTGTTTTTTTATTGCATTTTATAGTTTTAATTTTATAAGCACAGCAAGCTGGCAGGGCCGGGAGCAGTGGCTGCGAAGTAGAATGGATGAATGAATGGATGAATGAATGAATGAATGGATGGATGGATGGATGGATGGATGGATGGATGGATGGATGGATGGATGGATGGATGGATGGATGAAATTTCTATACCATCCTCCCAATATCACTCAAGGCGCTATGAGCAATACCTGGAGATCTGTGGGGGTGGAGCCTGAGGAAGGTGGGGTTTGGAGAGGGGAGGGTCTTCAGAGGGGGCCCAAAGCCATAGACTCCACCTCCCAAAGTTCCCATTCGCTCCAGGGGAACCGATCTCTGCCGCCTGGAGAGGAGCTGCAATCCCGGGAGTTCTCCAGCCACCACCTAGAAGTTGGCAGCCCTCCCGTCCAGGCGCCCCCGTTCGGAGCCGTAGGGAACGGAGGCCTTTTCGAAACGCTTGACCTTGCAGGGGTTTTTAAAAAGCGTGGCGAGATCTGTTTTTCGTTTCGTAAGGGGGAGGGCATGGACCGCGATAGAAATCTCTCTCCGGGGGGCTGGGGGGTGTTTTCGCTCCGTCAGGTGATGCAGTGGCTTTGTTGTCGTGTGTCCTTGCCTTCGAGACACACTTGCTAGCATGATGTTTCTCCCTCTCCCCCCCCCCCTCCACAACTCTGCAGAAGCAAGGCCAAGTGGGAGAACAATGCGCTAAGCAACAGCAGGCGGGGGCTGGGGGGGGGGTGTGGATGGAGAAGTATTGGCATGTACACGCTTGGCCTGAGTCACTGTGGGTTTGTTTTGCTGAAACAGTGCTTTGGAGGGAGGGGGGAACCTTTGGCAGGCCCAAACGCTCTCCTAACGACCAGGGGAGTTGGTCATTAAAAAAACGAACAGATTAACTTGGCCATACTCCTGTGCCTTTGACACCAGCCCTGCACACAGTGATTTATGAGGGAGAGCTCCTCGAGCAACCTTCTTCGCCTCTGTCACATCCTGCTGTGTTCCGGTCTGACCGGCTGGTGGACCTCCTGTGGGCAGCTGGGTTTGAGCCAGTGTGTGAAAGGGGACATTTGACTGGGTGGACCACTGGCCTGACCCAACATGGCTTCCCTGATGTTCATATGTCTGGGGCAGCGTTGCGTTGGATTCTTGGTGTTTGGGGGGCAACAGTGGGAGGGCTTCTGGAGTTCTGACGCGGCTGGTGGACCTTCTGATGACATCTGCGATTTGGCCCTTGTGCTACACAGAGCGTGGGACTGGAAGGGTCATTGGCCTGACCCAACCAGTCTTCTCTGATGTTCATATGTCTGGGGCAGCATTGCTCTTTATTCCTGGTGCCTGGGGGGCAAAAGTGGGAGGGGCCCTGCTGATGGCCAATGGGTTTTGGCCACTGTGAGACACAGAGCATGGGACTGGAAGGGTCATTGGCCTGACTCAACATGTCTTCTCTGATGTTCATATGTCTGGGGCAGCAATGCTCTATTCCTGGTGCCTGGGGGGCAACAGCGGGAGGGCTTCTGGAGTTCTGGCTCTGCTGGTGGACCTCCTGATGACCCCTGGGTTTTGGCCACTGTGTGACACAGAGCATGGGACTGGATGGACCACTGACCTGGTCCAATATGACATCTTTTACAGTCTTATGGGGTATACTGTGGGGGAACCCAGGGACAGCCCTCTAGAGAGGGAGAACTTTTGTCACCAAGAGGAGGGAGAGGAGCTAGAGAACATCTGGGGAGTCAAGTCCTATTCCTATGTAGGCCTAGAGAGCAGGGTTACCAGCCTCCAGATGGGTAGGGGTGGGACCTGGGGATCCTGTGGTTTTACAGCTCATCTGCAGGTGTCAGAGGTCTGTTCCCCCGCTAGCTCATGGGGACTGTAGTCCATGGACACCTGGAGAGCCACAGTCTGGCCGCCCCCATAGAGCCCAACTGTCCCACAAGCAGCCATCTTCTCCAGTGGAACGGATCTCGGCAGCTTGGAGACCGTGGTCATTCCTGGAGATCTCCAGGCCCCACCTGGAGGTTATGAAGAGAATGCCCTGTCAGTATTGCGAGAACTGGAAGAGCGAAGAAACTGACAGCCAAGCTGCCACAGTGTATACTAGAATTTTCTTCTTTTGTTCAGATCCTTGAATTATGCCAAAACACAAAACAGTTAATACACGTTTTCAGTAGAATTTTCCTAGGTGGCACAACTAATGAAACAAGGCATAAAAATATGTCAATAACACATAAACAGTATTTTACAAAGAGACTTTGGAATATCATTATTATACGATAGCAGAAAAGCCTGTTGTATGAAAAAAAACAACAGGCGTTAACCTCCCCACCACCCCCAATCCAGGCAGGCCCGCCGAGGCCTGGTGAGGATGTGGCGGGGCTGCTTGGGGTGGGGGAGTGCTGGTGGGGGAGTTCTGGCGGGGGCAGGCTCCCCCTCCCTCCCTCCCTCCCAACCCAGGCACCCTGCCATGGGGGCTGCATCCCCCCCCCACAGAAACCTGGGCCTGCAGTCCCAGGCCCTCCCCCCTCCCTCCCAGCTCCCTCTCGGCTGCCTGGCTTGCCGCAGGCTGACACGTGGAAGAAGTTGGAGGGAGATGCGGCCAGGGGTGGGACAGCCCACCTGATTGGCTGTTCATTGGACGGCTGGCCAATCAGGTAGGCAATGAGTCCCAGCTCCTCCCACCACTCCTGTCAGACTTTATTTATGTTAGAGATGAGTTACTCCAAATTTCCCCCCCACAAAATTGTTTGCAAAGAGCTTTTTCAAGTAGCTTTCTGAGTCAGCTAAATAGACGATGCAATCTACGAAAAACAGAGGGAGATTGTGACAAGGAACCAGAGAAACATCGCTAGATGCGAATTGTTGTTTCTAAATTGATGTGGCACAGACTTTCTTGGGTGGACATACTAGAATAACAGGCTGTGGCCACTTTTACTTGGTCCCCCCAGAGAACTTCACTAAATATTAAGGAAGATGTGACTGACTGTTTCTCCAAAGGTATGTTTGGAAGAATATTTTGCTTTTAGGATGATTATTCTTTGTTTGTAATATCTACATAGGTTTCTCTGACAGTCTGGATGTCAGTTTCTTCATTCTTCTTCTTCCTGCCAGTAGGTTGGGAGCCCTATGAAAATTTCTCTCTTTTGGCTCTGAATTTCATTGTGGAAGTCAAACAGAAATAAGGCTAGGATCAATATGCTATGGGGTGAAGAGGGCCTTTCTCATTTGCAGTGCCTCACTATTCGGCCCTTGAGCAGATCATAGAATGATACTCATAGAACTGGAGGGACTTCAAGGGTCATCTAGTCCAACCCCCTGCAGAATGCAGGGAATGGCCACTAGCGCCAAGCACTGATTCAATCCCTTCTATCCACCCACTCACAATCTGCCTAAATTCCTAAAATCAGCATTTCTGTCAGGTGGCTATCTAGTCTCTGCTTAAAAACTTCCAAAGAAGGAGAACCGACCACCTCCCGAGGAAGCCTGTTCCACTGAGGAACCACTCTAACTGTCAGGAACTTCTTCTGGATGTTTAGCCAAAAATACTTTTGAATTAATTTCAATCCATTGGTTCTGGTCTGTCCCTCTGGGGCAATGTCAGCTGAAGCATGGGGCTCTTCATGGTGGTGTTCTGATAGTGGAATACTATCCCCAGAAATGCCCACATTGTGCCCCGTTTGAGTTGTGGATGCCGGGTAAAGATAGAAGAAGAAGAAGAAGAAGAAGAAGAGTTGGTTCTTATATGCCGCTTTTCCCTACCCGAAGGAGGCTCAAAGGGGCTTACAGTCGCCTTCCCATTCCTCTCCCCACAACAGAAACCCTGTGGGGTGGGTGAGGCTGAGAGAGCCCGGATATCACTGCCCAGTCAGAACAGTTTTATCAGTGCTGTGGTGAGCCCAAGGTCACCCAGCTGGTTGCATGTGGGGGAGTGCAGAATCGAACCTGGCATGCCAGATTAGAAGTCCGCACTCCTAACCACTACACCAAACTGGCTCTCGCAGGCTTTGGATGGTGCTCCCATCACTTTGACCATGACAGTGGCTCGTTAGGAATGTGTCAAGTCAGGGGTGGCCAAACTGAGGCACTCCAGGTGTCCATGGACTACCATTCCCACGAGTCCCAGCCAGCATGGACATCTGGAGAGCCACAGTTTGGTCACCCCTGTGTTAGGTATATCATTGCTGACCTCCAGTTGGGTTCTGGAGATCTCCCCCTGTTTCCACTGGTCTCCAAATGACAAAGGTCAGTTCCCCTGGAGAAAATGGCTGATTCGGAGGGATGGACCCTACAGCATTCGGTCCTGCTGAGGCCCCTCCTCTCCCCACATCCTTCCTTCCTTAGGCATCACCCCCTAAATGTCCAGGTCTTTCCCAACCCAGACATGGCACCCCTAATGAGATTTATTTAAAACAAGAAGGTGTCTGATATTCCTTTATTGGTTATTAGTGCTAAGAAAAGAGTCGTTGTTGCTTTAAGTGGACACTGGCGTGCAAGTCTCTCAGATTCCTAAAGCAATTGAGTTTATCTTCACTGTGTTTCCCAGGGCTGAATTTTACAGCGTGTTTCTCTTTGGCATCCCCTCAATATAGGCAGAGGCATCATTCTCCTGGGGGAATCCCTTACCTTGATCACCCCAGCCACCGAGAACTCCACTACCCGTATCTGCATAGCCCCACCCCTTCATTGGCATGTAGGGTTGCCACCCCCCTCCCCTGGCCATTGATGAGGATGCGGAGGGGTTTCCTTCTCCCAAATCTGGGAAACTGCTGGAGATTTGGAGATGGATCCTGGGGAGGACAGGGATCTCAGTAGAGCACAATGCCACAGAAGCCCCCCCACCCACCCAAAGCAGCCCTTTTCTCCAAAGGAACCAATCTCTGTAGTCTGGAGATGTAATTCCGGGGGATCCCCAGATCCCACCTGGAGGCTGGCATCCCAAGCTCTCTAGCCTCATCCAGTTCACCCTACAGCGAGGCAGAAGGTCAGGAGCTGGATTGCTGACAGGCGAGGAGGGATATCCATGACAATAAAAGGCCAGGTTCTAGACATCCCAACAGGAGTTGCCTTGGAAGCCGCAATCCGCCTTGTACTCTTTGTCCGAGAAGCGGGAGAACAGCTTGCATGTTGTTATTTCCCAAGCCCCCGACGCATTCGGAGCACTAATCAATTAACACTAAATTAGGTTCATTTGTCAAACTCAAATGACATCTCTCCCCCCCAACTTTCCTCTGCTCCATTCCCCTTCACTTCTCACCCCGGTCTCTCTGGGATCCCTTCCCTCTCTTGCTCTTTTGTTTAGTCTCTTTGGAGGCAATTTCACGTCTCGCACTGAGATCTCTTGTTTTGGTCGCTGAACCTTCATTATGGGGAGAGCAATAATTCCACTTGGGCCTCTGAGGCTTAAGCATCACGCCGGCTGAGCAGCGGAAGGGGAGTTTGGGCCTTCTGGTGATTTCACCCTTTTAAGGGAAGAGATTGCTGTGCAGCTCCATGGCTTGGCGGCAGAGCATCTCCGAGGCTTGCCGGAAGTCTCAGGTTCAATCCCCGATGCTTCTCGTTATGAAGACCGGGTTGGACACGTGAGAGGCGTCCGCCTATGATCCTGGGGAATCTGCTGCCAGTCTGAGTAGGGGATACTGATCCAGGTGGACTGATGGTTAGGTTTGGTATAAGGCAGCGTTCAAACGCTGCATTAAAAAAAATGGATCATCGTCATCTTCTAACCCTGGGATTCTGCAATCTGCAGAAATGAAGCCGTTTTTAATTTAAAAATTAATAAATGAAGCTCCTTCTGCGCTGGCTGGATTTTCCTGTGCAGGACAGGAAAATCTGTTTCTAAACTGCATTGAAAGTGCATTGTCCCATGTGTGTGGAACAGCTGGCTCAATAGTTGGTTCTGTTCTGGTTCGGCCTCACTTGGAGTCCTGTGTTCAGTTTTGGGCACCCCAGTTGAAGAGGGAGGTAGACTAACTGGAACTTGTCCAGAGGAGGGCAACAAAGATGGTGAGGGGTTTGGAGATCAAGACATATGAAGAAAGGTTGGTGGAGCTTGGTCTGTTTAGCCTGGAGAGGAGATGACTGAGAGGAGATCTGATAACCATCTTCAAGTATTTAAAAGGGTGCCCTCCCTTGCCCCGGAGGGACGGACCAGAACCAATGGGATGAAATCAATTCAAAGGAAATTCCGGCTAAATATGCGGAATAAGTTCCTGACAGAGCGGTTCCTCAGTGGAACAGGCTTCCTCGGGAGGTGGTGGGTTCTCCATCTTTGAAAATTTTTAAACAGAGGCTGGAGAGCCATCTGACGGAGAGGCTGATTCTGTGAAGGTTCAAGGGGGTGGCAGGTTACAGGGGATGAGCGATAGGGATGTGAGTGTCCTGCAGAGTGCAGGGGGTTGGACTAGATGACCTGGGAGGTCCCTTCCCACTATATAATTATGATTTTATGAGGGGCCCCTTAGGTCAGCCATGAACAGGCAATGAGGTTGTTCATTGCAATCTCCTCCAGGCTTCCTTTCACATAACTTAACCTGGGGTGAAATCCTCGGAAAAGAGCAAGGGAAATACTTATCGTTCCTCTCTCCCTGGCAGAGATGTGCAAGGGGAGACTAGCGGGATTGGACAGTTTCAGATTCGGTCTGAAGCAATCTGACTCGTCCATGGTCTGTTCTGATTTGGAGGAATCGATCTGACCAAATCCGAATTGATTCTGAACCATTGAAACCAATGATGCCATTGAATTTTATGGGAATTCCCCCTTTTTTTCTTTTCTGGTCTCTGAGGTGGGAGTGAAAGCAGAGGCCCCAAACATGCTGGGTGGCTGTAGGAGCCAAAAAAAGATTGGACCAATCCCCACTATTGCGTATAATGGGGAAAAAATCTGTTTGTAAATTCTCACCATAGGAAATAGTGGAGGTTAGATGGGGTACTCTTTGGGTGCCCCTAGAATTGGGCCCTCTGATCCCATCTTTTTGCAACTCGGGGCTTCTTTTGAGGAGAGCCACACTGCAAGTTTGGTGCCTCTACCTCAAACACCTACCCCTGGACCCACAAAAGACAAATGGGGGGATTCCCCCCCCCCCCCGTTTCTCTTTTCCGCCTGTTCAAATTCCGCTTAATGTGATTTGGAAATTAAAACAAGCTTGATTCAGCCATTTAAAATTATTAGGGAATGGTGATTCAGACCAGATTTAGCCGATTCGTGCCTGAATGAAGGCTGATTCGGATACTGGTTGGCTGATCCAGGTCGAATCATGTTTTCCTACTTGCTAATTCTCCCAGGATATATCCTTTAAAGGACTGCCTGGCGGGTGGGACAGTTCTGGCCTCATTGACTCCTTCTATCCTGAGGGAGTGGCGGCTCCAAGGCCCAGTGGGCAGCTGTCCACTTTGGATCCAATCCCCCCTGACCTTAAGCCATGGGAAGCCTTCTAAGGCTTCTCTTCTGGCTCCTGCTGGCCTGCAAGGGTTACTTGCCCTTCCACTCCCTCACAGGGTGTCTGCTGTGGGGAGAGGAAAGAGAAGGCTACTGTAAGCCACTTTGAGCCTCCTTCGGGTGGAGAAAAGTGGCATATAAGAACCAACTCTTCTTCTTCTTCAGTAATCTCAGGGCTCTCTCAGCCTCACCTCCCTCACAGGATGTCTGTTGTAAGGAGAGGAAGGGAAGGCGAATGTAAACTGCTTTGAGACTCCTCCAGGTAGAGAAAAGCAGCCTATAAGAACCAACTCTTCTTCTTCTTCAGTAATATCAGGGCTCTCTCAGCCTCCCCTACCTCACAGGGTGTCTGTTGTGGGGAGAGGACAGGGAAGGCGACTGTAAGCCGCTTTGAGCCTCCTTTGGGTAGAGAAAAGCAGCATATAAGAACCAACTCTTCTTCTTCTTCTTCTTCTCCTCCTCCTTCTCCTCTTCCTCCTTCTCCGTGGCAGCCATTTCATGGTTCTGCCTACCTCCCATGTCAGAATTTCACAGTTCCCCACAGGCTGGAGTTGTTGTTATTTAATTTATTACCCGCCACTCCCAAGTAGGCTCATGGCGGATTACAGGTGTCCAGTTAAAATCCCCATTAAAACCCTAATAAATGCAATACAGTAGACCAACAACCCAACAACAATGGTGGAAAACCTCCCTCTATCCCCAGCCCTTACCTCTGCCTCTAGAGGGAGGAGGCAGGAGAGAGGAAGTAATCGAGATGCAGCTTAACACCAGGGGGGCCCCAGCGATCTTCCCCCACTGCCCTTGCCTCAAAGAAGCACGCCTGGCGGAAGAGCTCCATTTTGCAGGCCCTGCGGAATGCTGGAAGGTCCCGCAGGGCCTGCAGCTCACCCGGGAGCTCATTCCACCAGGTCGGGGCCAGGACTGGAAAAGCCTTGTCCCTAGTTGAGGTCAGGTGTGCTTGTTTGGGGCCCGGTGAAACCTGGTGAAACCTGGAGACGGCAGGTTTGTGGAGGGGTGGGGCAATGCCACACAGTTCCCCCCTCGAAAGCAGCCATTTTCTCCAGGGAGGACTGATCTCTGTCACCAGGTGATCAGTTGTGATCCCAGGATCCCTCCAGGGCCAGCCTGGAGGTTGGCAATCCCGTTGAATGCGCAGGTGATGCCGTCCCAAGAGGAAGATGTCTTGGAGTCATTTCTCTGTGCCATCTGCCGATAGAAAAACTCTGACTAGGGTGTATATCAGCAAGATGTTTAAGGAGGCCCGAGTTCAAATTCTGAGCAGTGGGATTTAAGCCAGCAGGACTGATGCTCTGATGGATAGAAGAACCGCTTTCTGAGGAAGGGGAAAGAGCACGGGGGGGGGGGGAATGAAGGATGCGGGGGAGTGGAAGTGGCAAGCGGTGAAATGCCTCTCTGCTCTGAGATGAAAGCTGAGCCGTGCAGCCTGGGGAAACCTCGGCGGCTCCCTGAGCAGGATCTTGGGGGGGATCTCTTTAACTTTGATGGGATTAAATGGTTTGATTAAACTAATAGCTTGCTCGGCTCCGTAATGGGCCCTCTTTTGAAAGCTGTTTGGAACTGATTGGGAGAGGGATACGGAACCCTTTTCCGGGAGGAACGCTGCTGCATCTCGGTGGAGATGGGAAAGGTCTTTTGCTGGGCTCAATTGATTAAAACAAACAACAACACCCAAACTGATATGAGTTTCTGTGACCTTTGGGGATGCCGCCAATGGGGCCTCCATGTACAGAGGCAGGATACCTGGGAAGAAAAAGGATAAGGCTGTTGCTTGTGAGCATCCCGGGGGCTTGTTTTTGAACGCTGACAATATAGCACTGTGGGAGGAGGGTGAAAAGTCTCGGGGCATTTCCGCACCCTTTAAATGTATTGAAATGCTTTCCTTTCGTTGTCGTTATATTCCGGCCCCTCCATATGACGTCGCCAACATGCAGTGTCTGGGCAGTAACCGGCCGGCTACATCTTCCATTTTAAAGCGTTAGTCGGGGAATCCCCAAAAATGGATTCACCAACCTATGTAGCGCTATCTAAGGGAGAGCAACCAGCATGCCACCAGTGAAGTTATGGAAGCTAAAGTACATGAAATGTGCCTGCCTCATCCCACCCTCCCACCCGCCTCCCTCTCCCTTGTTTCTGGGAACGGGAACATCTTTTAAAAAATGCCTAACATCCTGGAGCAATGAATAGGCAGACAAGCGTGCATACGATGCCAGAAATAATTTCCCCCCAAAGTTGTAGCACAAAGCATGGCTCTCTAAAGCTCCCCCCCCCACACACACACACACACACAAAGATCAGGAACAAGATTGATTTTTTAAATGATCAAGACTCGTGATTCCATAAGGGGTAGGGTTCAAAAAGCACTATACATCTATGATTAGATGCATAGGCACAGCAATGGAGAAGTATGCATTAAATTTTTTTTAGTGGGTATTGTGGGCCCTTTAAAGCGCGAAGAAAGGGGATTGGCTGCCTGGCTTGATTGACAGGTGGAAGAGAGTCATGTATTAACCGCGTTGCTCTTTTCCACCTTTTCCATTAGCACTTGTGGAAGGTGAGAAGTGCAAAAAGGCAGCAGAGAAGAGTGAGACATCGAAAAGATGAGGAGGGGCCAGGAGGCACAATTATATTTAGTGTTACTCCATTCGGCTGGCATAACGCTATTTTTACCGGTATGCGGAAATGCCCTTTGTCAGCTCACCCATCACCTGATATTTGTTACCGGAGATGTCGGGGACTGAACCTGGTGCCTTCTGCTGTGGGTCACAGTCTGACATGCAGAAAGTCCCAGGTTGAGTCCCCAACATCTCCGGAGAGAAGGATCAAATGGTGGGTGACTTGAAAGACCTCTCCTTCAAAGCCCTGGAGAGTCTCATCAACACCTGTCTGCCTTCCTCTGTTTCTCCTCTTCTTTATCGGGAGAACTCTTTACTGGCTGATATTCATTCATTTTAATAGCCTCAAGGCTGCCTTTGTTTACCACGGCCTATTGTTTAATTACGTTTGGCCTTATCTCCCAGCTTTTAGAGTCGTTTTCAGGTCTGATTTTTAGTGATGCTGCCAAAATTTATAATTGCTTGGTCCAGGAGAAGGATTTACCAAGTAAAGGGGGGGGGGGAAGAAGGCTGGACTACAATTCCCATAAAGCAATAAGATAATTTATTTATGCTTAGGTATTTACGAGATCTATACCTTTGTGCTTTGACCAGGGCCTCCAACAGGTGAATAATATGCTCGATAAAACACAACTTGAGTAACCAAATTAAACACATCGTTAAAATACTTCAAACCGAGTTGAAAACATGTGGTATAATAAAAATACATCTGAATCGGACAACAATTAAAACAGAAGGCATCAAGCAAGGCCCACCGAGGGACCACCGGAGGAAAAAGAACAACTTCACCTGTTGACGGAAGATGGTAACAGAATAGGACAGGTGAATATCCCCTGGTTTGTCATTACCTCAAAGAGCCATGCTGGCAAGGGCTCATGGGAATTGTAGTCCATGGACATCTGGAGAGCCACAGTTTGGCCGCAGTTAGAAGAAGAAGAAGAAGAAGAAGAAGAAGAAGAAGAAGAAGAAGATGCTTTAGGATGCTTAGGGCTGATCCTGCGTTGAGCAGGGGGTTGGACTAGATGGCCTGTATGGCCCCTTCCAACTCTATGATTCTATGATTCTAAGAAGAGCCGATATCAAAGCCGATACAAGGATGACCATGAACCAACTAAAAGAAGAAGTCAGAAATAGGGGTACACGGTGAAGAATTTCCTATAGAATCGCCGAGGGTTGGACACAATTGAATAGATGACACGATCACCTTCTTTCTGCTGCTTGCCTGCTGCTTGCTCTCCAGTCGCTAGGGCTTTTGACGATGGTGAATCCACTTTTGGGGATTCCTAGAGAAGTACTTTAAAATGGAAGATGTAGTGAGCAGTCAGCAGACCAGATGCTGGATGTGGGCGACATCATGTGCTGGGGCCATAATAAGCTTCCATTTGACTTGCACAATGCTACATTTAAAGGGTGCGGAAATCCCCCCAGTAGCTTGCCTCTGAGAGGTACCCACTGGCTGTGCCAGCCTGTTCTTGGGGCAGATGCTCCCTCCTATATACAGAATCTGAGCACATACAAAATCCGTGTGTGCAAGATTATGAACGCCAAGGAAGCAGTCTGCACAAAGAAACAGGCTCTTCGTGGGACGGTACCGTATTTTAGATGCACGCACGTCAAGCCGAAATATTTGCTCTGACACTGCGTTGCCGGCTTCCACTGGCTCCCAGGAAATTTCTGTCTGTTGAGTCCCTCGTGACGAGAAGGAAACTTGTCCCTGTGACGCCTCGCAAGCCACGATGATTCCACTCCCTGTAATGAAATTCATTGGATTTGCATAATGTATTCCGGTTGCTGAATGAAGAATCTTTAAGAACAGCCTGACAGGAGCAGAGCATCCATCTCCTCTCTTTTGAACATTGTCCAGTCAGGGGCAGAGGTGAAGCTGCCCTCTATTGAGTCAGACCCTTAGCCTAGGATTCTGTCACTGATCAGCAGACAAGAGAGATCAGCTCCCTGGAGAAAACTGGTTGTTTTGGAGGGTGGACCCGATACCCTACAGAGGTCCCTCTCCTCCTCAAACTCCATTCTCCCAAGGCTCCACCTACCAAATCTCCTGGTGTGGTGGTTAAGAGCAGCAGCTTCAAATCTGGCCAGACGGGTTTGATTCCCTGCTCCTCCACATGTAGACAGCTGGGAGACCTTGAGCTTGTCACAGCCCTTATAGTGCTGTTCTCACAGAGCAGGCCTGTCAGGAGCTCTCTCAGCCCCTCCTACCTCCCAGGGTGTCTGTTGTGGGGAAAGGGAGGGAAGGCGATTGTAAGTCTTCAAGCAGTGGTTACAGGCAGAGACTTCTCCTGGATGATTTGGGCTGATCCTGCGTTGAGCAGGGGGTTGGACTAGATGGCCTGTGTGGCCCCTCCCAACTCTATGATTCTATGATTCTATGTCCACTTCTCTATTCCCAGATCCTTAGTCACAATTACAAGTTACCCGGATTAATTTTCTTGTTTCAACTTTCAATCATCCTCAGATTCTATCTGTCATCAAACACCCAGTGAGTGCAAACATGGCACGAACACAGTGCAAATACCCATGCAGTTAAAAGAGAAAACTTACTGAATTGCGGCATTAGAGTCTAACCTTCCAGTTTCCTAAGGGATCTGTAGCCTTCAACAGAATGGCATTGAGCTGTTACAACTACATGGACATCATACAATTAGACATCATGCTAATGCTAATGAGAAGAAGAAGAAGAAGAAGAAGAAGAAGAGGAGGAGGAGTTGGTTCTTATATGCCACTTTTCCCTACCCGAAGGAGGCTCAAAGCGGCTTACGGTTGCCTTCCCATTCCTCCCATTCCCATAAATACATAATTCCTAAAGCTCTCAGAAAATTCCAAGAGCTATCAGAGTTAAGTGTTTGAGGCTCTGAGCCTTCAGGGGAGGGCGGTGTATAAATATAAATAAATAAATAAACTTACAGAGCCTCAAACCAAAGCAGACTCAAAGCGGCTTATATTTGCCTTCCTTTTCCTCTCCCCGCAACAGACACTCTGTGAGGGAGGGGAAGCTGAGAGAGCCCTGAGATTACTGAAGAAGAAGAAGAGTTGGTTCTTATATGCTACTTTTCTCCACCCGAAGGAGTCTCAAAGCGGCTTACAGTCGCCTTCCCTTTCCTCTCCCCACAACAGACACCTTGTAAGGGAGGTGAGGCCGAGAGAGCCCTGAGATTACAGCTTGGTCAAAACAGCTTTATCAGTGCTGTGGTGAGCCCAAGGTCACCCAGCTAGCTGTACATGGGGGAGCATGGAATCAAAGCAGATTAGAAGTCCGCACTCCTAACCACCACACCAAGCTGGCTCTAGCTTCAGTTGGTTACCTGAAAGAAAGAAAACACTTTTTCATTAAGAAAAAGTGTTTGAGGCTCTGTAAGTTGGCGGTGAATAACTATGATATCTCTTGGAATTATCTGACAGCTGACCGAGCAGTGATATCAGGGCTCTCTCAGCCTCACCCACCTCACAGGGTGTCTGTTGTGGGGAGAGGAAAGGGAAGGTGATTGGAAGCCGCTTTGAAACTCCTTCAGGTAGAGAAAAGGGGCATTTAAGAACCAACTCTTCTTCTTCTTCTTCAGTAATCTCAGGGCTCTCTCAGCCTCACTCACCTCACAGGGTGTCTGTTGTGGGGAGAGAAAAGGGAAGGTGATTGGAAGCTGCTTTGAGACTCTGTCCGGGTAGAGAAAAATGGCATATGAAAACCATCTCCCCTCCTTCTTCTGGATCACTGAATATACATTTGCCCTTGTAACAATGATTGATAATCTGCACCTGTTGAAAAGGCTCTTAAAGGGGGCATCAGCCATTTCTAAAGCTTTTCGTTGGACGTGAAATCAAAGACAAAAAGACAAAAGACAACCACTCAATTTCAGTCTTTGCCCCCCGTAACTTCAACTACTACAAAAATGCAGGGGAATTAATTATCACACATTCTACCATCTGCAGTTGTCTTAAAAGTTACTATATACAAGTATATACACAAGCTTGCCTGGTCCCAGAAGTGACGTAATTCTATTAGGGTGACGCTCTAGGATTCCACTGAAACTGGTAAAGCCAGAGTTTTGAGGAGTCCTAGAGCATCACCCTGGTGCAATGATGTCATTCCAGGTTCAAGCTGGAAGTGGTGTTTGTGCTATCTGACCTATGGTAATTTCCAGATTTGGGGTGACAAGTTTGTGGAGCTCTAGGGCTTCTCGGGGGAAATGTGTGGGACAGTCAAAAGGGTCTTTATTGAACATCTTAACTTTTTAAGCCTTGAGAAACCCCTGAAACATTCTACAGGCTTTGAAAAACCCAAGAATTGGTGTAGTGGTATAGATTTTGGTTGGGAAGCAGAGCTGTGGACACGCCCACCTGTGGCCCCTCCCCTTCCCACCCCCTCCAGGCCCCTCCTTGGCCATTCTGGGAGACAAGGTTGGGGCGACAGGACCATGCATGGTCATCTCACCCAATAAATGTTTAACAGATTTCCTGAACTTCCATTCAGGAAACCCAGGACTCTCAAGAAACCCTAGGGCTTCATGAAACTATCACTGAGAAAGCCTGGTTTAAGACCACATTGTCCCCTGCTTCTCACGGAGGATTTTTGAGATAGCTCACAAAAAAATAAAAACAGAACAGCAATTCAAACACCAATAAAGCAACAATTAAGAAGGCTAATTAGCAACTAGTAATAAAATTGCTGACCCCAGTAAATGCATCTTTCAAAGGCAGATCATAATTGTTGCTTAACAAATGCTTGGGAGAAGAAGAAGAGTCTTTTTATCTAAAGCCAAAACCTCAGCAAATGGGCCAAATGAGAATTCTGTAGACCTGGTTCTTCCACACCGAAGACCTTGCCTCTGTTGGGGATTGGTCTCCCTTCTGGAGATGGAGCAGAGATGGCAAACTCCTGGAGGGTATAGTCTGCACAGGGCTTTTTACCCGCTCCCAGATCAACTAAATCCCTGCAGTCTATACTGAATTAAATTTCCATTTTGATTTGGGGTGCTTTAAGTTTTCCCTCTGCAACATGCCTGATGGATTCATGGTGACCCTACCTTTCCCTTGCGATATCCTGGAGTGGATTTAAGCCTCGATATTTCAAAAACCAGCATCAGTGCAGATATCTGCTTTTTGTGAATTAACTTCCTGTCTTGTGCCTCCTTTCTTGCGTAGTAAAGCAGTCTTCCCTGATTGGCCAGAGTGTCAGTTCAAAGACTTCCTGGTTCCCGGTTGCAAGTCTTGTCTTAAAGTGACTGCGCTCCAGAAGCCCTAACTTCTCTCAGCAGAGATTTGCCTCTTGGATTTATTCCCCCTCCTCTGCTGTCTCCAATCCGCCCCCCACATTCATGAAAAGACTCCTGCTGCGCTTGGCTCTCCTCCTTATTCTGAGTTTCCCCAATCAAGTGCAGAACACTTTCTGTTTCAACTGCGGAGACAGGGGGATAGAGGAAGACTGGAGTTCAAATCGATCTGAATCCAGCAGCTTTTGCATGCATGGACACTTCCTCAGATAAAATGCACACCAAAGCTCATAACTTGATTGCTTATATCCCAAGAATCTCTCAATGTTGTCCAAGAGTTATAAATGTGGGGAGATGTACTGATCCTGTGAACTTAGGCAGATTGTGAGTGGGTGGGAAAAGGGATTGTGTTAGTGCTTGGCTCTTGTGGCCCTGTGCTGCCCTAGCCGGGCACACGCAGGGTTAATGCAAGGGCAAGCACAGTTACCGAGTCCAGCAAGTTCAAAGCGTGTACCACAGAGTAGTCAAGTCAAGTCTTTGTTATTATTGTTAGGTGCGAAGTCGTGTCCGACCCATCGCGACCCCATGGACCATGATCCTCCAGGCCTTCCTGTCCTCTACCATTCCCCGGAGTCCATTTAAGTTTGCACCGACTGCTTCAGTGACTCCATCCAGCCACCTCATTCGCTGTTGTCCCCTTCTTCTTTTACCCTCGATCGCTCCCAGCATTAGGCTCTTCTCCAGGGAGTCCTTCCTTCTCATGAGGTGGCCAAAGGATTTGAGTTTCATCTTCAGGATCTGGCCTTCTAAGGAGCAGGCAGGGCTGATCTCCTCTAGGACTGACCGGTTTGTTCGCCTTGCAGTCCAAGGGACTCGCAAGAGTCTTCTCCAGCACCAGAGTTCAAAAGCCAGAGTTCAAGTCTTTATTATTAAGGTACTAGACCAGTAGTCAAATTACAAGGTACATAAAAACATCTGGCATGAACAAGATGAAAGAATCATTGATAACTTAAATATTATAAAAAAAGATAAAAAACTTCCAGCTACAAGAATCATTCTGGTTTTAAAACTCACAAGCATTATCTCAAGCAATTGAGACTATCTCTACCTAAGGTTTCTCTTCAGATTGCATAGGTCTTTTGCCTTTTACTAGAGAGAGTAGTCAAAAGTCCAGTCCGGGTCTTATCAGGAATTGTTAGCTGACGAAGTCCAAAGGAGAACCCAAAGAGTTGTCGTTTATCTTTACCAAGGTCAAGCCAGGAATCTGTCAAACAGAGCTTGGAGCAGGAAACCAGTCAAGGCAACGGGTGGACATGTGCACAAAGTTGCAGCCACGCTGGGAAGCACTTCGGCTGTGCTTAAGAACAAGCTGAGCTGTCACGCCAAGTGGCTGCACCTGGCACTCAGCCTTCCACCGATGAATGAGCCCCACCTGAGCCCAACCTAGCCTGTTGCTGTAGTCTTAGCCGAGCACTTTGCCTGCGTGTTGCCAACGTTGTCCTCCTGCATTCCCTCCTGCGCTCTGGAGATGAGTCTGGGCTGTTCAGGGGTGTTGCTGCAGGCTGAGGTAATGCTGGTGCAGAGGGCATGGTGCTTGTCTGGCTGGGACCTGGTTGTGGCTCCCTATCGGGACTTGCCTCTCTAAGCAGCACCCTGCTGCTTTGCTCCAGCTCCTCTACTTCTTCCTCCAAGGGAGCTGGCAGAATGGCCTCAGGCAGTGGTGCAGAGGCACCCTCTGGAGACGGGGCCATGAGAGGCCCTTTCTTGCACACCCAGGGAAATGCCAATCACCACTTTGGGATCGGGAAGCAAATTTCTTCCAGGCCAGAAGAGCCAAGGATTCGGGGGTGGGGGTGGGGGTGGGGGTGGGGAGGAGCATCATCTGGGCATGAATCTGGGGTTACTGTGGGTGCATTTCCTGCATTGTGCACGGAGTTGGACTAGATGAACCTGGAGGTCCCTTCCAACCCTATGATTCTATGGATGACTTGTCTTAGGTGCATGTTTCTGTTTTGGTTTGCATCACATGCTGCATAATTAATTCATTAAATAAACTACTGTGAGGTGACATCCACTATTTTAGATAACTTTAAAAGATTAGACATTACCCAAATGGACTCGTATGCCTGGTGTGCCAATGCTCAACGAAGGATACAAGAAGAAGATTCCAGAAATAGAAGAAGAAGGGTTGGTTCTTATATGCCACTTTTTCTCTATTGGAAGGAGTCTCAAAGTGGCTTATGTTCACCTTCGCTTTCCTTTCCCCACAACAGACACTCTGTGAGGGAGGTGAGGCTGAGAGAGCCCTGAGATTACTAAAGAAGAAGAAGAGTTGGTTATTATATGCCACTTTTCTCTACCTGGAGGAGTCTCAAAGCAGTTTACATTCGCCTTCCCTTCCTCTCCTTACAACAGACACCCTGTGAGGGAGGTGAGGCTGAGATAGCCCTGATATTACTGAAGAAGAAGAGTTGGTTCTTATATGCCGCTTTTCTCTATCAGAAAGAGTCTCAGAGTGGCTTCCAATGGCCTTCCCTTTCCTCTCCCCACAACAGACACCCTGTGAGGTGGGGTGAGGCTGAGAGAGCCCTGATATCACTGCTCAGTCAGAACAGCTTTATCAGTGCTGTGGCGAGCCCAAGGTCACCCAGCTGGCTGCATGTGGGGGAGTGGGGAATCAAACCCAGCTCGCCAGATTAGTTGGCGCTCCTAACCACTATGCCAAGCTGGCTCTCTATTGTAGTTATGAGGAACTCAGTGACGAAGACCCAAGAATTTTGTTAGTGAACCACGAGCAGTAAACTTTTACAGTATATCCTGTGACAAACAACTTTTAGACATGTGTGGATGTCTTTTGATTACTGCATGCATATTTTCTTTCATATCTGTATAAGCACATTTTGTCAACTGTCAACTTTAATATATATATTGCATTTCTGTTACAAATTTATGATTTTCCTTAGACTCAGCCAAATCAAGCTTTGCAAAGTTATTTCCCTTGTCTCCCAACATAAATTCCCAGACATTCTATGATTCTATCTCTCTCTATCCCAGATATTTTGAGACATCTTATCCTGTTACCCACTTTACCACACCCTAATTTATACAATAACTAGCTGCAAAGCCTGTTCCTAAGAACAGGCCTTGAAAGGGCCCCCTCCCCTGGACCCTGGCCCGGCAGCTTAAGGTGGCCTTGGGCGCGCAGCCAGATCAAGTAGGATGGGTGGGGGCTGGGCAGCTCATTAGCAGGGCTGGGACAGAGCTCCTTAGCAGTCAGCTAGTCAGCTCCTTAGCAGTCTTTAATGAGCAGTCAGCAGGCCCAGTCTAGCAGGCCAAGAGGCCCTTGTTAGGAGGCCCTCCACCACGACCCTTTGCCCAGGGCCCCTCCCCTTACCTGCTGCTGGCTCCAGGCACTGAGGCATCTGAGAGCAAAGAGGCTACAGTCCAGGGATGGAGGACGGGAGCTGCAGAGGCAGGGCCAATAAGGGCAAAGCTGGCTGCACCCTGATTGGCCCTATTCTAACTTGGACAGCCAGACACGTCCCACCCCCTAGGCTGTTTCATAAATATATAGAGGAACGACAATGGATAAGGATAGCCATTCACACTTCCATTGAAATCAGGCAAAGTTAGGCTATAAACTCAAGCTCTGCACTCTTAAAATGGCGCCCGTCCTGTCAATCATGCTAACTTGCCTTTCAATTTCCCCCCTTTGATTATTTATGTCCCCGTCATGGCATATGATTCACATCGAGCTCCAGAAATGCATCTGTAAGGCTTTATAATAACGTTGTATGGTGGCCCTTTCATTTGAAAGCAAGACATAAGCATGGTCCATAAAGTTGGAATACATTGAATAAAATAGAGAAACAAGATTAATAGTGCAACGATTATTGGCACAACTTTAATACCCCTTTCAACTAATATTAGCTATCCATCCAAATAACCAAGTACAACGGTCCCTGATCCTACCTCGTCCAAGAAGAAGAAGAGTAGATGACATTGGGGTGTCCCTTCCAACCCTTCCATTCTAAGAGTTGATTTTAATACCCCACTTTTCACTGCCTGAGGGAATCTCAAAGCGACTTACAATCACCTTCCCTTCCTCTCCCCTCTCCCTGCTGGATAGGTGGTGCTGAGGGAGCTCTGGAAGAATGTTCTGGGAGAACAGCCCTATCAGGACTGTGACTCACCCAAGGTCACACAGCTGGCGGCATGTGGAGGAGGACCGGGGAATCAAACTCAGCTCTTCAGATGAGGGACCGCCACTCTTAACCATGTCACCAAGCTGTCTCTCTACCTTGCTATAGACCCTGACACTTCTTTCCTGTTCTTCAGGGGCACGACTAACAATGCTTTTCTCTTCTCAGTGCACAAGCTCCACCTTGCCAAGACATTAAGAAGAGCTCTCTCTCTCATCGGTTTTGCTGGACCACTTGAGACAGTGAAGCTAATTCCTTCTGGAGACCAATTCGAGCACCAGCGGTGTCATTGAAACTCAATTCTAACTCACTCGCTACATTTGCAGCTGCCTTTTCTTACTTACTAACTCCCAGCTAAGGAAGGGAGTAAAAGCACGAATTCCTGAACTTCGTTTAGCCAGTAGATCGTCTATAAATCTTTTTTTTTTCTCGTATTAGCCCAGTGGTCCTCAACCTGGAGATCAGGACCCCTTTGTAGGTCGAACGGCCCTTTTCACAGGGGTCGCAGCGGGGCAAGCAGCTTGGCCAGGGGGGGGGGCACCATCCACACAACAGCCTTGCGGGGTAGATCGAGAGAGCGTTCATCTGTCTGGAGCAGCGGAAAAGAGCGAGATCGGCATGGTGGGACAAGAGACAGGACTGAACTGAGAAACCCAAGGAAAAAAAAAACAATCTATATACAATCATGAACAATGGATCGTCACGCCATTGGTCGGTTTCGGTTTAATTTCTGTAAAAGAACACTTGCATAATTTTATGGCTGGGGGTCACCACCACATGAGGGACTGTGTCAAAGAACTGTGGCATTAGGAAGGTTGAGAACCACTGGATTAGCCTCTGTACCAAAATACCCCAAAGGCTGAGAGCTATTTATGTCTTGTGCCTTCAAAATCGGTGGTGTTAGATGCCCAACAGTACATCCTCCAGTCCAATCAGAAGACACTGCATTATATGCATATCAGCTCACTTGCCTATCAGATCCATGGAGCAGGAAAGCTCCGTAAAAGGTTAGCAAACAGGGGTGGAATACTCTAAGACAGGGGTAGTCAAACTGCGGCCCTCCAGATGTCCATGGACTACTATTCCCAGAAACCCCTGCCAGCATTCGCTGGCAGGGGCTTCTGGGAATTGTGGTCCATGGACATCTGGAGGGCCGCAGTTTGACTACCCCTGCTCTAAGATGCCACTGCAGGGGAATAACTCAATGGGCTTATTCCCAGGTACCAAATGTTATTCTGTTCACAGTAACCGAAAGCCAAGAGCTTTGCTTCGTTACGATATTTGCTTTGGATCCGGGTCATGGTGAGGCCTGGCGTCCCTCGACAGCCCTGTGCTCATCACCCCTTAGAGTCCTCCCAAAGCCGCACTCATAATACATTCCCATTTCCTTCCTGCTGTACTGGGACGCGTTTTGTTTTTCGGCAGCGTCTCTACGGAAAGATTCACGGAACCTCCCTCGGCACCCCTCCTCGCCACGAACCGTCCCTGCCCGAGGAGGAAAGGCATCACTCTTCTGCTTCCACTTAAGTTTCTCTTCCCCCCCCCCCCGCCTCCCTGCGATCTTCCGGATGAAAGGAAAAACCCATTTGAGGGGAGGCAAGCTGCTGTCTTTGAAGCGTTTCCTCTGGAGGCTTCCCTGGGAGCAATGTATCAAAGAACCCCGGGCTGGCTCGGTGCCACGCTTGTCTGGAACCGCGCTCTGGATGAACCGCAGTACGAGAGCGGAGTCAAACAGCAGGTTCCCGTAGGAAAACTTGTTCCGCCAGTCTCCTTCCACCCTCCTGGCACAGAGACTGACTTGACATCACGGGGAGCCGTACTGCATGAATCGTGGCATAAAAGAATCTTCTCACGGAGAGCGGGAGAGAGGGAGGGAGGGCGGGCGGGCGCCGGGAGAGGAATCTAGACCAGCCTCCTCCTCCTGGAATGCAGAATGCTGGAGGCAAGATGGAATCTGTGCCCTGTTCTCTCTTCCCAAGAAGAGCAGGGCAATGTGTGAGCCTTTCTCCCTTTTCATCCCGACGACAACCCTGGGAAGTAGGTAGAAGGTGGGTAGCTGTGTTCGCCTGTCTGAAGTGGTGGCAAAGCGGTCGGAAAGCGCAAGCGATCAGGAGCTTCTTAAAGATCAACAACCTTGGTCAGACCCCACCTGTTGACCTGTCTGCAGGTCTGGAGGCCTCGCTTCAAAAAGGATGTGACCAAAAGTGAAAGGGTACAGGGGAGAGCAATGAGGATGATCCAGGAAAGGCTGTGAGGAAAGGCTGAGAAAGTTGGGAATGTTCAGCCTGGAGAAGAGGAGGCTGAGAGGGGGCATGATGGCTCCCTTGAAGTCTTTGAAAGGTCATCACTTAGAGGAGGGCAGGGAGCTGTTCCGGTTGGCAGCAGAGGGTAGGATCTCTAGCCGTGGGTTTAAACTGCAAGGAGAACGGTATCGGCTAGATATCAGAGGAAAGAATTTCACAATCGCAGTAGTTCAGCAGTGGAATAGAGGTGGCACCAAAGGAGGTGGTGAGCCTCACTGGTGGTCTCCAAGCAGCAGCTGGACAGATACTTCTAGATGCTCTAGGAGTCTCACGCATTGATCAGGGGGTTGGGCTAGATGGCCTGCATGGCCCCTTCCCACTCTAGGATTCCATGAGTCTAGTTCAGCGGTGGAATGGGCTGCCTAAGGAGGTGGTGAGCTGAGCTCCCCCTCACTGGTGGTCTCCAAGCAACGGCTGGACGTGTACTTAGCCTGGATGCTTAGGGCTGATCCTGCGTAGAGCAGGGGGTTGGGCTAGATGGCCTGCATGACCCCTTCCAACTCTAGGATTCTAGGATTCTGTAAGCATTGTGGCAGGGGAGGTGCTTTTGCAAGGGATGCTCTAGCTGTACCAGAAGGAGTGAACCGTGACTCGTGAAAGCTCGGACCCTGCCACCCGTTCTTGTTCGTCCTTGCTCTGTCTGGCGACATAGGCTATGTTGTGGGGGAGAGCTGCTGAATGGGCTTTGGCACCAGGATCTCCCCCTCCCTCCCCCCACATCCATCCTCTCCTGGCCCCGCTCGCTCGCCGCTATCCCAAGCTCCGTCTTGCTACTAAGCATATTGGTTTAGGAAGTTCAAAGCACTTTGCATGCATTAGCTCCGCTCTTGCGATCTCTCTGCAAGCCATGCCAGTCGTATTATCCTACTGCGACGAAGCAATTGAAGGCTGGCAGCCTGCCTGTGCCCTTCCCCCTAGGAAATTGATGGCCAATGGGGGACTGGGGCTTTTGGCTCCGTGGTTCACTTTCAGAGGCAAAAATCTGAACCAGGAGCGGATCCTGAGTATTTCTTTGGCAGGAGGGGAGCAGACGCTCCAATGCAGGCAGCCTGAGGGAGCTGCCAGACTTCTTGTTCTCCCTGGATGAGTAAGTGAATAGAGGTGTCCATTTGTGCTTGGGGGGACCCTGCCTTTCTCCAGATCAGGCTAATCATGCGGTCAGGACAGCCTCCCTGCCTATGCCCCTCAAAGAGCTTTATGCTCCACTACCACCGACCGGCGAATGATTCCTGATCCCAAAGAAGCCCGCCTGGCCTCGACCAGGGCCAGAGCCTTCTCTGTCCTGGCCCCCAGCTGGTGGAACGAGCTCCCAGAGGGGATCAGGGCTTTGATGGAGCTAAAACAGTTCCGCAGGGCCTGCAAAAGGGAGCTCTTCCACCAGGCATTTGGTTGAGACCAGGTGACCAGCAACCTCTACAGGGCCCCTGCTCCCTCCTTTTCCCAGAAATCCACCCATCCGTTCTGCTCTGGACCTGATTGCATCGTTATCCTCTGTTACCTCTGTTATAGTTTAAGGTTACTGTTATTGTTGAAAAGCTGAATGCCATGTACTGTTTTCTGCGTTTTATGTAAGCTGCCCTGAGCCTCAGGGGAGGGTGGTATATAAATACAATCCATCCATCCATCCATCCATCCATCCTTCCTTCCTTCCTTCCTTCCTTCCTTCCTTCCTTCCATCCATCCATCCATCCACCCACCCACCCACCCACCCACACACACACACACACACACACACGGCTCATCCATTAAGGCTGGTTCCTTAGAGGGTGCTTGGATCCACCCCATTTATTTCCAGCTTAGGTTAGTCCCTAGACCATGGTTTCTCAACCTTGGTTTCATGAAGCCCTGGGATTTCTTGATGGCCCTGGAACAGTTTCCTGAATGGGTGGGAGTTAATTAATTTTTAATATATTTATTGGGTGACATATGGTCATGTTCACCTGTCCCCCATCTCAAAATAGCCAATGATGGGCCTGGAGGGGGTGGGAAGGATAGGGACCCCAGGTGGGCATGTACACAGCTATGCTTCCCAACCACATTCTGCATATTTGTGCCACTTCTGGGTTGTTGGGTTTTTTTTTTTGTTATATATAAAGCGTAAAAAAAAAAGCGTAAAAAAGTAAAAAAAGAAAAGGCAGCTAGCAAAACAATTATTACATAGGAGAAAATAATATGATACTGTCTTAAGGAAATATATGGTCAATAGACTAATGAAACCTCATCTTGCAGTTGGTAACACCTCCCTCCTACAAGTTGGGCTGCTGCAACATTCTCCGTGTGGGGCTTCCCTTGGAGACTGTTTGGGATCGTCAAAAGCTGACAAAGATAGATGGCCAGAGCACCAACAGGAGTGACATCAACCGGTCTTGAATTCCCATTCTATAGCAGTTGCGTCATCTCCCAGTTTAGTTCCAGGCCAAATTCCGAGCACTGGTTTTGACTGGTAAAGCTGTTAAGTGCCTTGGGTCCCAGTTATCTGAAGGAGTCCTCTGACTGCATGAACCGCCCTAGATATTTAGATCACCCCAAAGTGGACTCTGTGGCCTTTTACCCCACTGAGGTCTCTGTCCTCCCCAGGCTCCTTCCCCAAATCTCCAGGCATTTCTTAACCTGGATTTGGCAACCCAGCCCCCATCTCCTGCCAGCCACTAAGGAGGACCTGCCAAGCTTCCTACAGAGATCAGTTGATCAGGAGAAAATTATCCCTGCTGGGGAGCACCCAGACAAGGCACCGATCTCCTGCACGGTCAACAATTGGCCACTGTCACGAAGACCTGAGAGAACTTATCTCCTTGGAGTTCTGCTCATTCAGAGGGTGGACTCTATGATCACATATCCCTTCTGAACTCCTTTCCCCCCACCTCAAAGCTCTGCCCACCCCAACCCCCACCCCTAAACCAGCAGGAATTTCTCAACCCCGACTTGGCACCCCCCCCCCCCCTTTGTGCTGTCTGTTTATTTCCTTTTTCTTCCCACTGGCGGGTCTTTCAATTGATGCTGATTTTGAGGACTGATTGCCGCCGATTGTTTCATTGTCTTAGCGCTGGCTCATTTATCTCTGTTGATCCTGCGTTTTGCTTATGGAACTGTTGTTTTCAGCCATGGCTTGGAAACCGTCGTGCGAGCCTTTTGTGCGGGAGGGGGAAAGCCAGGATACACAAAGGAGCGTGCCAGTTGGAAGCGTTTTTGCCAAGAAGGCCAGGGGGCTTGGCCAGGGGGGGCACCTCCCTCCTGGGCTGCCATTGGGTGGGAGCTCGGAACGAGCAAGCACTTCCAATTGGATCCCTTGCTTATGGTCTGTTCAAGGGCTGTGGTCCCCCACTTCTTTTCACTGTGTGTTTGTTAGATTTGCTTCCCTTCCGTGTGGGAATTGTACAGTTTTTAGATACGACAAGTGAAGGCCAACAGAGCTGACAGGAGGGGAATTCCCTAGCAGCCCCTTGCAGAGCAATTCATGGGTCAGCTGCTTTATTTATTTGTTCATTCCCTCATGTTTGTTTGTTTGTTCCTTCGTTCCTTCGTTCCTTCGTTCCTTCCTTCCTTCCTTCGTTCCTTCCTTCCTTCCTTCCTTCATTCATTCATTCATTCATTCATTCATTCATTCATTCATTCATTGCATTTATTCCATGCTCCTCCCAGGATAGCTGAGACTGATTGCAACAAATCAATAAAAACCACAATTAATACAGAAGACAATAAAGCCATTTCATAATTAATGTGACATTAAAAGCTATTAACATTAAGCATTAGAACCAGTTAATAATAAGATACTGGAAACGGTTTTCTTGAGTGTCGAAGAAGAAGTAGAAGAAGAAGAAGAAGAAGAAGAAGAGTTGGTCCTTATATGCCGCTTTTCTCTACCCGAAGGAGTCTCAAAGCGGCTTACAGTCGCCTTCCCTTCCTCTGCCCACAACAGACACCCTGTGAGGTGGGTGAGGCTGAGAGAGCCCTGAGATTCTTGTTTGGTCAGAACATTTTTATCAGTGCCGTGGCAAGCCCAAGGTCACCCAGCTGGCTGCATGTGGGGGAGGAGCAGGGAATCAAACCCTGCTCACCAGATTAGAAGTCCGCACTCCTAACCACTACACCAAACTGGGTCTCACATCAACCGCCCTAATGCTGCCACCCCTACAGCAGGGGGCTGTGGTAGGGCGAGCACACATGCGTGCACATGCCCACGCGCACGCACCGCCACTGCTCCTGCTTGCTGCGACACTCGTTGTGGTGCTGGCCAAGAGGGTGGCTCCGAGGTGGTGTGGAGGAAGCCAGCACCATGCTGCCACTGTGTCTGCTGCCACTGCTGAGCTGTCTTGGCGACCTCCGGGAAAGGACCAAATGACCCCTTGAGGGGTCGCGACCCCCGTGTTGAGCACCACTGCTGTAGGTGATGTGAATGACCTCTCCCCCTGAGACCCTGGAGACCCACTGCAAGTCAGGATAGACAAGACTAGCCAACGGCTGGAAATGCGGGAGGGGAAAATTCCATACCTTTGTACCGCCATTTCTTCATTATCATTGTTATAAATATTGTTCGTTTTTTAAGCGGAACTTTTAATGGATTTTTTATTGTTGAGATGTTGTTTTTTATGATATGTTTGTGAACCGCCGACAGACAGCGAATGCCGAGAGCAGCCCCAGCTTGAAGGAATGAGCTTCCGGAGGAGCTGCAGGCCCGGCAGGATCTTTCGGTGTTCTGCAGGGCCTGGAAAACGGAGCTCTTCCGCCAGGCCTATGGTTGAGGCCGGCCAGCAAGGAAGATTGAAAGGGTACAGAGGAGAGCAACGAGGATGATCTGGGGCCAAGGGACCAAGCCCTATGAAGATAGGTTGAGGGACTTGGGAATGTTCAGCCTGGAGAAAAGGAGGTTGAGAGGGGACATGATAGCCCTCTTTAAGTATTTGAAAGGTTGTCACTTGGAGGAGGGCAGGATGCCGTTTTCTGTTGGCTGCAGAGGAGAGGACACGCAGTAATGGGTTTAAACTACAAGTACAACGATATAGGCTAGATATCAGGGGAAAAATTTCACAGTCAGAGTAGTTCAGCAGTGGAATAGGCTGCCTAAGGAGGTGGTGAGCTCCCCCTCACTGGCAGTCTTCAAGCAAAGGTTGGATACACACTTTTCTTGGATGCTTTAGGATGCTTAGGGCTGATCCTGCGTTGAGCAGGGGGTTGGACTAGATGGCCTGTATGGCCTCTTCCAATTCTAGGATTCTGTGATTCTATGATTCTATGTGGGCCCTCCCTACATGGGTGGCGGTAGCGAGGTACATCTGTGCCCTCGGTTCAACCTCTCCCTATTAGTGTGAGTTAGGTTGGGTATGTATTTTCTGCTGCAGCATCTTTTCTGGTTTTTCCTTTTCAGGGTTTTGTATTGTATTTAAGGGACCGCCTGTTTTAACGGGTTTTATGGGGTTTTTAGCCTAACATTGTGACCCGCCTCGAGCCCTTGAGGAGAGGCAGGCAATAAATTTAAACATAAATACATAAATAAAACAATTATTAAATCAGATAAATAAATGATAAGACGGAGCTTGACGGATCGATGGCCTGGCTTGGTGGAAGGCGGCTTCCTCTATTGCGTGACTTATTTCCCCGGGGCTATGGCAAATCTAATCCCAGTCATGGACCCTAGGATGGGAAGCAGTCTGTGCCACTGAGAGCAAAGCTGGGGCCAGTCTCCTCCCTTTGACTTACAGGGCAGCTTTTGGGCTCCATGCCAACTCTTAGTCAACCCTTCCAGCTGCTCTTCTTCTCCCTCAAAAGGAAGGAGCAGCCAGTTTGAGAGATGATGTCCCTCCCTGGCTTGGCAGCTCAATGTCCATAACTCTCTGCATCCCAATTAAGAGGCCAGAGCATGCTGTAAAAGCAAGAGATGGAAAATTATCGATTGGACATGCCTGAAGCTCTGCCAGGGCCTCCCACTGCGGATGTGTCTCCTCCTTTGCAGCATCTTCTCCACCAGCCTGAGGATTGGGCCTGGTCCAACCCATCAGACCTTTGCATCTTTGTAAGCATGTCCTGTTGGCGCCCGCTTTGCCCCTAGGAGGCTGACTTCGACTGCCGACTTGTTGGGATGGCCCTTCTGCTGCAGCACTGTTCCATCCCCGGCACTGCCTGAATACTCTAGTGAAGCCCCTGGGGGGGGGGGGGAATTGCAGTCAGCAAGTAATTTCGTGAAGTCAGCTCTGAAGGGCTGTTGTTAAGCTTTTTAAGCAGCTGAGCTGTACCTCTTTGCTCACTAGTGGTACCAGGTGGTCGGTGCTGGAACTGCAGCCAGGAACAGTGGAAAAACCCTTGCACATGGTCTGGGACAGGGGTAGTCAAACTGCGGCCCTCCAGCTGTCCATGGACCACAATTCCCAGAAGCCCCTGCCAGCGAATGCTGGCAGGGGCTTCTGGGAATTGTAGTCCATGGACATCTGGAGGGCCGCAGTTTGAATACCCCTGGTCTGGGAGATCTCTTTGTTTATGCTGGGCTCCCGCCCACTTCCTGCTTCTTCAGAAAGAGCAGCTGAGTGTGTTTCCTTTTGCTGAACCAAGGAGCAGCCATGAGGTTTTTTGCTCTCTCCATTTGCTGTTTCGTGGGATGTAGTCTGCCTGAGCCAGCCAAAGGGGCTTGCAATGTGTTTTCTTTGTAACTCTCTTTTAAGCTTTTGTACTGTGCTTCAGTAAGGAGACTAAGTCAGCTGAACATGATATATTTTGCAAATAATCTTTCCCAGTAAAGATTCTCTCTTTTAAACCTCAAAGCCCTATGTATGCACTATCTGTGCATACTTTCAAAACAGTCGGTTACTCTGCAGCTCTAGTTTCCTTTAAAACGAATAACTACATTGTTTCAAAATGGTCTGTTACTCTGCAGCTCTAATTTTCTCGAGGGACCTGGGATGGAGTCTAGTCCGAAAGTCCCCAACACTCTGGCACATTTGAAGGTGTGAGAAGGGGAGCCCAAAGTATTTGTGGGAGGGCCTGGTAACTGAACTGATGAAATACCCTTCTTTCCATGTACGATGTCAATAACTACTAGAAAGTCCAACCATCATCAAGGGACAGGAAAAGAAATAATATAACCCACTCCTTCATGATTGCTTGCATGAATGCATTCAGGGGGAAAAAAGAATGCCCAGGCTTCTCTTGATTCTAGAAATCTGTAAGGTGAGGTATATTGAGTATAGTTATCTCACTCTTAGCTTAGGCTTCTTTTAGCCTAGGTCATTGTGCAAGTCCCAAGCTCAAGGATTGCTTTGAGTCAGATAGATAGTTAAACTTTAATTTCATACAGCCTTTTAAAAAGTTTCCCCCCAATATATCAGAATGTTCCAGTTTTCTTTGTGTTCAATAATAAATTATTTCCAGCCCATCTGTTCATGTTGTGTTGTATCCTAGTTTGACTAGGGAACCTGTGAAGAACTCCTTTAAAAAAATTTAAGAATGACTGCTCTAGATCAGGGATAGTCAACCTGTGGTCCTCCAGATGTCCATGGACTACAATTCCCACGAGCCCCTGCCAGCATTTGCTGGCAGGGGCTCATGGGAATTGTAGTCCATGAACATCTGGAGGACCACAGGTTGACTACCTCTGCTCTAGAGGAGATCAGACTCTGAGGAACTCTAGCAGGGAATTTTCATAATGTGGAGATTGCTTTTGAGGGTTTTTTGGGGGGGGAAATTGTTTTGTGTGTGTGTGTGTGTTTTTTTGCAAAATGTGCCTTCACCACTGAAAGCCGGCCCATCCAGTACACACTATGTGCAGTGCTTCCCTTCTGCCTGTTTGGTGTAGTGGTTAGGAGTGTGGACTTCTAATCTGGCAAGGTGGGTTTGATTCCGCACTCCCCCACATGCAGCCAGTTGGGTGACCTTGGGCTCGCCATGGCACTGATAAAGCTGTTCTGACCGAGCAGTGATATCAGGGCTCTCTCAGCCTCACCCACCCTACAGGGTGTCTGTTGTGGGGAGAGGAAGGGAATTGAGACTCCTTCTGGTAAAGAAAAGCGGCATTTAAGAACCAACTCTTCTTCTACTTCTCCTCCTCCTCCTCCTCCTCCTCCTTTTAGTATTCTACTGAGTCTTTGTCTAATATGTGTTGACTGTGAATGTAGCCACCATAAACTACAAAGCCCATGATACAGTGTGCCTGAGGACGAGGTGCTTGTGTACCAAGGGAAAACCTGCCCCTCAAAAAGCAGACACACTGTAACTGCTTAGAAGGTTTGCAAAACGCCATAAGTCCCCTAGCACCTTCTCTGGATATGTCCAAAATCCAGTTTTAGAATTTGACGGTGACATGTCTTCTACAGCTGTCTCCCTTGATCATTCTCCATTGCTATCTGGAGTTAAGTGAGGAATGATTTCTGAACCGTAACCTGTGCAGACGTGTTCCCTCCCAGTCAGGCCCTGGCTCTCTTTCTGAAGTCCACCAAATTAAGTAAGCTGTTCTCTTGCAGCTTCCTTCTGTCTCCCAGGGGCTCCACCAACTTTTGTGGGCCCAGCTATCTCCTTCCTGGTCCACAGATACCAGAGCTTCATCTCCTGCCTGCACTACCTTCCACCTCCAGGTCATACAAGACCTTCTTGTCTTGGAATGTTGCTGTCATCAAGGGATGGTAAAGCTGTATTCCCAGTTTCTGCTCTGATTGGTCTATTGTTGACAGGACAACCGAGGCTTCTCCAGCTACGGTGGTCAAGATAGGACATTCCAGACTGCCCATGTTTAGTATATCTAGGACTGTTGTAGGACTCTACATTTCCCCATACCCATTGACAGAGTCGCCTATTTCCTCACCATGGTGGGTCTTTCCCAACACCGCCTGAAGGCCAACCACCATTGCTCAAATGACAGGGGCAAGACAGTACAGAAGATGCCACTGGTGCATCAGTATCCTCTCCCCCTGGCCTGTCCCCCCAAGTCTCCCAGGGGTTCTAGGGATGTAGCCAGCAGCCCTCCCTGTTGAATAGGCAAATGGGTACCCAGCCTGGATAGATGAGAAGAAAAAGAGGTTCCCTCAAACAGCTTCCACCTAAAACAGGGCACCTTCCATGGAGTGACTCACAAGGGAGAGTTCAGAAATAAGCCTAGGAGATCCAGGAGTCTTCGTAGACCATACATTGAGCATGAGTCAGAAGGATGACTCAGTGGCTAAGAAGGCAAATGGGATTCTGGGCTGTATCAAATGGAGTATCGTGTCCAGATCACGGGAGGTGATGGTACCGTTTTACTCTGCTCTGGTTCGGCCTCACTTGGAGTCCTGTGTTCAGTTTTAGGCACCCCAGTTGAAGAGGGATGTAGACAAACTGGAATGTGTCCAGAGGAGGGCAACAAAGATGGTGAGGGGTTTGGAGACCAAGACGTATGAAGAAAGGTTGGGGGGAGCTTGGTCTGTTTAGCCTGGAGAGGAGGTGACTGAGAGGGGATCTGGTCACCATCTTCAAGTAGTTAAAAGGCTGCCATGTAGAGGATGGAGCAGAATTGTTCTCTCTTGCCCCAGAGGGACAGACCAGAACAAATGGGATGAAATTAATTCAAAAGAAATTCCATCTAAACAGCCGGAAGAAGTTACTGACAGAGTGGTATCTCAGGGTAACAGGCTTCCTCGGGAGGTGGTGGTTCTCCATCTTTGGAAATATTTAAATAGAGGCTGCATAGCCATCTGACAGAGAGGCTGATTCTGTGAAGGCAAAGAGGTGGCAGGTTACAGTGGTTGGGAGTGTCCAGCATAGTGCAGGGGTTGGACTAGATGACCCATGAGACCCCTTCCAACTCTATGATTCTATGATTCTTTGATTCTAAGCCCACTCCTCCAATTCAGGAAGTTGGGCATTTTCATCTTCAACCTGCTATTAAACATGTGATTCAACAAAATAGGATCGTAGACCCCCTATGGATTAGTATTCTAAGGAATGTGGCTTATTTATTGATTTATTACATTTATATACCGCCACTCCCAGCCTGCTGGCTCGTGGCGGTTTAAATCCAATAAAAAAACATAGAAACCTCATAAAACCACATAAAACCATAACAATTACAGAAATGTCAAACACTGAAATCCCAGGAAGCATCAGAGATGTGTAGCTAGCATATTAAAAGTGCTCACCAAACCACAGCAGAGGACACAACCCTAATAAGGCCTCTCTCATGTGTGAACTCTTCGGTGTCGATTCAAATCACTTTTCATCTTAAGTAGGGCAACTGCTCGGCATGCAGAAGGTCCCGGGTTCCATCCCTGGCATCTCCAGTTTAAAGAAGGAGAAGGAGAAGGAGAAGGAGGAGGAGGAGGAGGAGGAGGAGGAGGAGGAGGAGGAGAAGGAGAAGGAGAAGGAGAAGGAGAAGGAGAAGGAGAAGAAGAAGAAGAAGAAGAAGAAGAAGAAGAAGAAGAAGAAGAAGAAGAAGAAGAGTTGGTTCGCCTTCCCTTTCCTCTCCCCACAACAGACACCCTGTGAGGGAGGTGAGGCTGAGAGAGCCCTCAGATTACTGAAGAAGAAGAAGGAAGAAGAAGAAGATCTTCTTCTTCTTCCTTCTTCTTCTTCTTCTTCTTCTACTACTACTACTTGTACTTTTCTTTTTCTACTGACATGCAGCATTGGAGCTTGTGATGAGGAGCATTCATTGACCACTCTTGCCTGAGTGCAGCCTGAAGAATGGATTACTGTACATGCACGAAGGAGGGCCGCTTGGATAGATTTCAGAAACAGAATCGCATACAGCTAGAAAAGAACACAAAGGGCCATCCAGCCCACCCCCCACCCACCCCACCTTCTTGCGGGTTCTAAATTCACACCCTCTTGACATGTGCTCATCCGGCCTCCTCCTAAATACTTCCAACAAAGGAGATTCCACCCCCCTCTGGGGCAGCAGATTCCAACTACAGACATCTCTTGACTACCGCTGCCATTGATCCACAGCTCCTCTGCCCGCATGCCTTCTCTGATGCTGTGCAGAGGGTAACCAGACACATCCCGGAGACTGCTAGGGGAAGGGGAAGGTTTCTTCCTCTTGCTTCAGAGGTCAGCTGGGTCAGCTGCAAGAAAAAAGTTAGATGTGAGTAGAGGAGCAACTTTAAGAATAACAAGATTTGAAGAATGTACGTTTATCATAGAATCAAAGAATCATAGAGTTGGAAGGGGCCATACAGGCCATCTAGTCCAACCCCCTGCTCAACGCAGGATCAGCCCTAAGCATCCTAAAGCATCCAAGAAAAGTGTGTATCCAACCTTTGCTTGAAGACGGCCAGTGAGGGGGAGCTCACCACCTCCTTAGGCAGCCTATTCCACTACTGACCTACTCTGACTGTGAAAAACTTTTTCCTGATATCTAGCCTATATCGTTGTACTTGAAGTTTAAACCCATTACTGCGTGTCCTCTCCTCTGCAGCCAACAGAAACAGCCTCCTGCCCTCCTTCAAGTGACAACCTTTCAAATACTTAAAGAGGGCTATCATGTCCCCTCTCAACCTCCTTTTCTCCAGGCTGAACATTCCCAAGTCCCTCAACCTATCTTCATAGGGCTTGGTCCCTTGGCCCCAGATCATCCTCGTTGCTCTCCTCTATACCCTTTCAATTTTATCTACGTCCTTCTTGAAGTGAGGCCTCCAGAACTGCACACAGTCCTCCAGGTGTGGTCTGACCAGTGCCGTATACAATGGGACTATGACATCTTGTGATTTTGATGTGAGGCCCCTGTTGATACAGCCCAAAATGGCATTTGCCTTTTTTACCGCTGCATCACACTGCCTGCTCATGTTTAGTTTACAATCCACAAGTACCCCAAGGTCTCGTTCACACACAGTATTACCTAGAAGGGTATCCCCCATCCAGTAGGATGTGAATCAAAGCAGCAGGTATCTAATGAAGAGAGCTTTGACTCTCGAAACACGCTCACAAAGTCTGCATTCCACAGGGGGTTGGACTAGATAACCCTGGAGACCCCTTTCAACTCTATGAGTCTATGATTCTGTTCTGTGATCTGCTCCTGGACCTAATTGTGCCGGTTCTACCTCCAGTGCAATTGGAAGATCCAGCCCCTGGTCTCCGTCCTTCTATTCTGGCCACGCAGTTGAGCCTTTCCCTTCTTTTGTTCCCCTTGATCTATTTACCTGCTCTACTCGAACGGCATCCTTTTCTTGACCCATGTAAACCATTCCTTCTTAATAAATCTCCCTTGCTGGAGCTTAATCAGTCTTGAGTTATTGTTGCTGAAGGGGTGTTTAGGAGCTGAGCGAGCCGGTTAACTTTGGGGGGAAATTGATTTTTGTAAGCGTGCGAGGCGGCGAGTCGAGCAGAGGGTGATTCGCAGGGCTTCTCGCCTAGGGGGCGGACGGCGGGGTGCTCAGGGTGCGTTTTCGGAACAGAAACGATGGCGTCCCCAAACGTATCATGACTGCAGATGCTGGAACGCCAGCGGGGGCGCTCAAGTCCTGCTCACCAGTGGAAAACAAGGGAGCTGTTTTTGCACCAACAGTTGGCCTGCATGCGAGTCACTCAGGCCTGTTTGCCAGGTTAGCTTCCACCTGTTCAAACAATCCATTGCCGCTAGCAGCATTTTGCATGTGGGCGTTCTCATACCATCCAACAGAAGTCCAAGTTCCCCTTCTGTACTGACATTGCTGAGAGCTGTTCCACAGCTGATCCCCAACTTGGGTGATCCTGCTTTGAGCAGGGGGTTGGGCTAGATGACCTGTGTGGCCCCTTCCAACTCTATGATTCTATGACTCTAGGGCTATGCAAGAGCTCCCCAAGGATTAGGTTTGGATGGCTGCTGATGTCACGAATTCCCACTGGAGCCCACTTCCCCTGTTGCTTGACAGGCCTCGCCTCTTTCTCCCCAATGGAAAAAAAACAATAAATGAAACATGCAGAACGTTTTTGTCGGGATCCAGCACAGTGATTACTATTACTATTACTATTACTATTACTATTACTATTACTATTACTATTACTATTACTATTACTATTACTATTACTATTACTATTACTACTATCACTACTACTACGATGACGATAACTACTACTACTACTACTACTATTATTATCATCATCATCATCATCATTATTATTATTATTATTGGATATATTACTCGCCACTCCCAGACAAGCTGGCTTGTGGTGGGTTACATACAAAATACAAACAATAATACAACCTCCAATTAAAAACCCTATAAAATTAGAGAAAAATACAAAAACCACGTGGCAGAAAGAATAACACTTTATCTGACAGCCTCCACTAAGAGCCGGGGTGGCTGGAGAGGGGTGTGACACCTAACCATGCCAATGGGCCGGCGTGGAAGCATATCTTCCAGGGGGGAGCCCCATCTGATCTTCTCCTAGCACTAGCCCTGGCCTCAACCATAGACCTGGCGGAAGAGCTCCGTTTTGCATGCCCTGCGGAAAGCTGAAAGGAACTGTGGACAATCAAGGCTGCCCTAGCATGAAGCTACCGCAGGTCACCTCTTGGGTCAAATGATTGATTGGCTGGCTCCCACATCTTACTTCCGCACCCACTTCTCTGAAGGGGCCTGTCACCACTTCCGGGGTTCCTCAAAGCCTGAAGAATATTTTAGGGGTTCCTCCGTGGCCAAAAGGTTGGAAAAGGTTGGTTTAAATAAAGAGGGAGTGAACCAGTCAGTCAGTTTTTAATAAAGGAGCATTGGGTTAGATCCAGCATGGACTTCCCGCTTGTGGTCATCTGCTTGCCCAAATCCAAGAAAAAGATGGCGGGAGCCGTTTGTGCTAAGTTTGGCTTTTCATATCCCACTAACATTTTCACTTGTGTGCTGTATTTATTATCATAGAATCATAGAATCATAGAGTCGGAAGAGGCCATACAGGCCATCTAGTCCAACCCCCAATACGTATAATATGTATTATATATACGTATGTACTGTATGTATGTAATACAGCCTTTCTCCACGTTTTATTTACTATTGAGAACCCCCTGAAACAATTATCAGGCTTCCAGAAGCCCCAGAAGTGGCACAATCATGCAGAATATGGTTGGGAAGCAGAGCTGTGGACATGCCCACCCAGGGTCCCTTCCCTTCCCACCCCCTCCAGGTCTGTCATTGGTTATGGGGGGGGGGGATAGACATGACTATATATGGTCATATCACCCAATAAATGTTTAACAATCTTTTAAATATATATATTAAAAGCCAGTTAACTCCCACCCATTCAGGAAACCCTTCCAGGGCCGTCAAGAAACCCCAGAGCTTCACAACCCCCTGGTTGAGAAAGCCTGATGTAATGGAACCATTTGCTCCTTCCCTAGGACCTGTGTGACTTAGTTTGGTCCTACAGTAGGGCTCCTACTGGCTGGAGCTTTGGTTTCAGTTTCTAGTTTTGTATGCTGGCTGAGGCTGTTGGCTATTGGAGTGGTCTCCTTCTCAACTAACTCCTGTCCGGATATGTCAGGTTGTCTCCATCAAAGAGACTTAAGAACAGGTTTATGAGTGAGTCCTATAACCAGGGAACCCACAACCAGAGGGGGACATTGCAACTCACTCAAGATCTCATGCAACCAATTTCTGGCCACTGTAACAGGCAGGGAAGATATTGGTCTGAAGAGCAGAAGACAGTTGGAGTCTGGTGGCAACTTTAAGGCCAACAAAGTTTAATTCTGGGTATAAGTTTCCTATAAGTTTCATTCTTCAGATATGGTGAAACAGAATTGCCTCAACCCTTCCCTACAGGTTTGCATTTTGTAGGTTGCACAAGATCTATTGATTGATTTGATTTGGTGATTTCTATGCCGCCCCTCCTAGACCAGCTAGCTCATGGCGGCTCACAACAGCAAGATGATACAAAGTTTTGAAACATGACATTGCACCCTTCTCCCACCCACCCTCTCTGTCCCTCCCAAGCCCTACCAAGCTGTTAGATATTGCTATTTGGGCCTGGAAGGATATAAAGACAGATATCAAAGCACCAGAGGTGCCAAAGGCACCGGAGGGGGGGGGGCAGATCTTCCACATCCAGTCCTCAATCAAACGCCTGGCAGAAGAGCTCCATCTTGCACGTCATGCAGAACTGAAGAAGTTCTGTCAGGGCCCTAAGCTCTTCCGGGAGCTCATTCCACCCGGTCAAGGCAAGGAGAATTGCTTGAGGGCCAGAGATCTCCAACCAGTGTCCACAGAGTGCAAAATCCTAAAGGGGGCATAGTGGATTAAAAGGTCCCTCAAATTTATTTGGCCTGGGCCACATCTGGCCTTGAAGGTTAATACCAAACTTTGAACTTTATTTGGTATTCAACTGGTAGCCAAAGCAGCCATATCTGCAGATGTATTGCACCAAATGAAACTAGGCTGAATTAATATAATTATGTCATCTAAATCAAATACATCAGGGTTATTTTGTGCATGCACCTCCTCTGGCATTTAGTTAGCTGGCTGGACCTCCTATAAATCAAGGGGAGAACCGGCGTCACCTGCTGTGCAGCTTCCAAAGGGGCTGCTCGACGGAAGCAAATGAAAACCCGCCACCCCTGTTACTGTGCAGCCGCAAGGCTGTTCGGCACCCCGCTTGAGGGCATCTGAGCCTTTGCTTGTGAGCACTCCCAGCTGTCAGAAAGAGGATGCTGGCCTGCCAACAGCATTCTGCACATCATGGGCAGCCACCCAATCACTTGCTTTGGCATGTTATTGTGCCTGGCTCGTAACACTGAGGAGTATTCGGAGTTGAAAAGCCGTGATATCAGGCTTTGTCCCCGAGCTCCGAGGGTAAAAGATGGTTCTGTGATGTCCTGAACAGATTGATTGATTGATTTTTGAGATTTCTAAACTGCCCCTCTCCAAAACGGGCCTCGGGGTGGTGGACATCAGTAAAAAAAATACAAAATACAAATCCCGATAAAGCTGAATAAAATACTAAAACTCGAGAACCAATTTCCTTAAATCCGACTATCCCGCTTCGTTCTAAGCGTAACGTTCAAACGAGCCAGGAAAACAAGCAAGATGTATTCTAGCCACCCTGGCTCAGAACAGGAGTAACCATTCGGCAGAAAATCCCAGAGTGGGGTAGATGGGGAGCCCAGACAGATAACTGGGGTGCTGTCCATGTCTCAACCAGATGCCCAATGGGAGAGCGCCATTTTTCGGGCACTTCAAAAGTTTGAGAGTTTCCTAAGGGCCTGCGTTTCTGCCGGCAGCTCATTCCACAAGGATCTGGTCAAGGCCAGAAGCACCTCTTTGGGTATGCGGTCAACATTCAGCAGATCAGATGCTCTTCCGCAGGTCTATGGTTGAGGCTGAGGCAGTGGGGGAAGATCAATGGGGCCCCCCTGGTGTTAAGCTTCAACTCAATTACTTCATCTCTCCTGCCTCCTCCCTCTAGAGGTAGGGTTTGGGGGTAGAGGGGGGAGTTTCTGCCATGTTGTTGGATTGTTAGTCCACTGTATTGTATTTTTTTGTCCATTTTATTAGGGTTTTTAATGGGGGTTTTAACTGGACATCTGTAACCCGCCATGAGACTACTTGGGAGTGGCAGGTAATAATAAGGAAACATACCTAGCCTCAACCAGGGCCAGGGCCTTTTCAGTCCTGGCCCCTACCTGGTGGAATGAGCTTCCAGGCAAGCTGTGGGCCCTGCGGGATTTGCCAGCATTCCGCAGGGCCTGCAAAACGGAGCTCTTCCACCAGGCTTTTGGTTGAGGCTGGAGTCAGCAAATGAGAGGCATGCCCCCCCCCCTTGGGACTAGCAGTTACACCACGCCCTCCATTCTTCCTGCCGCTCTGGCAGTGGGGGGTGGGAACAAGATTGTTTTTTCCGTCATATTAGGATTTTTAAAGTCTTTTAATGGGTATTTTAATTGGGGTTAAGACTGTTCTTACCCACCACGAGCCTTGCAGGGAGTGGCGGGAAATTAATTAATTAAATAATAATAATAATAATAATAATAATAATAATAATAATAATAATAATAATAATAATAATAATAATAATAATAATAATATAGGGGGGTTTCCGCCATGTTGTTGGATTGTTGGCCTACTGAATTATAATTTTTGTCCATTTCAATAGGGTTTTTAATGGGGCTTTTAACTGTAACCCACCACGAGCCTACTTGGGAGTGGTGGGTAATAAATTTAACAACAACAACAACAACAACAGCAACAACAACAACAATATGTGCATGTATACGCAAGGCCCTGAGTGAACGCATTTACGTGGCAGCTGTCCCCCAGCCAGACCGACAGCTCTGTCTTGGTCTTGGGTATGTCTGAGCAGTGGCCCTTGGATTTCCAAGGGGCCACCTGCCACGGCTGGTGCTGCGAACTACCATTCCCAGAGGGCCGTGTGTCAAGGCCTGTGTGCCACGCCTCCAGATGTGTGCATGAGCGATCCTTATGAGCTTGGAGAGCGAGAACTCTCCGAGTGCTGGGGAAGCCTACGAGTCCTATCGCTGGATGCTTGCTGAGAGAGCTCCTCGTGTCTGAAGGGAGCCAGCAGGAGTTTGCTCATCACTCCTCAACAGTCCTGTCCAGAGCTTTCATGGTGTGCTCCTCCGGTTCCTTTTTCCTCCGGCTGTCGATGGGCACTCGGGGAATTTTTATCGCTGACAGCCATCCAGGCTGGGTTGGAGGGAAAATTAAAAACAGTTTCAATCAAAGGCACCAGCAGAGATCGGTCCCCCCCCCCCCACTGGGCTTCCCTTACTGGGCTCCCTGCCAGTTTACTCTCCCCCCCCCACACACACACACCAGCAAATTCCCCAGCAAGCGTTTCCAAGCAACAATATTTGAGATACGGCTATGAACACACGATAATTATTTTATTATATGTTTCTCTCGTTGCATCAGGGAGAGATCCCGAACGTGAGATCCGCTGAGTTAAGAAGCCCTGGAAGGGGATGACTGCGGGGTGGAGCAGCCAAAATGAGGCTGGAGGGAGAGAATTTTAGGGCTGGGGGCCCCCAAGCATGGGGTGTACACCTCTCTCCTGGCAATGAACCGGGAGGTTTGAACGACCCCCCAGCGGGGGACTTGCCTTTTCATGTGCCAAGCCTGCAAGCCGAGCAAATCTTCTGCCAATGGGTTCCAGTAGTCACTGCCTTGGGGATCTGGCTGTCTCTTTAGGGATCTGGCAGCTCCAAGATCTAGTCAGAGCAGCCACTGAGTGGCTCAGCCCAGTGGAGGGAGCTTGATGCTTTATTCTGCCCCCGAGATGAAGGAATCAGAACCCACAGCTGCGGTGCCATATGGAGAGGGACATCTGAAGCAGAGTTATAGCGTTCCTGTTCCAGGGAAATCAATGGGCATAGAAGGGGGGAATCTCGGTTTAGGATGACACTGTGAGATTCACAGGGCCCTTTGCTCCTATGGAAGTATCTGGGGAAGAAGAGCTGTTAAGCTTTGTACCCTGCTTTCACTCCCTGAAGGGGTCTCAGAGCAGCTTACTACCGCCTCCCCTTCCTCTCCCCACAACAGACATCCTGCGAGGTAGGTGAGGCTGAGAGAGCTCTGAGAAAACTGGGACTGGCCCAAAGTTATAGAATCCTAGAGTTGGGGGGGGGGCTTAGAGGCCATCTAATCCAACCCACTACTCAATGTAGGATCAGCCTCAAGCATCCAGAAAGGTCTCTTGAGAGCCAGTTTGGTGTAGTGGTTAGGAGTGTGGACTTCTAATCTGGCAAGCCGGGTTCGATTCTGCACTCCCCCACCTGCAGCCAGCTGGGGTGACCTTGGGCACTGATAAAGCTGTTCTGACTGAGCAGCAATTCCATGGGATCTCTCAGCCTCACCCACCTCACAGGGTGTCCGTTGTGGGGAGAGGAAAGGGAAGGCGACTGTACGCTGCATTGAGACTCCTTTGGGTTGAGATAAGCGGCATATAAGAACCAACTCTTCTTCTTCTTCAGTAATCTCAGGGCTCTCCCAGCCTCACCTCCCTCACAGGGTGTCTGATGTGGGGAGAGGAAAGGGAAGGCGACTGTACGCTGCATTGAGACTCCTTTGGGTTGAGATAAGCGGCATATAAGAACCAACTCTTCTTCTTCTTCAGTAATCTCAGGGCTCTCCCAGCCTCACCTCCCTCACAGGGTGTCTGTTGTGGGGAGAGGAAAGGGAAGGCGACTGTACGCTGCATTGAGACTCCTTTGCGTTGAGATAAGCGGCATATAAGAACCAACTCTTCTTCTTCTTCAGTAATCTCAGGGCTCTCCCAGCCTCACCTCCCTCACAGGGTGTCTGATGTGGGGAGAGGAAAGGGAAGGCGACTGTACGCTGCATTGAGACTCCTTTGGGTTGAGATAAGCGGCATATAAGAACCAACTCTTCTTCTTCTTCAGTAATCTCAGGGCTCTCCCAGCCTCACCTCCCTCACAGGGTGTCTGTTGTGGGGAGAGGAAAGGGAAGGCGACTGTACGCTGCATTGAGACTCCTTTGGGTTGAGATAAGCGGCATATAAGAACCAACTCTTCTTCTTCTTCAGTAATCTCAGGGCTCTCCCAGCCTCACCTCCCTCACAGGGTGTCTGATGTGGGGAGAGGAAAGGGAAGGCGACTGTACGCTGCATTGAGACTCCTTTGGGTTGAGATAAGCGGCATATAAGAACCAACTCTTCTTCTTCTTCAGTAATCTCAGGGCTCTCCCAGCCTCACCTCCCTCACATGGTGTCTGATGTGGGGAGAGGAAAGGGAAGGCGACTGTACGCTGCATTGAGACTCCTTTGGGTTGAGATAAGCGGCATATAAGAACCAACTCTTCTTCTTCTTCAGTAATCTCAGGGCTCTCCCAGCCTCACCTCCCTCACAGGGTGTCTGTTGTGGGGAGAGGAAAGGGAAGGCGAATGTAAGCCGCTTTGAGACTCCTTCGGGTAGAGAAAAGCGGCATAGAAGAACCAACTCTTCTTCTTCTTCAATTCTGGATCTCCAGATTCAAGGCCGTCGCTCTTAACCACAACACCAAGTTGGCTCCCTGGTGGAGAAGACAGCTGGTGTCCCAGGAGACTGTGGGCCTCTTTGACTAATGCTCAGGTAGATTATGGGAAGGCAGAGGGCTTGTGAGCCTATTTCTTAGGGCAGGTTGCTTAGGCAGCATGGTGTCGTGGTTAAGAGCGGCGGCCTCGAATCTGGTGAGCCAGGTTTGGTTCCCCACATCTCTAGGTGCAGCCAGCTGGATGATCTTGGGCTCTTCCCAGCCCTGATAGAGCTGTTCTCACAGAGCAGTCCTTTCAGAGCTCCAGCCTAGACATCAGCTGGTTTCCCTGAGAGCTGTCCTTGGTGCTGAAGACACCAAACCATCCCTGGAGACTTGCTGCTCTTTGCACTTTCAGCACCTTCGAGACCCAAGAGCCAGTTTGGTGCAGTGATTAGGAGTGTGGACTTTTAATCTGGTGAGCCAGGTTTGATTCCCCGCTCCTCCTCCACATGCAGCCAGCTGGGTGACTTTGGGTTCACCACAGCCCTGATAAAGCTGTTCTGACCGAGCAGGAATCTCAGGGCTCTCTCAGCCTCACCTCCCTCACAGGGTATCTGTTGTGGGGAGAGGAAAGGGATGGTGAATGGAAGCTGCTTTGAGATTCCTTCGGGTAGAGAAAAGTGGCATACAAGAACCAACTCTTCTTCTTCTTCTTCTTCTTCTTCTTCTTCTTCTTCTTCTTCTTCTTCTTCTTCTTCTATAGGGTGCCTTCTCACACCCGTCAATCTCCCCCTTGGGCTTGTTCTTAATGCCCTACAGCAGGGGTAGTCAACCTGTGGTCCTCCAGATGTCCATGGACTACAATTCCCATGAGCCCCTGACAGCGTTTGTTGGCAGGGGCTCTTGGGAATTGTAGTCCACGAACATATGGAGGACCACAGGTTGACTACCCCTGCCCTACAGGACAGGCATCACTCAACTGATATGTGTGGGTATAGGGATGGTGTGTGTGTGGGGGGGAGTGACTTCTCTGCTGCCCCTTTCCTCACAAAGTTATTTGCCAAGAGGGGAACTCAAGAAGGGCAGCTGCTCTGTTGTAATTCTTCCCTAAGTGTGGTTTTCGAAGGGAAGCCAGAGGTGTCCTCTTCTAATACCGGTGTTGGACGAGTGCCTTAAAAAATTAGATCTTGAATGCAGCAGTGAGCAGCTGGCATGAAGGATTTCCACCAGCTTTCCTGAGGGACAGAAGGCAGGGGTAAATTGGGGGGTTGAGAGCAGTGGCCTGACATGGGCAATCCCATGGCCAGGAGCAAGCAGGAGAAAGCGTTTCCAGCATCCCAAAGAGGGAGACTTTGGGGTCAGGTTGCCAACCCTGGATTAAGAAATTCCTGGAGATCTGGGATGGAGCTTGGGAAGGACAGAAGGAAATCAGCAGGAATCCAGCCCACCTTTTGAAGCTGTTGTCATCTTGAGGAAGGAAAGCACCAGGATGGGAGACCACCAGGAAACTCCAGGGTCGCTACTACCCAGAGGCCGGCCATGGCAAGCTACCTTGGAATGTCTCTTGCTAGGAAAATGCAGCCGCAGCAGGAAGAGTTAGACTCCTGCCCCCCTTCTGCCCCCAAATCCCTCCTCACCTCCCGCCCCTGGATCCTTCCACCCCCTCCGGAGTGTGTGTGTGTGTACCACCCACTTTGGGAACCCTAAGGCTACACCATGCTTTTGGATGATTTGGGCTGATCCTGCATTGAGCAGGGGGTTGGACTAGATGGCCTGTATGGCCCCTTCCAACTCTATGATTCTGTGATTCTGTGATTCTGTGATTCTGTGATTCTGTGATTCTGTGATTCTATGGTTCTATGGTTCTATGATTCCATACCATACCATATCTCTTTGTGGATGTTTGCCTCTATTTCTAATGGCGTTTCACCAATGGGCACGTATGCTGTTGTCCGTGGGTCAAACCCTACCCAACACGAATCCAGCCACGGATTGTCTCTGCCCTCCTCTTTTGCTGAGAGACTCGTCCCCTTTTATGGGGCTTAGCCACCCCACTCCCCAAACTGCTGCTTTTGGCCGGGAAGCATCTCCTTCCTCCGGTGCTTTCAGCTGTGACACAGCGACACGCCCAGCTGTGAATAGATTCTTCTCCGTGTTGCGTAGAGCAGGGGTGGTCAACCTGTGGTCCTCCAGATGTCCATGGACTACAATTTCCATGAGCCCCTGCCAGCAAATGCTGGCAGGGGCTCATGGGGATTGTAGTCCATGGACATCTGGAGGACCACAGGTTGACTACCCCTGGCCTAGAGCAGTGGTCCCCAACCTTTTTATCACCGGGGACCACTCAAAGCTGGGGACCACTCACCGGGGACCACTCAACGCCTTTTACTGAGGCCTAGTGGGGGGGGTAGTTTACTCCTCTACTCTCAACCACTGCCCTAGCGCTCTCTGATCGCTATGGTAATGTTTAAACATCCCTTCAAAATAAGATACTGACACGCCACAACAATGAAGTTTGTTGTAAAGGGCTGGGGGGGATGAAGTAAAGGGCCGGGGGGGGGAGAAGGTGTCCTTCGGGGCCCACCTCCAGTTAGTCGAAGGACCACACGTGGTCCGCGGCCCACAGGTTGGGGATCGCTAGCCTAGAGGGGCTAACTCCAAGACCGCAGCTGTCCCTGTTGAGCAGGGGCCTTGTTTGCTAGAGAATCTCGGTTCCTCTTTCATCTTTTCGAGTTAAAGAGGATCTAGGGGCAAGGGGGAGTCCGCCATCCATCATTGGTGAGCAGTTCTGGAGGTTTCACTTCCAAAAGGATGTGGACAAAATGGAGAGGGTGCAGAGGAGGGCAAGGAGGATGATTCAGGGCCTGGAGATCCAGCCCTCTGAGTAAAGGTTGAGGGACTTGGGAATGTTCAGCCTGGAGAAGAGGCGGCTGAGAGGGGACAGGATGGCTCTCTTGAAGGATCTGAAAGGCTGTCCCTTGAAGGAGGGCAGGGAAAGGTTCCTGAAACTCTACCCTTCTCCCCAGCCACTTGCCATTTTGCCATCGTATCATAGCTGATTTATGGAGATCTCAGGAGGATGTTCAAGGCAAGAGGAGTTCAGAGGTGGTTTCCTACTGCCTGCCTCTGCACAGCAGTTGTGGAATTTCTTGGTGGTCTCCCATCCAAGTATGAACCAGGGCCGTCCCTGCTTAGCTTCCGAGATCCAGCAAGACTAGGCGAGCCAAGTCAAAGCCATCCCCCCCACCCCATTCCCCCAGCATATAGCCCAGGCAGTGTGAGAATCGCCCTTACACAGAAATCCTCTTTGCAACACCACTCTTGATGTGCCAAGTCTCTGCACATGCCCAGAGTAGATTTGAGAATCCAGTTTGGATCCCAGTCCCTTCCGGCAAAGCAGAATACGGAACTGTTTTTGAGCCAGGGTGGTGTAGTGGTCCAGAGCGGCAGCCTCTAATCCAGAGAACCAGCTTTTGATTTCACACTCCTCCTCCACATGCAGCCTGCTGAGTGACCTTGTGCCAGCTACAGTTCTCTCAGAGCTCTCCCAGCCACACCTACATCCCAATTTCATATTGTTTTACTGTTTTGGGGGAGAATTTTTATTGATACTGGTTGCGGACCGCCACGAGCCAGTTTCTGGGAGCGGTGGTATAAAAATAGAATAAAAAAACAAATAAATAAGGGGTCTCTGGTGAGGAGAGGAAAGCAAGGAGATCGAAATCCAGTTGGAGGCTCCTTGGGGTAATAACAAGCAGGGTACAAAAAGCCCAGCTCTTCTCTCCATCTTTCTTTCTCTTTCCCTCTCTTTCTCTGTTACCACAAGTCAGTGGAGCCACCTGGAAACCAAGGAGAGGCCCGTTTGAGGCAAAATTGCCCCCCCCAATTCTACCCTAAAGTCACCTCCGTAAACCAGGCCTTAAGCCTGCCTCCTAATCTTGAGGAGTCGTTGGATGTTCCTCCGACAGGCCTAGCTTAGGATGGGAGCAAGTCGGGTGTTATCCTGTCTTTTGTATGTGTCAAGTACGGTGGATTATGGGCCTACTAAATCCTGCTGCGGTTTTCTCCCCCCTTTCTCCGTAGCTGTGAGCGCCTGGCTCCCTTATTCCTTCTAAGCCTGATTTCACAGCCGGCTTTTCCCCAAAGGGCAGTTCTCTGCTCTTGAACTTCCCATTTCACCAGTGGCTGCAGTGGAATTTGAGCGAGACTCCGAGAAACGGTTAGGGAGGGCACAGGACACAGAGGCGGGACTGACACGTGGTGAAGATCGCTGACCCCTTCATCACCCTCTCGTGCTGCTGAGAACTTGTTAGTAACTGGAAGAATGATGGATGGAGAGAGGACTTTTTAAGAGGTTTTAGTCGTTGTGTGTTCAGGTTTGGGGGTGAGGCCGTGACACTTCAGCATGGTTAAGAGTGACAGATGCTTATCTGGAGAACCGGGTTGGATCCCCCTGCTCCAGTTCCACAGGAAGCTTGCTGGGTGACCTTGGGTCATAGAGTTGGAAGGGACCTCATGGGTCATCTAGTCCAACCCCCTGCACTGTGCAGGACACTCACAACGCTATCGCTCATCCACTGTCACCTGCCCCCCCCCTTGAGCCTTCACAGAATCATTCTCTCCGTCAGATGGCTATCCAGCCTCTGTTTAAAAATTTCCAAAGATGGAGAACCCACCACCTCCCGAGGAAGCCTGTTCCACTGAGAAACTGCTCTAACTGTCAGGAACTTCTTCCGGATGCTTAGATGGAATTTCTTTTGAATTAATTTCATCCCATTTGTTCTGGTCCGTCCCTCTGGGGAAAGAATGAACCATTCTGCTCCATTCTCTACATAGCAGCCTTTTAAATACTTGAAGATGGTTATCAGATCCCCTCTCAGTTGTCTCCTTTCTAGGCTAAACAGACCAAGCTCCCCCAACCTTTCTTCATATGTCTTGGTCTCCAAAGCCCTCACCATCTTTGTTGCCCTCCTCTGGACACGTTCCAGTTTGTCAACATCCCTCTTCGATAGGGGTGCCCAAAACTGAACACAGGACTCCAAGTGAGGCCAAACCAGAGCAGGGTAAAGCGGTACCATCACCTCCCGTGATCTGGACATGATACTCCATTTGAGACAGCCCAAAATCCCATTTGCCTTCTTAGCCACTGAGTCACACTGCTGACTCATGTTCAATGTATGGTCTACTAAGACTCCTAGAACCTTTTCGCACTTGCTACTGCCAAGAAAATTCTCCCCCATCTTATATTGGTGTATTTGGTTTTTCCTACCTAAATGCAGAACTTGACATTTGTCCCGATTGAACCCCATTTTATTCAGTTTAGCCCACTTCTCGAGCCTATCCAGATCATCCTGTATTCTGTTGCTGTCTTCAGTTGTGTTTGCCACCCCTCCCAGTTTAGTATTATCTGCAAATTTAATTATACCCTCTAATCCCTCGTCCAAATCATTTATAAACTAGATATTAGGCAAAATACAGCGGGTGCTTACGGGGTGGATGGAGGGGCAGAAGGAAGACAACTGAAGCTATCAGTGGCGATTTAGAGAAATTTTATTATTAAATTTTAAATTTGTAACCTTAAATTTTAAATTTTGAGATTCTTTTACTCTCTGTGACCGGTGTCATCCTTTGCAGTGTGCTTATCATAACTGACAGCTCCGGCACCCCTCAAGAAGTTTTGCTTTTGATGATATGATATCTGATTACAATAGTCACGGCAATCACGCTTCACAGGGCAATGTGCCCCCTCGGCTATCTGTACAAACAGCTGCCAATCCACTTCTTCATCAGAGAGCTGCAACAGAAAAACACAATCCTATTTTGTATTTCTACCCCACTGCTGAGGGATTCCTGACAGTTAGAGGGGTTTCTCAGTGGAACAGGCTTCCTCGGGAGGTGGTGGGTTCTCCATCTTTTTTTTAAACAGAGGCTGGATAGCCATCTGGCGGAGAGGCTGATTCTGTGAAGGTTCAAGGGGGTGGCAGGTTACAGCGGACGAGCGATAGGGATGTGAGTGTCCTCCATTTTGCGAGGAGGGGAGTTAGACTAGACGGCCCAAGAGACCCCTTCCAACTCTTATGATTCTATGAATCTATTATTCTTTCTCCCCTTGCCCCACAACCCCCTCACTACTTACCCTTTCTACTAAAAACTGAGCACACTCTGAGTGCTCTTCCTCTTCAGCTACAGCTTTTCCACCATCTTGTGAAACTACGTTGCACGCTGCTTCTTCAGGCTCACCCACCTCTTCATGAACATGCCCTTTCCCCGGCTTCATTTCTTCACATTTTGCCTCTTCCATGAAATACGAATCCATCGGCATGGGCTTCATTTCCTCATTAATTGCCATTTCCATCATGCAGGGGCGTACGAGAGCAGCAGAAGATGCACAAGAACTTGCGTTGTTCCGTTTTAAAGAAAGTCCCCGGTTCAGGGCCTTTCACTCATTGGCACGTGTAAATATCGCGGGATAATATCGCGGGAGGGAGGACGCCATCTTGAACCTGCTGAGGGGGTCGCAGGCCACTTCCTGTGGTACAGCAAACCTCTTGATTGTATACAAACTTGAATCAGGTTAAAAAGTTGTGTTAATTTTAACATGGTAGCTGGAATGTACCTATTGATATCAGTTGTAGAAGTTTCCCCTCAAAAATCCAGGTTGTGTCTTTTGCATTATTAAAACCAGAGCATATAAATCAGTCTGAACATTTAAAACTCCTGGTAAAACAAAATCAGATGTTTGCAATAAATGTGTTATAAACTGTAAACATATTGTTTGTGGAAGATCTATGCCAAGTTGCAGAATCCAGCATGGGGGAAAGCCCCGGGTAAGTACAAAAGATTAGATTTCCCCCACATATTGAAGAGCATGACATGAAACAAGTGTGCAGAATTATAAATGCTTTTAGAAAACTGTTTGTCAAAATCTTGGAATGTACTCTGGTTGTCTTGCTTTCCATTATCTCCCCGAGCATAAACACCACACTTCCTTGAGAGCTATGCGGTTTGAAGACACAACGCTGGTGGAAAGAAAACCTCTGCCTCAGATGTCCTCACAGAAGTCTTGATTAGCGACAAGCAAACTGATAATTTTATACCTCCAAAAAATGCTAAGAGAGGAAAGGCCGAGCATGAAAATGTTCATCCGTGACAGTTTCTCTTTAAACTGTTACTCCTTCAGATCCACAAACTGCTTTTAGACATGTGGTACAGTTGCATTTCAGACTGCCTGGACATTTAATGTTGTTGTTGTTATGTGCGGTCGTGTCCGACCCATCGCGACCCCGTGGACAATGATCCTCCAGGCCTTCCTGTCCTCTACCATTCCCCGGAGTCCATTTAAGTTTGCACCTACTGCTTCAGTGACTCCATCCAGCCACCTCATTCTCTGTCGTCCCCTTCTTCTTTTGCCCTCAGTCACTCCCAGCATTAGGCTCTTCTCCAGGGAGTCCTTCCTTCTCATGAGGTGGCCAAAGGATTTGAGTATATTTAATAAGGGAATTCAAAGTTTTGGTGAATGTATATCCAATTCTTAAAATAACTGAATCTTAAAGCCCACGATTTAAGACTCAATTACCCCACTGCCCTTCATTTCAGGGTTCTGTGTAGGGGGTGGGGGGGGGAGCTTGAAGTTTTGCAAGGCCACAATTGTGTTTGAAGGGAGGGGGGATTGCCTGTTTTATTTTTTTTTCAGAGGCCTGGACACAGTGGAGGAACCGTTAAAACACACCCTGCTTTTTCTTGGAGGGGTCTCTTATCAATACTAAAACAGATACATAGGGCCCCAGCCTATTCCCATTCCACCCCATCCCTTACAAATCTTCTAAAACAGGGGTAGTCAAACTGCGGCCCTCCAGATGTCCATGGACTACAATTCCCATGAGCCCTTGCCAGCATTCGCTGGCGAATGCTGGCAAGGGCTCCTGGGAATTGTAGTCCATGGACATCTGGAGGGCCGCAGTTTGACTACCCCTGTTCTAAAACAACAGAATGTTCATGTTCCCCTCCAGCCTGAATTGAATTGAAAAGCAAATGTTTCCCACAGTTGTTAGCGTCCTTTGCAACACACCCTGCGAGACATGGCTGAACTGTCGGATGAAACAGCTCCAAAACAGAGAACAGTTTGCAAGATCCATGTCTACCAGCTCTGGTCTCTGAAACCCCCGGTTGCGATGAAATATCAGGGGGCTGTAATGAACATTACATATTTATAGTTTAGCAGAATGTATATCAGATTATTAAAATAACCGAATCTTAAAGTCCATGATTTAAGACTCGATTATCCCATTGCACGTCATTTCAGGATTCTGTGTAGGGGGGAGGTGGAGCTTGAATTTTTGCAAGGCCACGATTGTGTTTGAAGGGAGGGGGGATTGCCTGTTTATTTGTTTTTTCAGAGGCCTGGACACAGTGGAGACACACACCCTGCTTTTTCTCAGAGGGGTCTCTTATCAATACTAAAATAGATACAGGGGCCACAGCCTAGTCCCACCCACCATACCCCCTTACACATCTTCCAAAATGACGGAATCTTAAAGCCTGCTGCGCTTTAAGAATCATTAACTTCATTTTAGGGGATTAGGAATATGTTCCCCTCAACCCCTGCTTTGTTCTAAAGCAACCCAAACTGCAATTGAAAAGCAGGCATTTTGCTTTTAATTTTTTCTCCACAACAGTATTCAGAGCGGGGTTTCCAAGATCAGTGTCTAGCACTCTGACCTCTATACCAAACTGACTAAGTTGTCCCTAACTTTGTATAGCTGAACAAACTGCTGTTCAGATTGTTGACACACTGTGTTGAGAATATTTTGGGGGGAGGTGGAGGGGGTCTGTGCTCTATTACACTCTGTCTATGTTGTGGCATTTATTAATTTGTGAATTTTCAGCAAGACAAGAAGTGGCATTAACACAAGACTATAAAACAAAAGTACACATATGGGGGAGGGGGAGCCTGTTTTTGTAGGGTGGCAAGAGATGTCCCAGGGTTAGCATCTAGGAAAACAGACACCAAGCAGAAAATTGAGCATGTCATTTGGCCCTAGATAGAAGTTGTGTGCGTGTGACTAGATTGGTGTTGTGGCAATGAGGAACTTTCTCCTTTCCATCTGTTATTTACCCCATTGGAGATTTTCCTCCCTTCCCTCGGTCCATTATGTCCTGGTACGGAAAAAAGACAGGAATTTGTATTATGCTCAACTCCCCCCCCCCCCCCCACAGGCTTGGGGAATGCCTTTTTTTTTTTTTTTTGATTGGTGAAATGACTTTGGGACAAGAATTAATCGCTTCCATTTTCCATTTCCACAGCTCCAGTCCACATCAGATCTCCTTTAGCTGCTTTGGAGAGCCAAATTATTGAGTAGGTGTTCCAATCATAAGATCTTCCCTAGCATGTAGCTCTAATTGAGTGGAATAGGCTGCCTAAGGAGGTGGTGAGCTCCCCCTCACTGGCAGTCTTCAAGCAAAGGTCGGATACACACTTTTCTTGGATGCTTTAGGATGCTTTGGGCTGATCCTGCGTTGAGCAGGGGGTTGGACTAGATGGCCTGTATGGCCCCTTTCAACTCTAAGATTCTGTGATTCTATGATTCTATGAATTCTCAGTGAGATGGTGATCCTCCATGTGGCTTACCATGGCAGACTGCAAGTGAGAGCCCAGACAACTGAAGGCTTCAGTTGTGAATGTTGGCTGAACAACTGAATGTTCAGCCTGGAGAAAAGGAGGTTGAGAGGGGACATGATAGCCCTCTTTAAGTATTTGTAAGGTTGTCACTTGGAGGAGGGCAGGATGCTGTTCCCATTGGCTGCAGAGGAGAGGACACGCAGTAATGGGTTTAAACTTCAAGTACAACGATATAGGCTAGATATCAGGAAAAAAAATTTCACAGTCAGAGTAGTTCAGCAGTGGAATAGGCTGCCTAAGGAGGTGGTGAGCTCCCCCTCACTGGCAGTCTTCAAGCAAAGGTTGGATACACACTTTTCTGGGATGCTTTAGGATGCTTAGGGCTGATCCTGCGTAGAGCAGGTGGTTGGACTAGATGGCCTGTATAGCCCCTTCCAACTCTATGATTCTATGATTCTATGATTCCTTGTACACAAAAATACCACTGCATACAAAATCTCAGCCCTGGAATTAAGATCACAGGGAGAGGCCTGCCTGGCTGTCTCAGTAACCAAAGAAGCTCATTTGGTGGTTACATGAAAAAAGGGCCTTTTCAGCAGCAGCCCAACACTTGTGAAACAATCTCCTCTGGGTTGTACACCTGAACCTCCCGCTTTCAGTCTTTACTAAGCAGCTGTCTGCTTTACTTAGGATTGCATCGGATTAAAGTAGTCCTACACTGTGATTTTAAAATTTGTTTTTGTATGTATTTTATGTGATATATTTTATGTATATTCTTTATATTGTAAATCTCCTTGGGCACCCACCCTCCAAAAATAAATCAGTCAACTTGGGGGCTGTATACAGCCAGCTGCTTTCAGGCTCTGTGTATCGGCGGGGGGGGGGGGAGGGGGAGCAAAGGCCTGCTACTTTGAAATTAACAAGAATAAAAAACTTCATGTTGATCAGTTTGATGAATCGTATGATTCTATTTGTTGATCAGATGATTCTATTCCACGAATGATCAGATATCCCCTCACGATAGATCAAACTCCCAGCCTCAAGGTCAGAGCTTCAGACAGCATGCTGACTGCCTTACCACCCTGTGCCACAAGAGGCTCTTTGTACCATTCCACACGTGGTACCAATTCTACACATGGTTTAAAGCCATTACTGTGGTTCCTCTCCTCTGCTGCCAACAGGAATCTTTCCCTGCCCTCCTTTAAGCAACCACCTTTCAGATCCTGAAATTACATTTATATACTGCCGCTCCCAGAAAGCTGGCTCGCAGCAGTTCACGTCATATAAAAACATCCCATCAAGTTTCCAAATATTTCAACATTCCTCCCATACCATAACATCCCCATGAAATCATACCCTTATATACCCTTAGTGGTCACATCACAGATTTTGAGCTGACCACTTGTCTTTCCCCCCCCTAAAAAACCCCATGCCAATGTTTTGTGCACAGTAATTATCCTCCAATTTCCCCCTAGCTGTACCAGTCGTTCTTCCGCCAAATTCATGCTGCCGATGATTTGCAAAAGTTGTGGTCAGATCCTGCTGGACTGAGGCAAAGCTGTGAGGCTTATCTCCATGCTAAAACCTGCCTGCCTGGCTTCCCTCGAGAAAATGCTCGGTCTGTACTACAAATATCCTTGTGGCTGCACATTTTTGCCCTGCTTTTGCTGTGGTTATCTCCTCCTCGCATCCCTCAACCGAACACAGTGATGAGGGAGAGGGGAATTACAGAAGAGAGCATTTCCTAGATTGTCTCAAACTGCTTGGATTGGGTTGGCCACCAGCAGGTTCATCGTGGAGTTCTCCTGCACTCACATCTGCTCTCCAGACCACGGAGGTCAATCCCCTGGAAGAAATGGCAGAAGTGGAAGGCGAACTCTGGCCTTATGTCCCCACAGAGGTTCGCCCCCTCTCCACGCTCCATAGGGGATGCCTCCAAAATCTCCCAGGGATTTCCCAAGCTGGAGTTGGCAACCTTAGCAATGGGGGGTCATGGGGAATCTGCGTGGCCAGCGTGGAGTAGGGGTTAAGAGCGGCAGCCTCTGTTCTGGAGAACAGGGTATGATTCACCACTCCTCCTTCCCTGAAAACCAGCTGGGGGACCTTGGGTTGGTCACAGTTCTCTCAGAGCTCTCTCAGCCCCACCTGCTTCACAAAGCACCTGTTGTGGGGAGAGGAAGGGAAGGCCATTGGAAGGTGCTTTGAGACACATGAGGCCTGCTGGGTGCCCTTGGGCCAGTCCCAGTTCTCTCAGGGCTTTCTTAGCCCAGTCTAACTCACAAGGAGTCTGTGGTGGGGAGAGGAAGGGACGGCCATTGGAAGGCGCTTTGAGACACCTGTGGCCTGCTGGGGGAACTTGGACCAGTCCTAAATTCTCTCAGGACTCAGCCCTTCCTGCCTCACAAGGGGTTTGTGGTGGGGAGAGGAAGGGAAGGCGATTGTGAGGTACTTTGAGATACATGAGGCCTACTAGAGTAGCGATCCCCAACCTGTGGGCCGCGGACCACATGTGGTCCTTTGACTAATTGGAGGTGGGCCCCGAAGGACGCCTTCTCCCCCGACCCTTTACTTCATCCCCCACAGCCCTTTACAACACACTTCATTGTTGTGGCGTGTCTGTATCTTATTTTGAAGGGATGTTTAAACATTACCATAGCGATCAGAGAGCGTCAGGGCAGTGGTTGAGAGTAGAGGAGTAAACTACCCCCCCCCCACTGGGCCTCAGTAAAAGGCATTGAGTGGTCCCCGGTGAGTGGTCCCCGGCGTTGAGTGGTCCCTAGTGATAAAAAGGTTGGGGACCACTGCTCCAGATGTCCATGGACTACAATTCCCATGAGCCCCTGCCAGCAAATGCTGGCAGGGGCTCCTGGGAATTGTAGTCCATGGACATCTGGAGGACCACAGGTTGACTGGTTCTCTCAGGACTCTCTCAGTCCCACCTGCCTCCCCTTGTGGAGAGGAAGGGAAGGCTTTTGTGAGGCATTCTGCAACTCCTTTAGGTAGTGAAAACTGGGGTTTAAAAAACAGCTCTCCTCCCCCTCCTCCTTCTTCTTCCACTCCAGCCTTCCTTATTCCAACCGTCCCTCTGCCTGTGTGAGCCATTCCTGTAGAAATGACACATTCTAAACGGGGTGTCAGATGCGTTCTGTATTCTTGCGCCGCCTCCCAGAAACTCTGGTACTTCTAAGGAAGCAGCTTCTAAGCAAGCAACTTCTAAGCCGGCAGCTGCGCAACGAAGCTTGCTGCTGCTTAATGTGCAGAGGTGGGAGTCCTTTGAGGCGATGGTCATCTCAAGCAGCAAACAAATCGCTCTTGCGCTTTTAGGACATGTTGGGCTCGAGAAGAAATGGGAACATCCGGAATGACTTTCAAAGGCCCGTTCTGCAAATCTCAGCTCGTGCCTCGTCCAAAGGGTCTCATTTTGCAGAAATCGAGTCGCGTAGCTCAAAAAAGGACATTACAGGGCGGGGAAAAGGACTGAAGAGGGCAGTCGAGATGGTGAGGGAGTTGGAGCACCCTCCCCCTATAAGAAAGTCTGAAAAGATGGCGACTTTCCAGTTTAAAATAAAAGATATGGGGGGCACATTATTATGTGAATGTTCAGCCTGGAGAAAAGGAGGTTGAGAGGGGACATGATAGCCCTCTTTAAGTATTTGAAAGGTTGTCACTTGGAGGAGGGCAGGATGCTGTTTCTGCTGGCTGCAGAGGAGAGGACATGCAGTAATGGGTTTAAACTTCAAGTACAACGATATAGGCTAGATATCAGGAAAAAAAATTTCACAGTCAGAGTAGTTCAGCAGTGGAATAGGCTGCCTAAGGAGGTGGTGAGCTCCCCCTCACTGGCCGTCTTCAAGCAAAGGTTGGATACACACTTTTCTTGGATGCTTTAGGATGCTTAGGGCTGATCCTGCGTTGAGCAGGGGGTTGGACTAGATGGCCTGTGTGGCCCCTTCCAACTCTATGATTCTGTGATTCTATGATTCTATGATTCTATTATTATTACTAGTCTGAAAGCCCGTCACATCCAGGAATGCAATGGGAACTGGAGGGCCCCTCCAGAGGGGGCCGCCGCCCCCTGCCTTGTGTCCCGTCTTCCGGCTGTGCTGATGGCCCCGCAGGCAGCTGGCCTGGTGTGCAGTGATGTGTTCCTCATCTGCTAGCTGTGGCAATGGCCAGTGAGCTTCCATGGACCACGGTAGGGAGGAACCAAGCCCAGGCCTCTATCCACTAGGCCAGTGGTCCCCAACCCCCAGTCTGGGGACCGGTACTGATCCGTAGATCAGTCGGTACCGGGCCGCAGCTCCTCCTCGTCCTCCTCCCCGGCTGCTGCCTCGGGGGCTGCCCTGCCACTCTGCCGCTGGCTCACCTTTGGTGCTCTCCAGCGGCCGCCATGGCTGGGGCTCCCCTCGGTGTCGCATTGCGCAGATGTTGCTGGCAGCGCCCCCCAGCGGGCGGCAGGAAGTCAGGGGCGCCGGTGAGAAAGCAAGAGGAGCAGGGGCTCAGGCGGCAGTGGCGACATCCCTCGGCAAAAGACTACCCCCCCCCCGGGCCTCATTAAAATTGTCAAGCGTTGACCAGTCCCTGGTGAAAAAAAGGTTGGGGACCACTGCACTGGCCATCTGCTTGTCTGTGAGACCTCCCGCTCCTTTGTGTCCCCCCAAGTTTAACATCTAGTGAGCAAACTTGCTCAAGGTTCCCGCCACCAAAGAGGTTAAACTGGCCTCAAACAAGGCCGGGGCCTTTTCATCCCTGGCCCCGGCCTGGTGGAATGCTCTGCCCAATGAGATCAGGGCCCTGAAGGACCTAAGATACTTCCGCAGGGCCTGCAAGACAGAGCTGTTCCGCCAGGCTTATGGTTGAGGCCAAGAGACAACATCAAAGTTCTGGCCTCCCTCCCTGAAGTGCCCCCAACACCAATTCACAACCTGCCTCTGATTATTAATGGGTGCACTTTATGCATTCTTCCTTTTCTAGAGCAGCCTTTCTCTAGGTTTTTACTGTTGAGAATCCCCTGAAACCTTCTTCAGGCTTCAAGGAAACCCAGGAGAGGGACGATCGTGCAGAATGTGGTTGGGAAGCAGAGCTGTGGACACGCCCAACTGTGCCCCCCTTCCCACCCCCTCCAGGCCCATCAATGGCCATTCTGGGGGGGGGGGGGTCAGGTCAGGTTGACATGACCATATATGGCCGCATCACCTGATAAATGTTTAACAAATGTCCCTCCTGAAACTGGGGTTTGATTTTAAGTTTATAATTGTAGGATTGTAAAGGTCAGCATAATGTTATATTTATAAACGGCAGTGAGCTGCCCTGAGCCCCCTGGGGAAGGGCGGCTTGCAAATGGATAATGAAAGGGGCTTGGGCAATATACACCTAAGCCAGGGGTAGTCAAACTGCGGCCCTCCAGATGTCCATGGACTACAATTCCCAGAAGCCCCTGCCAGCGAATGCTGGCAGGGGCTTCTGGGAATTGTAGTCCATGGACATCTGGAGGGCCGCAGTTTGACTACCCCTGACCTAAGCAAAAGGTCTCTGTGTCTTTCTTGTAAGCTTGTTTGTGTGTGTCAGGTGAGACGCAGACGAGGCAGGGGATTTGGTTGGATTCAGCAGGACTGCTCTTGTGAGCAATCAGCCCCATGGCTTAGGCCTGTGCAGGGTTCTAAAAAGACCGGCTTCCAATAGCTCTCCAAGGCTACCTACTCCCCTGTAGCAAAGCTGAGGTGTCCTAGGTTCACGATACTACAATCCCATAGCTATTAAAGTAGAATGGAGCTTCCATGTGTCCGGGCAGTATATCTTTGTCAACTGGAAGCTGTGGGTGGCGAATGGGGAAGGAGATGAACCGTTTAAGCCAGTGGTTCTCAACCTTGGGGTCGGGACCCCTTTGGGGGGTCAAATGACCCTTTCACAGGGGTTGTGGCGGGGGGGCAGCTTGGCAGGGGGCCCGCCATTGTTGCTGCTCCTGTCTGGAGCAGCGGAAAAGAGCGAGATCAGCATGGTGGGACAAGAGACAGAACTGAACTGAGAAACCCCGGGGGGGGGGAAATATTTATATACCATCATAAAAAATGGATCTTCATGCCATTGGTCAGTTTCGGTTTAATTTCTGTGAAAGAACACTTGCATGATTTTATGGCTGGGGGTCACCACCACATGAGGAACTGTATTAAAGGGTCGTGGCATTAGGAAGGTGGAGAACCACTGGTTTAAGCCCTTTGACCTCTTAGCAGAATGGAAGACATCCCAATGAAATGAATACCTATTCACGGTCACCCTCCTTCCTGCCTGGCTCTCAGATTTCAGTTTGTATGAGCTTCGGGGCAGGGACCTACTCCTGACACCCTGTAAAGCACGAGAAAGGTGGACAGTGCTCTCAAATGAATAGCTGGTGGCTGGGAACAGAGGAGATTTGGTGGCCTGGGTGCTCAATATCTTGGGAGAGGAGAGTCCCTGAGAGATTATAGGACCATAAAAGGGATAGTCTACAAGGGTCTTCAGTAGAACTGTCAGATCTGAGTCCAGCGGCACCTTAGGCACCCACAAGATTTTCGGGGCGGAAGCTTTTGAGCGTCACAGCTCCCCATGTAGCAATGACGAATCATCATAATAATATAGTGGTTAAAAAGATTGGTTACGTTTAGAAGTGAAAATAATTGAAGTCGGGAATATTGCAAAGATTATGAGGAGGAGGACGTTGGGGAGAAATTTCCTGCTTGTTTGTTTAATATATTGTGCAGTGTATGGTAATTTTTGAGTAATAATAATAACACGAACAGCTATGCATTACCCTTTTTCTTTTCTGTATTTCACTCCCTATTACTGTCATATTTCTATCTCCTCCCCACCCACCCCTAATAGATAGACAGACAGACAGACAGACAGACAGACAGACAGACAGACAGACAAGAATAGCGATCGGATCTTTAAATCCCTGCCAGAAGATTTATTTATTTATTTACTTATTATTTATTCAATAGATTTATATACCTCCCTTCCCGAAGGCTCAGGGCGGTTTACATAAAACAATACATGAAACAATCCATGGCATATAAATAACTGTAAGACTACTATTAATAACTGATAATTATAACAGTGCAACAGTGCAAACAACAGATGCGATGGGCGTGGTTAAGAAGACAGGCAAAGTGGACCACTGAGAGACATTTGGCTAACCTCTGGGGTCGATGCATGTCATAGCTGCTGATGTTTCTCCTTCTTCTCCTTTCTAGCCGGGCCTGGCCATCCCCAGATGGGGACTGGAGATCTTCCGGGATTATAGCAGTCTCCGGACTCCGGAGATTAGTTCCCCGGGAGAAAATGACAGCTTGGAAGGGAGGACTCTAGGGCTCTCGATCCTTATCAGTCTGGCTTCCGTCCTGGCCATGGGGTGGATAATCTCCATCGCCAGCTGTATAGGGGCGGGTCAGCTGTGCTGGTTCTCTTAGATCTGTCAGCTGCTTTTGACATTGTTGATCATGAACTGCCGGTCCACCGCCTTGCCGGCATGGGGATACGAGGCACAGTGCTTAGCTGGATACGCTCCTTTCTCCAGAACCGGACCCAGAGGGTTGCAGTGGGGGATGAGTTCTTGCGCTCCTATAGACTCCCTTGCGGGGTTCCTCTGGGCGCAGTTCTCTCCCCCACATTGTTTAACATCTTCATGTATCCTCTGGCCCAGCTGGTATGGAGTTTTGGGTTGGGTTGCCATCAGTATGCTGATGACACCCAGCTGTATATCCTCATGCACGGCCACCCGGACCCCCCCCCCGGAACCATTTGCCAAATGTTTGGAAGCAGTGATGGTATGGTTTGAGCAGAGTCGCCTGAAACTCAACCCCTCCAAGATAGAGGTCCTGTGGTTGGGAGGTAGGGGGTGGGAGCTGGAAGCACGTTTGCCCACCCTGGCAGGGACGCAACTTACCATCGCACCCCAGGCCAGGAATTTGGGGGCGACCATTGATGCCTCACTGTCTATGAAGGCACAGGTCAAGAAAGTAGGCTTTGAGACTCCTTCGGGTAGAGAAAAGCGGCACAGAAGAACCAACTCCTCCTCCTCGTTCTTCTTCTTCTATGAGGCAGATCCACCATAATAGTAGTAAAGGCAGGGGGCGTTAATGAAAGGAGGTCAAAGGGTGTGGGTGGTTATGTCACTTCTGAGGGTGTGGCAGGGAGGTGTGACCATTTGACATCACATCCAGAGAGCCTCGAAGCCTGAAAATTTATTTCAGGGGCTCCTCCATGGTCAAAAGGTTGAAAAAGGCGGCTCTAAGGTGCTCCTGGACATGCATCTATCTGTCCAGTTAGGGGGCCTCTATTCATGAATTGATCATAAGAAATGATCTGAAGGTCAGCTGGGTTCAGAGGCAAGGCACAGAATGCAAAGAGAAACACTTGTAGGAAGTCTCAATCCAAAAACGACAAACTGAATATGTTTCTTTTAGCCTGGATTTAACGGCAGACCAGTAGGGCTGGTTCGGCTGCCGTGGAAATGCCCTCTAATTGTGCAAGGAATCAGTGTAAACCTGAATTCATTCAGATCACATCTAAACTGTCAGCTCAAGGCTTGTGAAAGTGGAGCAGAGACAAGCCAAACCAGCAGGGAATCAAGCATGCAGGCTGGAATTTCTGCGAGTTTAAAGAGACCACTCATGTCCATGACCACTCGCCTTCATCTCCATCGCCCTCCTCCAGTTTCTTCATGTTGTTGTTGTTAGGCCCCTTAAAATACAATTGTTGTTGTTATGTGCGAAGTCGTGTCTGACCCACTGAGACCCCATGGACAATGATCCTCCAGGCCTTCCTGTCCTCTACCATTCCCTGGAGTCCATTTAAGCTCGCACTGACTGCTTCAGTGACTCAATCCAGCCGCCTCATTCTCTGTCGTCCCCTTCTTCTTTTGCCCTCGATCGCTCCCAGCATTAGGCTCTTCTCCAGGGAGTCCTTCCTTCTCATAAAGTGGCCAAAGTATTTGGGTTTCATCTTCAGGATTTGGCTGATCTCCTCAGTTTCTTCATACAACTCTTTTATTTATGTGAGCCCCACTCCCCCCCCCCCCAAAAAAAACCTGTGACCCAAGGTGGATAATGAAGTGAGAACAGTACAATAACATAATTCTATGCACAAATTTCAAAAACCTTTAATGGCATGGTAATTCTATACACATTAACTGTGTATTGCCAATTAAGCTTACACTCTTCTAAGTGCATTGACTTCGATGGGCTTATAAGGGGAGGAGTTTAAAATGTCAAAGTCCCCAGAAAGCAATCTTCTTGAGGATCAAAAGTCTGTATTTTACAAGCCCTCCAAAAGTACAATTCTGATTTAATTTCCTTCGGAAGTATTATTCTATAATGTTTCCTCATGTTGCATAGAGTCCCTTGATGGCCTCCATTCAAATATTAACCAGGGCCAACTCTGCTTAGCTTCTAAGGTCTAAAGAGAGCTGGCTAGCCTGGGCCATTCAGTCAGAGAACATGAGAGGTGACATGGAAAAAACACACAGGTAGCCAGCCACAGGTACTCAGGGAATGGGCTAACCAAAAGGTAGTGTTAGGTTGCAGAGCATGACTGCTACAGAGTCTCATACTTTGGATGGATGGATGGATGGATGGACGGACGGACGGACGGGTAGATGGACAGATGGATGAATGGATGGACAGATGGGTAGATGGATAGATGGATGGATAGATATATGGATGGACGGATAGACAGACAGATAGCTGGCTGGAGATGAATGGATAAATGGATGGATACAAGGAAAGGTGGTCCTTCAGGTATGGGGGCTCCATGCTGTGAAGGGCTTTAAAGGTAAACAGGACGTTTGTGCGCAAGATTTGGAAGCCAACAATGCAAGGAACGTATTTATTTATTGACTTCATTACTTCTCCTCTTGTAAAAAAAGTGTAACATGATTCCTGCCCCCTGCCCCTGTTAATGGGCAACTGCATTTTTTGGACCAAGTACATTTTTCATGAAGTCTTCAAGGGCAGCACTACACACAGCACGCTACAGTAGTCAAGAGGAGGTTACTATTGCATGGAGCAGCATAACCAGATCAGCAATCTCGAACTAGGGTATCTGAAGAAAGCATGTACCCTGCCACAAATTTTGTTAGACTTAACGGTGGTCCTCGACTCTTGCTCATTTCTCCAAATATGGGGAGAACTATGGGCCAAATGGGGTTGTTAAAACCCACTTTTGGCTACTGCAGGCCCCTTTCTCCAGCAACAGAGCTCAAATTAGCTGAGCTGAGCTCCCTAGCTCTTCACAATGTCTGTCAAAATGTCTGTCCCTCCCCAATTTAGCATGCCTCTCTCTTGGTTCATTTCAGAGTAAATTCTGAGATAAATTGGTTTTGTGCCTACACACCTGGGATTAAGCGTCAGTGAATGTGGCAATATTTTCTTCAAGGTCAGCATGATGGGACTGCCAGGGCACCAGAGTGTTGCTGAGAGGCTATCTGAAACAGAGCTATACCCTTTGAAGCCCAAAGTCATGTAGTGGTTAGAGTGATGGACTATGATTTTGGAGAGCCAGGTTCGAATCCTCTCTTGCCCAAGAGAACTTGGGCAAGCTGCTCACTGGTGTAGTGGTGAGGAGCGGTGTCCTCTAATCTGGAGAGCAAGGTTTGATTCCCCACTCCTCTGCAGCCAGCCAGCTGTGGGCTAGCCACAGTTTTGTTAGAGCTGTTTTTACATAGAAGTTCTCTCAGAGCTCTCTCAGCCCCACCTACTCACAGGGTGTTTGTTGTGGGGAGAGGAAGGCAATTGCGAGCTGCCTTGAGACTCCTTTGGGCAGTATAAAGTGGGGTATAAAACCAAATCTTCTTCTTTGCCCTTTCTTAATCCAAAGGGTTGTTGCAGTGAGAATAAAATGGGGGAGGGAATTCCATTCACCAAAAAAAATCACAAACAACCCATTGAAGGGTCTGAGTCCGTTTAGGGTTGGGCCGTGAGCCCAGAAGCTGCCGTTGGACCCTCTGCCACAGCTTTGCTCAGTGGCCTTGGACAAGTTGCTCTCTCTGTCTTTGCCCCCTCGCCTGCCATGGGGGAAGGAGATACACTCCTACTTTGCAAGACCATTGTAGAACTTATAGGAGGATAACCTGAGTTCTCTTTTCTGATCAGAAAGCCAGGATAGGAATCTCAGTAATATGCAACCATCTCCAGCGCTATACAAAGGTCAGTGTCTGAAAAATTAGGGTGCAATTGTGACATGAGAAATCTGGCCCAGGGCTGGACCCAGGAGAGCCTATCTGCTGCAGGCTGACCCACCCCACCCCACCCCACCCCACCCCACCCCACCCCAGACCCCTGTTCGACTATTTGGCACCCTTGGGACAAATAACCCCCTTGGTCTCCAATCGGCCTCCTCTGGTGGGCGCTGTGATTTCGAGGGGTGGCAGGGAACGGCGTCCCCCTCCGGCCTGGAAATCCCCGGAGAGGAGCAAGGCCTGCCTGGCCAAGGCCTTGGGCTTCCGTCCCCGCTGGGGCAGCCCCCTTCCCCTCCGAGAATCGGCCCCTTCGAGCGCGGCAGCCCGGACGGCAGCGCTCCTCTCTCCGCCCGCCTCGTTCCGAGCCGTTCCGTCCGAGATAGCCGCCGCCGCCGCCGCCGCCGCGCTCTCAGCCGCAGCCCTTCCACTCCCTCGGGGGACCCAGGGCCATCCGGACGACACCAAAGCCTCCTCCCAGAACGGGGTGGCGAGCGCCGGTCGCCGAGCCCAGGAGAGAGCCGCAGCCGGCCGCCTCCGACGAGCACTGGGCCTGACAACGGCGCGCCGTTCCGAAAACGGAACGGGAGCCTTGCGACCAGAGCATCGCCCAGGAGAAATTCACGCCGCTGAGATTCGCCTCGGGGAAGGGAGAGGCGAAGAGGGGAGGGAAGCGGGGGGGGGGAGAGAGAGAGAGAGAGAGAGAGAGCGGCGCCAGGCTCCAGCCCTCCGCCTCTCCCTCGCTCGCTTTCGCTTCGCCTCCCCTCCTCGCGCTCCCCCCCTCCGCTCGGAAGCGCGATGGTCTCTCCCGGGTGCTCTATTTAATCCAAGCTACTGCAGCATCTCTCTCTCGCGCTCTGCCTCGAGTCAATACGGCAGCGCTGCTGGCCGGGCTCTCTCCGCCTCTGTCGTGTGCCACTGCGGCTGGCGGGTCGGGAGAGCCCCTGGGAGAACAGCGAGCGAGCAAGAGAGGAGGCGAGCGAGAGCGCGTTGGCTTCACCCCCCCTTTCTCCCCCAGTGGGGAGGGGGACGGACTAAGTTTGCAAGAAAGCGAGAAGAAGGGAGATTCCCCCTCCTCCCCCTGCCTGCCATCCTTCTTCTCCCCCCTCCCTACAAACCACCGAGGACCCCCCTTCCCTCCCCCCTCCCCAAAGATGCCGCTGTCTCCAGCCTCCAGCGTCTTGGTCCTCCTGGGCTGCTTCTGGATCGCCACCAGCCGAGGCAACCTTTCTCATGACCGTGAGTCGGAGAGAACATCTCTTTCCTTGGGCTGAGGATGCGCCGATGGGTGGCTGGCTGGCTGGCTGGAGGGAGGGAGGTGGGGGGGGAGAGAATATGGTTGGGGGAGGGAGGGGCAAGGGAGGGTCCAGATGGAAACTGTTAAAGAGAAAGGATCCGAGAACCGCTTTGGGGTGGATCGGGGCGGCTGGGTGGTGGTTGGGGGGGGGGGGTGCGCGGATTTGTTGGCACAAGGAACGCCGTCTGTTGTGGTCCGCGGCGTCGCGATGTTTGTCCGTCAAGGGCTCCCCGAGGAAAACGTTGCCGATAAGGGTGCGCGTTTCGCGAACGCAACGCATTAAGAGGGACGGCTGTCTCCGGAGACGGAGAGGAGAGGCTGTTTGCTTCGGAACGAGCCTTCGCGAGAGGAAAAGGGCTTCTTTCTGCCTGAACGTGGGATGGTCCTGTCCATTGAGAGCTATTTCTCGCCACACAATGGCCACTCGGGCCGGGTGTTTTAAAAAGCCCATCCAGCGGTTCCCCTGCTGCGTGAAGGGTGCCCCCGGCCAAGCCAAGGGGCGTCCCTGCCCAGGGAGCATGCCTGGGACATCCTGGAGGCCGAGGGCTTAGGGGTGGTGGGGCGGTGGGGGGAGTGCTCCAGGCGCCCGGCTTGTTGTGTTTATATGTCTGGGGTGGGGTGGCGGAGGGTTGGCAAGCTGCAGGAAGGCTGCCAGGTCTAATGTATGCAAACACGCCCACCTTGGGAGCGAGCGGCGCTGAGGAGGGGGGAGGGGCTGGGTGGGCGCCAGAGGAAGAGGGGAGGGGGGAGGGTCCCTCTCCTTGCCAGCGACATCAGCAAGTGGAAATGGGCGGGCAGGCTGGGCAGAGTTGCTGCTGCTGCGGCAACAGACGCCAGCCTCACTTGGCAGGCTGGCAAGGCAGGGGGCAGAGGGCGGAGGCACGAGCTCCAGCCGCCCCTTGCCAGGGGAGGGCGGGGGGAATTGGTAGCTGGCAGAGCTGCCTCTTTGTTGGCGCCCAGAGTCGCCGGCTTTGTTTGGGTGGGTGAGCGCGGCTGGTTTCTGCCGGTGGAAGGGGGGCTTAGCCACGGTGGCCCCCAAGGAGGCTGGATTCTCTCATGTGGTGGGGACCATTGGGGGGCAGGTGGGGAAGGTGGGGTGGCTCCAGCCGGGGATCTGCCAGGACACCCGCTCACTTTTGCGGGCTTTGGAGCGAGCGGGTCATTGCCTCCCCTCCCAGCCGCTCTTGGGGGGGGAGCAGTTTCCATTGTCTGTTGATGCTCTGGACAGGACCGGCTGTTGGGTCGCGACAACGGAGTGAAGGCAGGGATGTCTTCCCAGATCGGCATCTTTCAGTGGTCTCTTGTGCATGTGCGTGTGTGTGTGTGTGCAAAATAGCAAGTGTATTTTTTTCAAAAAAGCAAAACAAACACCAGGAGACAAATGGACCAAGTGACAAAGGATGCGCCTTCTTGCACAATGACATGCCTGCACTGGGTTGGAGCAGAGAGCTTGGTCGTTCTGTGCTGGATGTGAAGGGATGCAGGATGTCCTGTGCCCCTGGACAGGGGTTTCAGGACCTGCAGCTTCTCGAAGAGATATGGGTGGGCGGGGAGCAGGCAAATCTCCCAAGAAGGGGCTGTTGGCCAGATGCTTCCCCCCTCCCGCCAGTGGCGGGAGATGGGAGGGGCAAAGGCGTATGTTTCTCGGGCCACTGTGGTGCCTGCCTCCCATCCAGCGGAGGGTGTGCAGTTATGTAGGTCAGAAGGGGAGGGTCCCTTGCTGAGTACCTTCTTAATGGTTCCCTGCTAGATGGGGCTGGGCTGGGAGTGGGGGGTTGTGAAAGGCAGGAACATCTGGCCAGGCGGCATTCGGAATGCAGAGGAGGGCAGCTCTCAGAGCCATTGGCTGATTTAGGGGATGCGGCGGGCGAGGCTGTCAGATGCCAAATCTTCTCTTCTCTCCTCCGGTTGTTTATGTTTTTTTAGGGAAGAGGTCTGCCTCCTCTCAGAAGGCTGATGCCTTTCAGGCCAAGAGGGATCTCGGGGCAGTTAGTGGCACCCCCAGTTGGTCTTCTCTTTTGAGGGAGGGGATTTTGTAGCCTCTGGACCACCGAAGTGGCTCTCCTTCGGCACCCCGTCTCCGGACTTTCCTGTGGCAAACTCGGCCAGCCTGGGCTATTTGTCATCCCCGAAGTGGTGTGCCCAAGCCTGAGGCACAGCCGTTCAGGACAGAGAATCCCCCCTCCTTTCCCTTCCCTTGGCATCTGGCCCTAAGTGCCTTTGGGACCTGTCTGGCTAAACGCTGCCTGTCATCTCTGCAGGGTGGTCCGCCAGAAGCACGGGTGAAAAAAATGGCTTAGGTTGGCTACATGTCAGGCTGGAGAGCACTGGTGGGGGTGGGGGCAGGGGGGTGACGTACAGCAGTCCCCTGGGAATTTCAGACGTGGTGGGCCATGGCTTGGCTCTGCATCATGACCCTGGTGTTCCTTGAAGGTCTCCCATCCAAATGTTAGCCAGGGTCTGCCCTGCCGAGATCTACGGGATCAAGCTAGCCTGGGCCGTCCAGGTCAGGCCAGAGAGTGCTGGGATGAATATGGAATGGGGCTTGCTGATCGGAAGCTTCGTTTTGCTTCATGGTTGGGCCGGCCGCGGGTTCAAGGAACATGCACAGAGCAAGAGGAGGGTGGGACTCACATGCGCAGTGGCTGTTAGCTTTTATTTATTGACAGTGGTCGAGTCACAGCTTGACCGACTTTTTAAAATTTTATTTATTATTATTATTATTATTATTATTATTATTATTATTATTATTATTATTATTATTATTATTATTATTATTATTATTATATTTGTATATCTCCCTCCCCTGAGGCTCAGGGCGGTTCCCATGGAACATAAAAAACACATCAAACATTGTTTTTGCATAATTTGACTTACAAATGGACTGTAACAGGGGGTTGGACTAGATGGCCTTTATGGCCCCTTCCAACTCTATGATTCTATGATTCTAGTTCAGCAGTGGAATAGGCTGCCTAAGGAGGTGGTGAGCTCCCCCCTCACTGGCAGTCTTCAAGCAAAGGTTGGAGACACACTTTTCTTGGATGCTTTAGGATGCTTTGGGCTGATCCTGCGTTGAGCAGGCGGTTGGACTAGATGGCCTGTATGGCCCCTTCCAACTCTATGATTCTATGATTCTATAACAATGTAACGACAACAGGAGCAACCGTAACTGAAGGTAACAGTCTAATTCATAACAGTTCAAACAGGTCCGTGGCACAGGTGTGTGGGCCCTTGGGAGGGAGGTTCAGGGACCCTGCAGACGTTACCGATTCCTGTCGGCCTCAAGCAAATGCCTGGCGGAAGAGCTCCCTTTTGCAGGCCCTGCGGAACCGTTTTCATGGCGGGAGATGTGCCGAGGTGGTTTTCCGCTGCCTGCCTCCGTGTCCTGGCTCTGGGTTCCTTGTCGGTTTTCCATCCAAATACTAACTGGAACCGACTTCCAACTTTCGAATGAGATCAGGCTAGCCGGGGCTATCCCATGGGTCGGGGATTATAAGATTGCCTCCCTGGCAAAATTTGGTCGGAATTAGGCACTGTGGTTGGGCCCTCCTTTCTCCTCCCCCCCTTTGTTTGTGTTCATTGTCTTCAGAACGTGAGTATTATTTCACTGATATCCCGATTGCCTGAGCGGATTTTTTTGCAGAGTTTTCCTGCTCTTCCATTGAATCATCACAGCCTCCCTGTGAGGTAGGCTAGGCTGAGATGATGCGATACACTCAACAGCACCCAACCAGCTGCCATGGCAGAGCAGGGAGTTTGAACCTGGTTCACCCACTGGAATCACTATGCCCGGTCAGCCATAGTAATAGTAATAGTAATAGTAATAGTAATAGTAATAGTAATAGTAATAGTAATAGTAATAGTAATAGTAATAGTAATAGTAATAGTAATAGTAATAAATAAATAACCTGCCCATCCCAGAGGGCTCAGGGTAGTAACAACAAGCACAATAACCAATGGAACAACAGAATGTAATCATTTTATAACCACAGCATTAAAATAATTAATTTACATTTCAATTGAAAGCAAATCCATTCCAAATGCCGCTGCCTTTCCTCCAATGAGAGGGTGACGTAAACGTAAATTTAACAATTTGGCAATAGTTCGGCTGACGGTTCATGTTTTGAACAGGGAGGCCAGAATCTCAGTATTATGTCTGGCCTCTACTGTGGGCCTAGCGGAACAGTCCCGGGTTGCAGACCCCACAGAATCGTCCTGGGTCTCGCAGGGCCCTGATCTCCTTAGGTCAGGGGTAGTCAAACTGCGGCCCTCCAGATGTCCATGGACTACAATTCCCATGAGCCCCTGCCAGCGCTGGCAGGGGCTCATGGGAATTGTAGTCCATGGACATCTGGAGGGCCGCAGTTTGACTACCCCTGCCCAAGGCAGAGCATTCCACCAGGCCAGGGGCAGGGCTGAGAAGGCCCAGGCCCTGTTTGAGGCCAGCTTAACCTCTTTGGTCCGGGGATCTCGAGCAAATTTTGCTCACTAGATCTGACGTTTCCTTGGAGGCCATAGAGGAGGAAGTCCCAGACCACTGAGGCCTTTAACGGTGATAACCATGAATCTGATTGGGTCGTAAATCTTGAGCCAGTGCAGCTGGGAGAGCGGAAGGTTGCCTGTTCCACAGGCCTTTAGCCAGAAATGTGTGTTTGTGTGTTGTGTGTTGGTTATCGGAAGTCGCTGTACAAACCCAAAATATAGACGCAAGGTATCTAGTAGGCATAATGTTCCTTTAATCAAGTTGATTTGTCCATTTATATCCCACCTTTCTCCCCAGTGGGGACCTCAAGGGACTTACATTGCTCCCCTCTTCCGCATTTTATCCTCCCAACAACCCTGTAGGGTAGGTCAGACTGAAAGTATGGGACTGACTGGCCCAAGAAAACATCATGCAGCATTAAACCTTAAAGTATCAAGTAGTGAGGCTAGCACTGCCCTTCCTCCTTCACCAGAATCCTCAGAGTTACTCCTAAAAAGTCTGGTTGAAGAAACACATTTAAAGCAACTGCATTTAGGAAAAAGGATCACCAGTGGTATTACTTTAAAGCATTGGTCTGGATCTCAGGGACCATTTCTACTTATGCCAACTTTATTGATTCCCTGCCTTTCTCCTCACCACAGCCCTGCAAGGCAGGCCAGGCTGGAAAAGCATGATGGGTCCAAGGTGAACCAGCCAGCTTTTGTAGCATGAGTGGAGATTTGTACCTGGGACTTCCAGAGACTAGTCGGAAAGTCCTAACCAATACTCTAGGAGTGGCCAAGCTGTGGTTCTCCAGATGGTCCATGGACTACAATAACCATGAGCCCCTGCTGCCAGCAGGGGCTCATGGTTATTGTAGTCCATGGACATCTGGAGAGCCACAACTGGGCCAACCCTGCATGACATCACAGTGGGTTTTGCAGAAGAAAAAAAGCCAAGCAAACATTTGCAAGCAGCCGTTGCATCTGAGTCAACTTGCATTTCTGTTTGGGCCAGAGTTGCGCAGAGTAGATTTCAGCAGTTCCTCCCCCCTCCTTTCCCCTGCCTAATGTCCTTCCTCGATCAAATCATATCACACTTCCAAATTGGAGTTTAATGGCTGCATCAATATCCCTTGTTTTGTGGGCAGCGGCCTTGATTGGAAATGGGGGGGGGGGGAATCAGCCCTTAAGCTCGTCCGGGCTTTTGTGCAAGGCCTTGGAGCGTGCTTCTCTTTTGTTTCTGCCTCGTGAAATCCGGCCTGGAATGTTCCCAAGAAAACTGTAAGAAGGATAGGTAAGTGGGGGGGAAAGGCAGAAATTCAACTGGTGATGTTTTCCCTGGCATGGAATTGCAGTCAGGTGGACCTTGCTGAATTTCTGACTGATGGGCAACGTTGTACCCATTGTATGTCAGGGAAACCGAGACCTTAACCGTCACTCATTAAGAAAGAAAGAAAGAAAGAAAGAAAGAAAGAAAGAAAGAAAGAAAGAAAGAAAGAAAGAAAGAAAGAAAGAAAACCACAACAACACAGAAATCTACAGAACATCAAAAGACCATTGGCCCATTAAAACCAGAGTCACCAAGGACTGAACATGGGACCTTCTACATGCAAAGCAAATATTCTACCATTGAGCCACAACCCTTCCTAGATTACTAGTATGCAGCAGGCAAGGCCTAGCTAGTATCTGTAACCAGAAGATCCCAAGTTGGTACTGGCTACAGAGCCTGAAATCCTGTACATCTCAGCTTTTTTTTTTTTTTAAGGGTGAGGAATAAGGTTCTAATCCTTATTGTCGGGCTTGAAAGCACACGAGCAATATATATGATAAAAATCATGGGTGGGGGAGAGAGAATTTAAAAATGAGGCTTTGGTCCACTCCTTATAATTGCAAGCCTTTTCTTCCTGCAATGATTTATTCTTGCCTTGGCAAGTGAGAGTAATTTGCATAACTTATTCGGGATTTTTTCTTGCAATTGAGGATTTGTGTTATCTGGTCACACTGTTTTCAGTCAAGCTTCCTCCCAAGGCCTCCGGGTGGGGTACGCTGTCCTCCCCTCCCTCCCCACCCCTGTATCCAGGTACCTTAGGCTGAGACACAGTGACTAGCCAAAGGCCAGCCAGTGACCTACGAGGAGATTTGAACCCAGGTCTACTCCTGCACCACATTCCCGTGGGCCTTACTTAGGATTCAGCAGCTTTCTGTGATCAGTTCTGGAATTCCCCTTTGGGCTCTGTTCAATTCCTCCTTCCTTCCAGTCTTCCTAGGATAATGTCTCAAATGAATGCCTAACTTGTATGTTTCTCAATTTCTAATGCACGTTTTCCTCCCTCTGAGTTACTTTTAATGGATGCTTGAGGCTGATCCTGCATTGAGCAGGTGGGTTGGACTAGGTGGCCTATATGGCCTCTTCCAAGTCTATGCTCCTAGGGTTCTGAGTGGGCATGCACTAAGGGGGTGCGTACATGCGGGTGCGCACTTGTAAAGTGATGTCAAGATACAGCTGACTTACAGGAACCCCAGGGGGGTTTTAAGGACAAGAGATATTCAGTGGTCTGCTGTTGCCTATCTCTGCATAGCAAATCTGGACTTCCTTGGTCGTCTCCCATCCAAATATTGTCCAGGGATGATCCCCCCCCCCCAGCTTCTGAAATCTAATGAGATTTGGACAGCCTGGGAGTGCATTTAGATACTACAGTGTAAAAGCAAAACTTTACTTTCTGGTGTACAGGATTGTACCTTCCTTCAGCTATATCTCTCTTTCCCTCTTTTCCTCCCTCCCTCTCTCTTTCTCCCTCCCTTTCTCTTTTCCTTCCTTCCTTCCTTCCTTCCTCCCTCCCTCCCTCCCTTCCTTCGTCTATTCTGGACACCTTCCTTCCTTCCTTCCTTCCTCTATTCTGGACACCTTCCTTCCTTCCTTCCTTCCTTCCTTCCTTCCTTCCTTCCTTCCTTCCTTCCTTCCTTCCTTCCTTCCTTCCTTCCTTCCTTCCTTCCTTCCTTCCTTCCTTCCTTCCTTCCTTCCTACTATCCCTCACCACAAAAAGCCTCAGCATAAAAATAAGCATCAAGAAAACATCAGTAAAACCTTCGTAAAACCACACACAGTCCTAATATCTCTGCCCCACCCAGCCTGCTGCTTTCCCGCTAGGCATTCCTGCATATCAGCAAAAAAGCACACAGCAAAGAATCTTGGCACCACTATGTATGCAGTCAGATTCAAAACTGTGTTGTTTTGCTATTGTGGTATTCGTGGGCAGGTTCACATTGGTAAAGGGACGAAAAACTGTGCACATGAACAGGCATGACGCTGCCTTACGTGGAATCAGACCATTGGCCTTCCCAGGTCAGTATTGTTGACTCAGCCTGGCAGCAGCTCTCCAAGATCTCGGGGGGGGGGTCTTTAATGTCACCTACTCCGGGTCCCTTTGAACTGGTGATGCCAGGGATTGAACCTGGGACCTGGTGTGCGCAGAGCAGAGCTCCTCCGTGCTGTGAACTGTGCAGGCACCGCACCATGGACGAAATCCCCAAGTAGCTCTTGAAGACTAGAGGATAATGCAGCGGTTTGTTTTTGTAGTATTGATTACTTAGGGGGGAAGTTACACTTTCTCTCCAGGGAGCCCGCCAGAGGTGGCTCACAAAATGCAGAAACATGAAACATGAAAAGCTGTTTGTTAAAGCCCAGCATTGAGCACCTAGCCGGAGCGTCAAAATGTAAAACTCTGAGGAGATGAAGAGGATTTTGCTTTTGGGCTGATCCTGCGTTGAGCAGGGGGTTGGACTAGATGGCCTGTATGGCCCCTCCCAACTCTAGGATTCTGTGATTTTAGCCTTGTCCTGGCAAAAAGGACACAATGAAAACTGCTAGGAGATCTACCCCTTAATTAAAAGCCTGGTGAATAAAAACATTTTGGCCCTGCGCCTATCAGAAGCCAGACAAGCTGCGTAAAGGAGGGGCCACCACCGAGAAAGCCCTGTATGAACAGAAACATTTTGGCCCTGCACATACCAGGCCCCAGGCAAGCTGCAAGGGGAAGGGCTTTCTGTAAAGGGCAGAGGCAACTGGGTTTGTGAGGAAGATTTTGCCTGTGTGTATGTGTGTGTGTGAGAGAGAGAACAATATGGGAAGAGGCAGTCCTTTTGGGCAGGGGTAGTCGACCTGTGGTCCTCCAGATGTCCATGGACTACAATTCCCAGGAGCCCCTGCCAGCGTCTGCTGGCAGGGGCTCATGGGGATTGTAGTCCATGGACATCTGGAGGACCACAGGTCGACTACCCCTGCTTTTGGGTACCATGAAAGCCATTTTACCTTTGGACATTTGGGGGTGAAGCCCCCTACTGGCGAGGACAGGGACCACAGTGGGGTCCATGGCCATGGAGTCCCCCCTCCAAAGCATTCTTCTTCTTCAGGGGGAACTGATCACTGTAGTCTGGAGATCACTTGTATTTCTGGGGCCTCCCCAGGTCTCACTTGGAGGTTGGCATCCCTAAGCCATTCAGGGCTTGAAGGGTTAGGGCACTGCCTTCTGCCATACAGCCCATCACCTAAGATTGTTTTCCCAAGCCCTCTGGACCTCTGTGCCTTCAGAAGTCTTAAAAATGGAATTACTTAGGTTCTCACCCCTCTTTCCTTCCAGCAGGGAAGCAAAGTGGCTGACGTGATTCTCCTCCCTTTCACTTACAACAGCCCTGTGGGGTTGGCCAGGTCAGGCTGAGCGGGTGTGGTGGGCTCAAGGTCACCCAGCGGCATCGGCCTGGCCTCAAGCAGTGGCAGGGCCTTTTCGGTCCTGGCTCCAACTTGGTGGAATGAGCTGCCGCCTGAGACTTAGGACTTGGGCGAAGCTCTTACAGTTCCAGAGGGCCTGCAAGGCGGCATCTCCCACCAGGCTTACGGCTGAGGCCAGGGTGACCCCCCGAAAGACCTCCCTCCGATCCTCATGGTTCTTTCCCCTGTCCCTTCTTGTCCGTGCCACCTAAGTCCCTACAGATTCAACAGGTGGGGAAAGGAAACAATTTCGGGGGGGGGGGCCAGAATAGGTAGTTAAACAGTTAAAATTAGTTGCCTGGTCGATAATAGGGTTCTAGTGTTTAATTTCTAGGATGCAAATGTCATGAATAAAATATCTATGTTTGTATTTTTAATACGGGGCAAACCACCTCGAGCCCTAAGGGAGAGCGGCAGTATAGAAATCTAAGCTAACAACAACAACAGCAACACTTGCATAACAGTGTGGGTATTTGAACCTGGGTCCCCCGGATCCTAGTCTGGCACTGTGACCACCGCAACTGCAATGCAGACAAAGCCAGGGCAATGGTAGAACCATAGAACCATAGAGTTGGGTGGGACCTCCAGAGTCATCTAGTCTAACCCCCTGCAGAATGAAGGAAACGCACAACTCCCTGCCCATCCACAGGGACCCCAATTCCATGCCCAGATGATGACCCCCCAAAAAAAAAACAATCCCAGAATCCCTGGTCAGTCTGGCCTGGAGGAAATTTGCCTCCTGACCCCAAAATGGTGATCGGCATTTCCCCTGGGCATGCAAGAAAGGGCCACAAGAGCCAATGCAGTCCTCTAAAAAAGGGGTAGTCAACCTGTGGTCCTCCAGATGTCCATGGACTACAATTCCCATGAGGCCCTGCCAGGGCTCATGGGAATTGTAGTCCATGGACATCTGGAGGACCGCAGGTTGACTAAAGGTAAAGATATCCCCTGTGCAAGCACCGAGTCATGTCTGACCCTTGGGGTGACGCCCTCCAGCGTTTTCATGGCAGACTCAATACGGGGTGGTTTGCCAGTGCCTTCCCCAGTCATTACCGTTTACCCCCCAGCAAGCTGGGTCCTCATTTTACCGACCTCGGAAGGATGGAAGGCTGAGTCAACCCTGAGCCGGCTGCTGGGATCAAACTCCCAGCCTCATGGGCAGACAGCTTCAGACTGCATGTCTGCTGCCTTACCCCTCTGCACCACAAGGGGCTCATTCAGAGGAGCTGGGGGGGGGGGACGGAGTCGTGAAACACAACCTGGATCCTCCGAGGCAATCGGTGCTTGTTCTCCCCTCTTCCGACCCAAAACATCCGTTAACATGAAGCGCACCGCAGAAGCCGGGGAGCAGCTCTCTTGTGCAAACTCCTTGAAATGAACAGCGCATTGCCGTGCTCGGCTTTGGCTGTCTTTCAGCATCTGCTGGGGCGGAAGAACCTCTTGGCAGACGTGGCCGGGCCTCTAGCCCGCTCGATGACCCTTTGCGGTGGCATCCCGGCCCCCCCCCCCCACACACACACCTCCTGCCATGGGGCTGGGTCTCCCCTGCATGCTCCCCTCCAAACGGTGGCAGCTCACTGCTTTGCAGGCAATCGGAGCAGACACCTCCCTGCGTGTATTCTCCCCCCCCCCCCCGCCGCACACACAGTACTTTCGTCCTGTGGAATGTTCCAGAAGTTCTTGGCACGTCTCCAAAAGCTTTTCTCTCTTTCAACAGCTGAAGCTGTTCTGAAGGGCTCTCGTCCCTTCCGCGGACAGAAAGCGAGGTCACTGGCGCAGTTTTGCCATTGATTCCGGGAAAAGGAGCCAAACAGACGAGGCTTGGCGGAGAAGTGGGGCTTCTTCTAGGACAGACCCGGAGGTCAAGGGCAATTGGGTGGGATGGGGAAATCCAGGCTGGGTGCAGGCCGGGGGAGTCTCCGCTTCAGCCCACTTTTTAGAATCACAGAGTTGGATGGGGACCTCCAGGGTCATCTAGTCCAACCCCCTGCGCAACGCTGGAACGGACAACTACCTGCCCACCCACAGTGACCCCAATTCCATGCCCAAGTGATCCCTCCACCACCACCACCACCACCACCAAAAACCTCCAGAATCCAGCCTGGCATGGAGGGAATTCACCTACCATCCCACAGTGGCGATCAGCCATTCCCTGGGTATGCAAGAAAGAAGAAGAAGAAGAAGAAGAAGAAGAGTTGGTTCTTATATGCCGCTTTTCCCTACCCGAAGGAGGCTCAAAGCGGCTTACAGTCGCCTTCCCATTCCTCTCCCCACAACAGACACCCTGTGGGGTAGGTGAGGCTGAGAGAGCCCTGATATCACTGCTCGGTCAGAACAGTTTTATCAGTGCCGTGGCGAGCCCAAGGTCACCCAGCTGGTTGCATGTGGAGGAGTGCAGAATCGAACCTGGCATGCCAGATTAGAAGTCCGCACTCCTAACCACTACACCAAACTGGCTGCACCAAAAGGGCCACAAGAGACCAACACTGGCACATCCGTTCCTGCCCACCCACTCACCTTCTGCCTAAGTTCATAGAATCAGCATTTCTGTGCAGTGGCTATCTCGTGTCTGCTTAAAAACTTCCAGAGAAGGAGAACCCACCACCTCCCGAGGAAGCCTGTTCCACTGAGGAACTGCTCTTCTTCCAAGGGGGCTGAAAATGACATTCTGTTTTCTGACTGCTGAAGGCAGCTACATCTCATATTTCCCTGTCTTATGACTGAGGGCGAAAAGGGGAACTTTTGACGTTGGGGAGATTTCCCCCAACCCCTTCCCTGGTTAGCCATTCAGTTTGCTTGCTGATTCACTATAGATTCAGTTCCATTTCGGACGGGGGGGGGGGACTGATTCACTATAGATTCCATTTTTTGGGGGGGGGGACCATCTTCCAGAGCCCCCTTAGGGTCCCTGAGTGAAGCAGCACACTGATTTCCTATCTCTCCAATCACCGGAACAAAAGCCTAAATTATCTTGTATTTATCGGTCCCTCCAACAAAGTCAGTGTTTAAACACTTTTAAAAAAACCCATGCTGGACAGCAAAGATTAATCAACACAAACATTTGGACAATATCATATGAGCCTTGAGCTTGACAAACAAAAATTTCAATGTATAAACCAGGGGTGGCCAAACTGGCTCTCCAGCTGTCCATGGACTACAACTCCCACGAGCCCCTGCCACTTGGCAGGGGCTCGTGGGAGTTGAAGTCCATGGACAGCTGGAGAGCCGCATTTTGGCCACCCCTGATATAAATGGTACTCCATTGGCAAATCCTAAGGCAGTGATAGCACAGTAGGAAATCACTAAGAATTAGGTATTCTTAATCAAGTGTTGAACACAAGCCTATGACAAACCATCAATATGTACCGAATTTGCATGGGGCCCCTATGCTGCCCAGCGCGTTCATCTGTTAAACCCGCTCTGTCACCTACTTTCTGGGAAAGAAAATCTCAGCCCCTTGGGGCTCATTGCCAACTCAAGGTTTGGTAATTCCTGGCAATTTGCAAGTTTGGGGAAGGGCGGGAGGGACCCCCACAGGAGATAATGCCATGCAAGTAGGGTTGTCAGCTCTGGTTTGTAAAGTTCCTGTAGATTTGAGGGGTGGAGCCTGGGGAGTGTGGTGTTTAGCTTATCAGGGTAAAATATCACAGTGTCCATCCTCCAGAGCAGCCATATTCTCCAGGAGAACTAACCTCGGTTTGTCTGGAGATAAAGTGTAATCACAGGGAATCTCCAGGAGTCACCTGGAGGTTGGCAATGAAGCAGCCACTTTCTCCGAGAGAACTGGTCTCTGTAATCTGGGGGATCTGTTGTGATACTGGGAAATCTCCAGGTGGCACCTGTAGGTTGGCAGCCCCGCTCGTGAGCATGATGATGTCACACATGTAGTAGCCAATCACATCTGGCTGGGTGAGAGTGACTCATGGGAGGGACCTCAGGGCTGGGAAAATTACTCACTGGGAATGTTTAGGGGTCTATTTTCGTAAGATAGAAAACTGTGTTGGGAACTTTATGGAAATTTTGGGGGTGGTCTGAAGAGGGCGGGGTTAGAGGAAGGGAGGGGCCATTTCCTCCAGGGGAACTCTTCTCAGTTGCCTGGAGATCTGTAGTCAACTGGATCTCCTGCCACGACCTGGAGATGAACAATGTAGGGCCCAGCAGGGGCCGTGCTATAAATGCAACCATTAGAGGCAGTAAGAAGTCCAAAAGTAAATTCTTAAATCATAAAAAAAATTATTTTACAAAGATCCTTTAAATATAGGAAACCTTTCCCAAGGTTACTCTAAATAATGTTTATAAATAATATTTATAATAATATAAATAATATTTCCGATCAAATGCTTCAGTTTTCATAGAATCATAGAATAGTAGAGTGGGAAGGGACCTTCTGGGTCATCTAGTCCAACCCCCTGCACTATGCAGGACACTCACATCCCAATCGCTCATCCACTGTCACCTGCCACCCCTTTGAGCCTTCACAGAATCAGCCTCTCTGTCAGATGGCTATCCAGCCTCTGTTTAAAAATCTCCAAAGATGGAGAACCCACCACCTCCCGAGGAAGCCTGTTCCACAACTCTGCTCCATCTTCTATATGGCACCCTTTTAAATACTTGAAGATGGCTCTCAGATCGGATGGTTATCAGTGTGTTCTATTCACAGCTTACAATATTCTTCTTGAAAATACCCAAAGAATGAGAGTCGAACGACCTCCGGCGTTACTGAAGAACTTGATTTGAAACGACGTTTGGCGTGAACGTTGGGAAAGCCACGGAAAGGACATCTGTAAAAAACAAAACCAAAAAAAAACCTGGATTAAGAATTTACGTTCGCATTTCTTACTGTCTCCAATGCTTGAATTTATAGCATTGCCTGGAGGTTGGCAACCCACCGTTTTTGCAAGTCACCCCCTCCCAGGGAAAAGGAGGGGGCTGTTTGTACAGCCACTGAATGTATTCATGAATCATATCTCCTGCCAAACACCCTTCTTGGCCTGGGCATTTAGTAGCAGCAAACCTTTCAAAGGAGTGGTTGGATTTTGCTCCGAGAGGGAGGGAGTATTGGCCCATCTATTTAACTCGGCCTGGCTTGTTATCGGCCTTCGGATCGCTGCTGCCTCTTTCCTTCTTCCTTCCTTCCCCCTCTTGCTCCATTTGTCTCTTTGGCGTGCTTTTTGATCCATCTGCCTTTCCCATTAAGTCGGTACAGAGAGTGCCTCAATTAAGACAAGTTACAAAGTTCCAGGATAAGAGGCAGAAGGCTGGTAAGCGCAGAGGGGAAAGCATTGCCCATTATAAAAGAGACAAATTAAAAAAAATGAACATGCAAACCGCTGGCGCCGTAGCTTTCGGGGCCTTCCCTGGAATATTCGTTTCATGTTTGGGGTAGAAGAACAGTCCTTCAAGGGATGTAGGCAATTCATGTGTCGGAAACGTACGACATGGACCCTCTATGGCCTACTGGCCATGGTGACTAGTGGGCTCTCCATATGCATCAGTAAGCCTCAGAATGCCGGTTCCAGGAGGGAGCAGTTGGGGGAGGGCCTTGGCTTCTGTGCCTTGTATGTTGGCCCTCCAGGACAGCCACTGTGTGAAGCAGTACGCGGGACTACATGGATACAGAGGGTGGGAGTCCAGGGATGAAGAAACACGGGGAGTGCTGTCAGTGGCAGTATGACATCCTGTCAAAGCCTGGAACCTGTCTAGGAATCGCGGAAAGCTCTATAGCAGGGGTAGTCAACCTGTGGTTCTCCAGATGTTCATGGACTACAATTCCCATGAGCCCCTGCCAGCATTTGCTGGCAGGGGCTCATGGGAATTGTAGTCCATGGACATCTGGAGGACCACAGGTTGACTATCCCTGCTCTATAGAGCAGGTCCAGCAGGGTTTTTGTCTCCTTAGGCCAAAAGCCTGGTTGTCGTAAGCCAGCAAAATCCTTCCTTGAAGGCTCTCCTCTCCTGTTCTTGTCTGTCACCAGCTTGGTGCCGTGGTTAAGAGCAGAGGCTTCTAATCTGGCGAGCTGGGTTTGATTCCCTGTTCCTCCACGTGCAACCAGCTGGGTGACCTTAGGCTAGTCACAGTCCTGTTAGACCTGTTCTCATGGAGCAGTTCTGTCAGAGCTCTCTTAGCCCTACCTATCTCACAGGGTGTCTGTTGTGGGCAGAGAAAGGGAAGGCGATCGTAAGCTGCTTTGAGACTCCTTCGGGCAGTGGAAAGGGGAGTATAAAACCCAACTCTTCTTCTTTACTGGTATTTGTTGTTCAGAGGTACACTGCTCTTGGATATGGAAGTTCTGTTTGAGATGGCATTTACCAACAGGGGCAGTGCTCGTCAACCTCCAGGTGGGGCCTGGTGTTCTCCCAGAATGCCATAGATATGCATTTATTTTATTTATGCCCTGCTTTTCCCTTTGAAGGGGACCCAACGCATCTTCCATCGTGCTCCTCCATTCTATCCTGTTTGCATTTTAGGCTGAGCGTGCCTGACTGGCCCATGGCCATCTAGCAACCTCCCATGGGACGAGTGGGGATTTGAACTGGGGTCCTCCAGATACTAGTCCCACCTTCTTAAAGAGGACAGACGTTATGGCTGAATGCCACCTCCCCACATTCTGTCTCCTCCAAATCTCCTGGAATTTCCCCAACCACAAGCTGGCAACCCTCTGCCATTCAGAAATCTCTGCAATAAATAAGGTTTCTGTCTCCGGGTTGGGAAATATCTGGAGAATTAGAGGGGAAAGCTGGGAATGAGCAGAATTTGGGGCTGGGAGGGACCACAGTGTAGGATCATGCTATGGAGTCCACCCTTTCCAGCAGACATTCTCTCCAGGGAACCTGATCTCTATTCCCTGGAGATGAGGCTTAATTTCAGGAGATCCCCAGATCCCACCTGGGGTCTGGCATCCTTAGTAATACATACAAACCCTCCCCTGCTGTTTCCTCTCAAACAACAGCTATTCAGTGGTACACAACCTCTGGACATGGAGGTTCTCCTTTGTTATCCATGCTGCACCCCTATATTTTATTTTCAGCCTTTATATCCCACTATTCTCTCCAACATTTCAGCAGTGACATGCTGGGGATGTTCATCTCCAGAGTAATTGCCTGGCGCCTCTCCCCGTGCACCCTTTCTTCCGCTCGCTAAAGGCTCTGCTCCCCCTGCTGTGTTCATTTGCTCGACTGCGGCCTGTCATCCACTGGCATTAGAGCTGAGCAGGTGCTTGTTCTCTAGAGCACACTGTACTGGGGGGGGGGGAACAGACCTGGCCACCAGGATGTCCTCCAGAGTTCAAGACGTTCTGAGCAGGGCTAACCTTGGGAGGACCAGAGAAGGTACCATCTGGTGCCTCAGGGCTCATAGAAGTATATTTTTGTGCATGTGCACAAGATGCATCTGCCCATGCCCATGCAAGAGGTTTAGGTCAGTATGGGAGAACATAAGAACATCAGGAGAGCCCGGCTGGATCAGACCAGAGGTCCATCCAGTCCAGCATCCTTTCTCTTACACAGTGGCCAACCAGGTCCTCTTTGGGACCAACAACAGGGCAGGGAGGCTGAGGCCTTCCCCTCCTAAGAACCTCAGAAGAGCCTTGCTGGGTCAGACCAGGGAGGGTCCATCCAGTCCAGCCTCCTGCCTCACACAGGGGCCAGCCAGTCCCTCTGCAGGGCCAGCAACAGGGCAGGGAGGCCAAGGCCTTCCCCTCATAAGGACACAGGAGAGCCCTGCTGGGTCAGACCAGGGAGGGTCCATCCAGTCCAGCCTCCTGCCTCACACAGGGGCCAGCCAGTCCCTCTGCAGGGCCAGCAACAGGGCAGGGAGGCTGAGGCCTTCCCCTTCTAAGAACCTCAGAAGAGCCTTGCTGGGTCAGACCAGTGAGTGTCCATCTAGTCCAGCAAGCTGTCTCACACAGTGGCCGAGATGGAAAACAGAAAGGGAACAAAAACCCAACCTGGAAAATCAAGTCAGGAATGCAAAGGTTGAGCAAAAGAACATATTAAAATTAGAATACAATTTTTTTAAATTTAATACCCATTAAGAAGATTAAGAACAACATTAGAATCAGTGTGGTGCTGCCCATTCCAATCTTGTATGTGCATCTTCTTTTGAATCACGCACGGACTGAATCTTGGCTTCGGACAGAGTGGCGGCTTTTGACCATTTTGATTCTTTATCGTGAGCTCCACATCTGGAATTGTTATTTTATGGGAGCATTCCTGGGAGCATGTTGTGATTTTTATGCCCACCAACCAGGTCTTATTGTCATCTTATACTGTCCCTCCCCTCCCCAAACCTCACAGTCCTCAGGTCCCGACCCCCCCCCCCCCAAACCTCCATGTGTTTCCCAACCGGGAGCTGGGAAGCCTTATTCAAGACCAGTGGCAGTTCAGAGAGCTACCAAGACGTGAGGAAAGGTTGGGGGAACTTGGTCTATTTAGCTTGGAGAGGAGATGACTGAGAGGGGATCTGATAACCATCTTCGAGTATTTAAAAGGCTGCCATACTGAGGATGGAGCAGAGTTGTTGTCTCTTGCCCCACAGGGACAGACCAGAACCAATGGGATCAAATTAATTCAAAAGAAATTCCATCTAAACATCTGGAAGAAGTTCCTGAAAATTAGAGCAGTTTCTCAGTGGAACAGGCTTCCTCGGGAAGTGGTGGGTTCTCCATCTTTGGAGATTTTTAAACAGAAGCTAAATAGCCATCTGACGGAAAGACTGATTCTGTGAATGTTCAAGGAGGTGGCAGGTGACAGTGGATGACCGATAGGGATGTGAATGTCCTGCATAATGCAGGGGGTTGGACTAGATGACCTAGGAGGTCCCTTCCAACTCTATTATTCTATGATTCTAGCAGGGATTAAGCATATAAGATTCCCTGAGTCAAGTTTCCATCATCAGCCTCTCAAAAGGTTTTACCCTGAAACTAACTGTCTGTCTTTCTGTTTATTTATTTATTATTGAATTTATATGCCTCACCATAGTCTCACAGCAGTTTACAATAAAACAATAGGAGTTGGAGTGTACGCTACTCCCCTATCCTTTCCTCTTCACCTCTTAATAATTGGGGGAGGGATGGGATTTTTAGCCACCATGTTAGTAGATTGATATTTTAATGGGAATTTTAATGGGATTAGTTGTTGTGACCCGCCTTGAGCCTATCGGGAGAGGCGGGAAATAAATCTAATAATAATAATAATAATAATAATAATAATAATATCATAACCCTTAAAAACCCCTTCATATATAAACATTAAACATTAAAAGATGGCGATATAATCGAGAGTTCTATCTCGCAATCCACTGTTCAGCAAGTGGTCAAAGGAGCTCTTTCCTCAGGAGCGAAAGCAAACTAACCACCTCCAAGGGATCTGGTTGGTCTCATTCAATCCATGGGTTTGTGGAAGAAACACCAGGACCGCCAGGCAAATGAACAGCTCTTTCATTGTGATCTCTGCATGAGTAAAAGTTGTAGCAGGTGACAAGACCGAAATCTCCCAGGAAACCTTGACATATATTCACATAGCAGATGATAGATCTTCCTGTCTGTGCGTAAGATTGGCTAGTTTGGTGTAATGGTTAAGAGTGCGGACTTCTAATCTGGCATGCTGAGTTCGATTCCACACTCCCCCACATGCAACCAGCTGGGTGACCTTGGGCTCGCCATGGCATTGATAAAACTGCTCTGACCGGGCAGTGATATCAGGGCTCTCTCAGCCTCACCTCCCTCACAGGGTGTCTGTTGTGGGGAGAGGAAAGGGAAGGCGACTGTAAGCCGCTTTGAGACTCCTTTGGGTAGAGAAAAGCGACATATAAGAACCAACTCTTCTTCTTCTTCTTCTTCTTCTTCTTCTTCTTCTTCTTCTTCTTCTTCTTCTTCTTCTTCTTCTCCAAGATGGAATTAGATTGATTTAAACTGATTGGATCCAGCCAACGGGATCCTTGCTGCATATTGGTCAATTACGTGCCTGCTTGGATCCTGCTTCCGATCTTGAGCCCAGTCCTTGGCAGATCCACATGCACACCAGGTCTCTGAAGTATTCCCATCCTTGATTCCCACTATTCGTGCAAGGCAACTTTCTGCATGTACCTGAATTTCCAGAGTCTTATGTTTCTTGAATACTGGTACCTCTTTGGCAAGTTCCCTGACCAAAGCCATAGAGTCGGGGGGGGGGGGGAGTCTCCGTTTCCTTTGCTGCCCAGGTGGGATCTGGAGGAGAAGGATGTGCGTCATGCTGGGCTCTCCTTAGCCTTCTTGGGGTCATCCCAAGTGCACAGGGGTGGACCGGGATGGGCTACAGTGGTCGTGAAGGTAAAGGTATCCCCTGTGCAAGCACCAAGTCATGTCTGACCCTTGGGGTGACGCCCTCTAGCGTTTTCAAGGCAGACTCAATACGGGGTGGTTTGCCAGTGCCTTCCCCAGTCATTACTATTTACCCCCAGCAAGCTGGGTACTCATTTTACCCACCTCGGAAGGATGGAAGGCTGAGTCGACCTTGAGCCGGCTGCTGGGATTGAACTCCCAGCCTCATGGTCAGAGCTTCAGACAGCATGTTTGCTGCCTTTACCACCCTGTGCCACAAGAGGCTCGATGCCTTAACAATTACTTTGCAAGGTTGGCTGGAAATATAGCAATACCTTTGAAAGTTGTGACCCAATTATAATTTTTGGGCAATGCTCCTAATTAGGGATGCAATTAAGGACTGGGGGGGGGGGGAGAAAACCCAGAGCTTGAAGTGTAAACATATGCCAGTTCTTAATATGGCTGCTTTAGATCGCGTCAGCCAGCTGCTTTCCTTCAAGTTACATCTGAAAAGAAGAATCTAACAATGGCCTTCTTTTCCTTTATGGCTTCCTTCCCATATAGGTAGGGTTGCCAAACTCCAGGTGGGAACTGGAGATCTCATAGAATTACAACTGAACTCCAGGCCTCCTGCAGAAAATAGCTGTTTGGAGGGGGGACCCTATGGCATTATATCCTGCTGAGATCCACCCCCTTTCCAAACCCCATCCTTCCCAGGGCCCACCAAATTTCCAGGTATTTCCCAACCCAGTTGGCAACCCTACATATGGGAGAAAGTCTCGCCTCAAAGCAACCAGCAGGGACCAGGTCTTGGCTGGGATTGCTAAATTCCTGGGAGGGCCACAGTTTGGCCACCCCTGCCCTAGGGAAACTAACCCCTGTCAATCAGTTGGAATTCCAAATCTCCAGGCCACACCTGGAGGTTGGCAAACCTAAAATAGGCTTCTTCCCCACCCCCTCCATGATTACCTGTTGCCCTCCAAATCTTATGTCCTGTGCAAGCAAATCAACCTTCAAGTTCTCCTGCTGCATTCTGATTGGCTGCCCAGATTCCTCACCGTCCTTGTGCCACCAAATGTCCTGCCTTGTTCTTGCCTTGCTACTATTCCTCAGGCTAAGAGGCTGCAGTGCTGTCGCTGTTACTGGCTGACATCTTTCTTATCCGTTTTCCATTAATGCTAAACCTCTTTCATTACCTCAAAAGGGAGCGCTGATTTCTTCCTTTGCAAATCCTACAGTCCTTCGGAGTTTAGCTCAGTTTGGATGGTCAACCATGAAGAAAAGAGAGAGAGGCAGAGAGGCAGAGAAGCTGGTTTTTATATCCGTTTTTTTCTACCCAAAAGAGTCTCAAAGCGGTTTACCATTGCCCACCCTTTCTCTCTCCACAACAGACATCCTGCGAGGTAGGTGAGGCTGAGAGAGCTCTGAGAGAATTGGGATGGCCCAAGGTCACCCAGATGGCTGCATGTGTCAGAGTGGGGAATCAAACCCCAAATTAGAGGCCACCACTCTTAACCATGACACCAAGTATAGACCCAAGACCTGGATAGCCCAGGCTAGCCTGATCTTGTCAGATCTTGGAAGCTAAGTAGAGTCTGTCCTGGTCAGTACTTGGATGGGAGACCACTGAGGAAGACCAGAGTTGATCTGCAGAGGCAGGCCAAGGCAAACCACCTCTGAATGGCTCTTCCTTTGAAAATGTCATGGGTTTGCCAGAAGGCAGCTACGACTTGGAGGTGCTTTCAACTACACTAAGGAGGTGGTGAGCTCCCCCTCACTGGCAGTCTTCAAGCAAAGGTTGGATCCACACTTTGCTTGGATGCTTGAGGATGCTTAGGGCTGATCCTGCGTTGAGCAGGGGGTTGGACTAGATGGCCTGTATGGCCCCTTCCAACTCTATGATTCGATGATTCTACCACAGACCCCCTAAATAGAGTGTTATGTGTGCGTGCACGTTTTTCCATGGAAATAATAAGGAAGCAGAATTATGGAAATGAAACAAAAGGAATGAAAGAAACAACAATGGAACAAACTCCAATGCACCAGCCTGTGCTGTTTTTCCTTGGAGGCTCCAAGCCAAAAGATTTAATTTTTTTTGTCTCTTTGCCTTTTGTGGGTTTTTTTTCCCTGGGTCTCCGCTGCAGCTGTCTTTATGGATGTATCATTATTCTGTTAGTGCTAATTGTTTCATTGATTTTTATGGTCTAAAATTTTATTGTGTCGGTTTTATGAAATTGTTATTGTTGATGAGTTCTCTCGTCAGGAGCCGTCTTGGATCATTTACTTAGGAAGGTGGGATGTAAATAAATAAATCAGAAGGTGACACCGTCTGTCGGTTTCTTTTTGTAAGTTTTGTATAAAAACCATTTGCCTTCCCCCTCCCCCCCCCATAATCGCTGTGCTGCCAATACAATGGGGGGCACCTTTGTAATCAGTTAAAAGGTTTTCAGAATTAAACAATGCTCTTGCAATTCATGCACAGTGCACTAGCTGGAATGAAGGTGTCAGATGCGCATTTGTGTCTCTCCCTCCTCATCACCTTGTGTACATATGCCAGATCGATGCTGGGATCCCTGACTGGTTGTGACTGCATGCAGAGCAAACCCTGGCTGGATGTCACCGCAGACAGTGCAATTCTATGCTTGGGTGCTTGATTGGTTGTGACGGCATGCAGAGCAAACCCTGGCTGGGTGTGACTGCAGACAGGGCAATTCTATGCTTGGGTCCCTGACTGGTTGTGACGGCATGCAGAGCAAACCCTGGCTGGGTGTGACTGCAGACAGGGCAATTCTATGCTTGGGTCCCCGACTGGTTGTGACGGCATGCAGAGCAAACCCTGGCTGGATGTGACTGCAGAGAGTGCAATTCTATGCTTGGGTCCCTGACTCGTTGTGACTGCATGCAGAGCAAATCCTGGCTGGGTGTGACTGCGTGCAGAGCAAACCCTGGCTGGATGTGACTGCAGACAGGGCAATTCTATGCTTGGGTCCCTGACTGGTTGTGACTGCATGCAGAGCAAACCCTGGCTAGATGTGACTGCAGACAGTGCAAATATATGCTTGGGTCCCTGACTGGGTGTGACTGCATGCAGAGCAAACCCCAGCTGGATATGACTGCAGACAGTGTAATTCTATGCTTGGGTCCCTGACTGGTTGCGACCGCATGCAGAGCAAAGCCTGGCTGGGTGTGACTGCAGACAGTGCAAATATATGCTTGGGTGCTTGATTGGTTGTGACTGCATGCAGAGCAAACCCTGGCTGGGTGTGACTGCAGACAGTGCAATTCTATGCTTGGGTCCCTGACTGGTTGTGACTGCATGCAGAGCAAACCCCGGCTGGATATGACTGCAGACAGTGTAATTCTATGCTTGGGTCCCTGACTGGTTGCGACCGCATGCAGAGCAAACCCTGGCTGGGTGTGACTGCAGACAGTGCAATTCTATGCTTGGGTCCCTGACTGGTTGTGACTGCATGCAGAGCAAACCCCGGCTGGATATGACTGCAGACAGTGTAATTCTATGCTTGGGTCCCTGACTGGTTGCTACCGCATGCAGAGCAAAGCCTGGCTGGGTGTGACTGCAGACAGTGCAAATCTATGCTTGGGTGCTTGATTGGTTGTGACTTGTATGCAGAGCAAACTGTATGCAGAGCAAACCCTGACTGGTTGTGACCGCACACAAAGCAAATCTATGCTTGGGTCCCTGATTAATTGTGACTGAATGGAGAACAAACCTATGCTGGGATTCCTGACGAGTTGTGATCTGAAGTATTTTTGTGCACTGAACACAGAGCATGCATCAGAGGTCATTTGGCAACTCAGTCATTGGAAGGGTCTGCCAGTGAGGAACAGTTGTGGTCATGGACTGGTCTCTCTCTGGGTGGTGGCTGTGGGGCACTGCCCCCCCCCACTGTGAAAAACTGGAGCTAGCCACCCTACAGCCACTGCCTCCATTCTGTCACTTGTTCCTTCTTTCTGGATCTAGGCCAGGGATGGCCACACTGGGGCTCTCCAGATGTCCATGGACTGCAATTCCTGGCAGGATGCCAGCAGGGGCTCATGGGAATTGCAGTCCATGGACTGGAGAGCCTCAGTTTGGCCAGCCCTGGTCTAGGCCATGCCTTGGTCCTCTTGCTGAGGGGTCCTACCATCCTAAGACTGCCAGCCTCCAGGTGGGACCTGGGGATCTCCCAGAATTGCCACTCACCACTAGACAACAGAGATCAGTTCCCCAGAGATGGGGTTACCAGACTTTGGCGGTGGAGCCGGGAGTGGGTGGGATTTGGAGCAGGGCAGGCAGCCATTCTCTTCAAGGAAACTGCTCTTTCACCTGGAGATGAGCTATAATTCCAGGGGATTCCCAGGTCCCACTTTGGGACTAACATCAGGGACCCAACGGTTGAGAGACAAAACAGATTAACATTAAAATACAAGCATGTGTTATAAAGTACACCTCAAGAAGAGCAAAAACAACATTAAACATGAGGAATCAGAGTTTGCGCAATCCTGCACCTACCCTCTCTTTTGGTTTACACACAAGGATGCGCACTCAGGATCGAACCCTGTAGACAGAGTGATGGTTCTTGCGCACTTTGATGTTCAATTGTGAGCTCCGTGTCTAGAATCATTCTTATATATTGTTAGGAGCTTCACATTTTATGATTCTTCTGCCACTGGCCTCTGCGGAGTATAACGCTATGGAATTCCCCCTCCCCCCAGGGCCATTTCCTCCAAGGGAACAGATCTCTGCAGCCTGAAAATGAGCTGCCATTCCAGGAGGTTCCCAGGTCCCACCTAGAAGCTGGCATCCCTACCTGGAAAAAAAGTGGCTGCTTAGGAGGGAAAACTTTATGGCATTGTCTCACACTGAATTGTATGTCTTCCTTGGGCTCCGTCCCCAAATCTCCAGGAGTCGCTCAACCATACCCCCAATCCCCTGCCGGCATTGGAAACCCACCCCAGACTCAGAAACAGCCCCGAGGGGACACAAAGCCCACCGGGAGGGATGGGAAGGACACCTTCGCATCTCAGGCGCCAGGAGATCATAACTGGCCTCCGCAAAGCAGCACTCAGAGATTCCCTGAAAGGGTAACCTTCGCGATGCCGCTTAACAAAGGCAGACGTGGGAATTAGAATTCATTACCGCCTCGCAGACAAAGGGCAACAGATTAAATAAAGACCTTGCGTTCCCAGGTAACTCCCCCTCCCGCTGGGTAATATATTTGCTGCTCCTGATGAGATTTAAGCTGTCAGCTTTTGCAAACAGGAATGAGCACAGGAGAAGGGGTGAGGCCATGGACAGAGCGCCATCTGCCCTTAACAAGGAGCTGCGTGACAGCGGCCACATCTGAGAAAAACATCAGCCAGGGAACAGGATGGTGCTCTTTTGGCAACCCCAAGGTGTCTCTCCCCGCCACACAAGTCTTTCTATCAAAGATCAATCATGTTTAATTCTGGTCTGACCCGAACAGGGCTCTTCTGTGTCCTTATGAGGGGAAGGCCTCGGCCTCCCTGCCCTGTTGCTGGCCCTGCAGAGGGACTGGCTGGCCCCTGTGTGAGGCAGGAGGCTGGACTGGAGGGACCCTCCCTGGTCTGACCCAGCAGGGCTCTCCTGTGTCCTTATGAGGGGAAGGCCTCGGCCTCCCTGCCCTGTTGCTGGCCCTGCAGAGGGACTGGCTGGCCCCTGTGTGAGGCAGGAGGATGGACTGGAGGGACCCTCCCTGGTCTGACCCAGCAGGGCTCTCCTGTGTCCTTATGAGGGGAAGGCCTCGGCCTCCCTGCCCTGTTGCTGGCCCTGCAGAGGGACTGTCTGGCCCCTGTGTCAGGCAGGAGGCTGGACTGGAGGGACCCTCCCTGGTCTGACCCAGCAGGGCTCTCCTGTGTCCTTATGAGGGGAAGGCCTCGGCCTCCCTGCCCTGTTGCTGGCCCTGCAGAGGGACTGGCTGGCCCCTGTGTGAGGCAGGAGGCTGGACTGGAGGGACCCTCCCTGGTCTGACCCAGCAGGGCTCTGTGTCCTTATGAGGGGAAGGCCTCGGCCTCCCTGCCCTGTTGCTGGCCCTGCAGAGGGACTGGCTGGCCCCTGTGTGAGGCAGGAGGCTGGACTGGATGGACCCTCCCTAGTCTGACCCAGCAGGGCTCTGTGTCCTTATGAGGGGAAGGCCTCGGCCTCCCTGCCCTGTTGCTGGCCCTGCAGAGGGACTGGCTGGCCCCTGTGTGAGGCAGGAGGCTGGACTGGAGGGACCCTCCCTGGTCTGACCCAGCAGGGCTCTGTGTCCTTATGAGGGGAAGGCCTCGGCCTCCCTGCCCTGTTGCTGGCCCTGCAGAGGGACTGGCTGGCCCCTGTGTGAGGCAGGAGGCTGGACTGGATGGACCCTCCCTGGTCTGACCCAGCAGGGCTCTGTGTCCTTATGAGGGGAAGGCCTCGGCCTCCCTGCCCTGTTGCTGGCCCTGCAGAGGGACTGGCTGGCCCCTGTGTGAGGCAGGAGGATGGACCCTCCCTGGTCTGACCCAGCAGGGCTCTCCTGTGTTCTTATGAGGGGAAGGCCTCCCTGCCCTGTTGCTGGCCCTGCAGAGGGACTGGCTGGCCCCTGTGTGAGGCAGGAGGCTGGACTGGAGGGACCCTCCCTGGTCTGACCCAGCAGGGCTCTTCTGATGTCCTTATGAGGGGAAGGCCTCGGCCTCTCTACCTTGTTGTTGAATGTTCAGAGGAATTGGCTGGCCATTTTGTGAGGCATGATGGTGGATTAGATAAACTATTGATGTGACCCAGCAAAGTCATAATGGTCTTATGACTCATGAATTTATGGCTGGAGACACGCACACACCACACACACATGATCGGGCTGGAGACATTCTCCCCCTTCTCACATAATTGAGGGTGGCCAAACTGTGGCGTTCCAGATATCCTACAGTTCCCATGAGCCTCTGGCAACAGCACACTGTCAGGGGCTCACAGGAATTGTCGTCCATGAATATCTGGAGAGCCACAGTTCAGCCATCCCTGTCGTCTAGGCCAGGGGTAGTCAAACTGCGGCCCTCCAGATGTCCATGGACTACAATTCCCAGGAGCCCCTGCCAGCATTCGCTGGCAGGGGCTACTGGGAATTGTAGTCCATGGACATCTGGAGGGCCGCAGTTTGACTACCCCTGGTCTAGGCACACAATCCAAGAAGCAGCAAAACCTCCTTTTTTGGAGAATCCCTTTCCAGTTTCTGTGGCATTCCCTCCCTGTTGCCTTTCCTGCCATCGGTGGAGTTTAATTCTCAGCCGAACGATGTTTCGTAACGCCAGACAGCAGACCTCTGTTAGTCTTCAACCAAGATTTTCTCAGTGTATGAAAGGCCATTCCTTTGCAGTTCCGTCTCTCCAATTTGTCTTTCCTTCCTACAGAAACCAGACCTGTGATTCCACAGAAAGACAGGGCATTGAATGCCGGCAGGTGGCCACATGATATATAAACAAGGAAAAGATGACTATTTGAAGTGTCACTTGGCTGGCCATAAGATTGACTCCAATTTGGAATGCCTGCAGGCCACTAGGATTTAAGGACAGAAGACAATCCCTGTGGAGAAGGGGGATCTGGTTCTGTTGTTGCCAGCCTTTTCATGGTGATTGCAGGTCTCCCAGAATGAAGCCTGGTTTCCAGACACCAAAGATCAGTTCCCCTGCAGAAAATGGCTGCTTTCGAGGGGGGGGGGCTCCATGGCAACATCCCCCACTGAGATCTCTCCTCTACCCCGAACAACCCGGGCCTCACCCCCAGAGACAGCCTTGGCCAAGGAAGGATCTTTTACAGTTGTGAAATGATCTTTGGTGAAGACTAGCACACTGCTGCAGTCTGGTGTTACGAAACATTTTTTTTCTATTGGGAATTCGACTCCACAAATGCCAGGAAAGACACCAGGGGTGGAAATTCATCAGGAACAGGGGCGGGAATTCATCAGAAATTGGAAAGGGGTCAATCCAGAAAAGGAAATGTTACTGCTTCTTGGATTGTGTGCAAAACAGGGGCGGGAACTCATCGAAAATGCGGAGGAATTCTCCAGAAAAGGAGATGTTGCTAGTTCTTGGATCAGACCAGTGGGCTTCTTCCTTATTAAGATAGATCTAGATGGGTAGTCGCATTAGCTTGATGGTAGCAATAAAAAGGAGCAAGAGGCCAGGAGCAGTGACTCACGAAAGTTGATCCCTTGCCACAAATTCCATTAGTATTTGAGGTGCTTCTCTTCTCTCTTCTCTTCTCTTCTCTTCTCTCCCCTCCCCTCCCCTCCCCTCCCCTCCCCACCCCTCCCCTCCCCTCCCCACCCCTCCCCTCCCCTCCTCTCCTCTCCCCTCCTCTCCTCTCCTCTCCTCTCCTCTCATCCATGAATCTGTCTCACCCCCTTTTAAAGCTATGCTCTTGGTCCTCCCTACATCCTCTGGATGGAAAGTAAAGATATCAGCCTTAATACAAAGTGCCAGCTAGTCAACACCGTTGTCTTCCCCATAACAAGGTATGGACGCGAAAGCTGGACCCTGAAGAAGGAAGACAGGAGGACAATAGATGCTTTCGAATTATGGTGTTGGAGACCAATGCTGCGGATACCATGGACAGCCAAAGTTACCAACAAGATAGTTTTAGAGAGGAGCAAACCAACTTTGTCATTAGAAGGGAAGATATTACAGCTAATGCTCACTTACTTTGGAAACATCATGCGATCAAACTCGCTAGAAAAATCATTAATGCTCGGCATGGTCAGTGGCAAAAGGAAACGGGGTCGACAAAGCATCCGCTGGCTCGACACGATCAAAGCCGACACAGGGATGACCATGAACCAGGGATGAAAGAAGCAGTCGGAGACAGGGATGCATGGAGAAGACTTTCCTATAGAATCGGCAAGGGTCGGACACCACTGAACGGATAACATCATCATCATCACATTCTCTGGCAGGAAGGAAGTACTTCCTTTTGTTCATGCTGAACCTACTGCCCACTTAAAAAACATGTTAAGCATTTATCAGGTGATATGACCATATATGTTCATATCATATTGACCCTCCCCAAAAACGGCCAATGGGGGGGTGAGAAGGGGAGGGGCCCCAGGTGGGTGTGTACACTGCTATGCTTCCCAACCACATAATGCACGATCGTGCCACTTCTGGGGTTTCTCAAATGTTTCAAGGGTCTCTCAACAGTAAAAAAAAAAGCTGAGAAAGGCTGCCTTGAGTCCTTGCTTTTCTAAACTGAAAAGCTCCAGATCTCTGAGTTGCATGCAAGGACTTTGAGTTCAAATTTCGAAATTAAAAAGCTGGGATCTCGGAGACCAGAATTCGAATCCCTGTTCCTTGACCAAGCTCCCCTGCTGCTCTTCAGCCAATCGGTTGCCTGTCAGCCTTCCCTACCTCGCAGGGTCGTGCTGAGGATGGGAGATTAATGTCTATCCCTCGGAGCCTCTGGGAGAAAGGGTGGGACAAAAACGCCCTAGACCAGGGCTAGTCAAACTGCGGCCCTCCAGATGTCCATGGACTACAATTCCCATGAGCCCCTGCCAGCGTTCGCTGGCAGGGGCTCATGGGAATTGTAGTCCATGGACACCTGGAGGGCCGCAGTTTGATTATTCCTGCACCTCGGACAAATCCCTTGGAACTACCTTGCAGGGAGTCAAACCGTTGATTTCTCCTGCTCAGCATCGTCTCTGCAGAGAGGAAGCTGCCCTGCCGGGTCACGAGCAAAGAGATCTTCTTAACTGGGGCTGCCGGCAGCTCCAGCAGAGTCCTTTCTGCATGCAAAGCAGACGTTGAAAGCCCTCCCCCTAAGAGGCAGCCTCCTTACACCACGGGTCCATTTAGCCCAGTCGTCTGTATTCTGATCGGCGGCTCTCTACCAAGTCCTCAGACATATCAAAGTACGGATATTGCTCCAGCTAGCTCAAACACACCGTGCTTTTCTAGGGTCTCGGGCAGAGAAGAGCTAAGAGGCTTTTATATGCCTTGCTTTTCACTCTCCAAAAGGAGCCTCAAAGCGTGTGGCAGTCGCCTTCCCTTCCTCTCTCCAAAACAGACACCCTGTGGGGTCGGCGGGGCTGAGAGAGCTCTGCTCTGTGGGAACAGTACTATCAGGACTGTGACTGGCCCAGGGTCACCCAGCTGGCTACATGTGAAGGCGGAGCAGGGAATCAAACCCGGCTCGCCAGATTAGAAGCCGCTGCTGTTTCACCGCCACAGAAAGCTGATTCTCAGGAGAAAGATTTCCCCCCCCCCCAGCAGTTGAGGCTTTTTAACCCCAGATGCCACCAACAGAACTTGGGGCCTTCAGTGGGCCGAGCAGATACTTTATCTCAGCAGTTTGCAGGGGTTTGGGTTTATCCCACCCCCAACCCCTACGAGCAGGGCTTGCCTAGGAATGCGGCTGAGATTTTAAACTAGCTTTGTCCACCTCGGTGATTGGCAGGCTACTGAAGAACCGACAGCAATTTTGCCTGTGGGCAAGGACACCGTTCGGCTGGCCAAAGAAACCCACCGGGGATGCACGCCGAAAACGGACAGGTTTGATTGTCTCAAGTCCGATTCAGCGTTATCGCGGCAGGTCTCTGCCCCTGGTTAAAATCGACCCTGTTGTAGAGCTCATCCCAGTTTTGCACCTGCGTGTTTGGTGGCACGCATCGCCTTAGCACTCGTTAAGTGGTGACCGGATCATGCCACAGTCCCCAGACAGCGGTGCGAGGATGAGTCAATATGAGGAACGGAACGCGAACAAACACGCTCAACTTTGGTAGTCAGGGGGGGGAGGCGGAACAGGTTTGCTGTGCAAAGGCTCACATCCCATATGCGCCCCAGCATCACCAAGACAACCAAGGGAACCTTGCAAGCTGAAGGGTTTCTTTCTCTGTCGGGCGTATTGGTTGGTAGAAGGGGAGATTGGAAAGGGAGATGAGCTGTAATTCGGGGGATTCCCAAGCCCCACTTTTGATAAAACTGTATATATATACTTTTTCAATGTGTATAGTTTTGTGTATTTGAGGTTCTTTGTGGTTTACACTTTATTCCACCTGGAGGCTGGCATCCCTGCTCCATGGGCCGTTCATTGAAATGGTGACCCTCTCCAGAAACCCTGACTTCTAAAAGCTCAAAAAAGGAAAGCTAGCGTGGCAAAATTCTCCACTTAAGTTTGCCAGCTCTGGGTTGGGAAATACCTGGAGACTTTGGAGGTGGAGCTGGGAGTGGGCAGGATTTGGGGCATAATAGAGGAACATAATCCTATGGAGTCCCCCCTCCAAGGCAGCCATTTTCTCCTGGGGAACTGATCTCTATAATTCCAGGAACCCCCCCCCCACCAGGTCCCACCTGGAGGTTGGCATCCCCATCTCCATTTGCCATTAACGTCTTCGTCTCCATGGGAGAAAGCCGACCTGAAAAAGGGCCGCTTAGGAAAGAGCATCGAACCCTCCACACATCCGTAGATTCCGTCCCCTCTTCCGCCTTTTCCAGGAGCAACAATATCTGTAACCTTCTGGCTGGCGGCCGCCGTAGGGGAGCTCGACACGCCGTTAGCTGCTCTTACGAGACGTTGGAGAGAGCTGTTTTCCCATCAACAGCACAGTGGCATGGCGGCTCTCGGGAGGAAGGATGGATATTGCCCCCGTGGACGTTTCTAAGTAGTTGTTTGCCGGAATGAAAGGGCCTGGGTGGTGTTTTATGAGCAGGGCGAGAAACGCAGGCCTTCTTCGAATGCCGTTCTTGAGGTTCACCCGGCCTGGCCTGGCATTCTTCTTGCTAGCGCTGGGGAAACGGCCGATCCCATTGGAAGGCTGATATCGCACGGCAGCGGCTTTGTCACTTTGTTTGGTGTAGTGGCTTGGTGTAGTTTGTTAGCCAGTTTGGTGTAGTGGTTAGGAGTGCGGACTTCTAATCTGGCATGCTGGGTTCGATGTTGCGCTCCCCCACATGCAGCCAGCTGGGTGACCTTGGGCTCGCCACGGCACTGATAAAAAACTGTTTTGACCGAGCAGTGATATCAGGGCTCTCTCAGCCAAGTTAACATAAAATTATAACTTTTTGCTTTTGTGTTTGTTTTGATGCTGTTACCCGCCTTGAGCATTGGAAGGGTGGGATGTAAATAAATAATGATTATTATTAGAGGGAGGAGTCTAAGGTATTAGACCCTGCAGAGGTAACTCCCCACCCCAACCCTAACCCTCCTCAGGCTCCCCCACCCCAAATCTCCCAATATTCCACAACCCAGAGTAAGTGGCCCTAAGTCTTATGTCACGGAACTACGGTCCAAATTAGCCATTCTTGGAGCTGATCTCTGTAGCCTGGAATTCTGGGAGATCTCCAGGCTTCACCTGCAGTCTGGCAACTCTAGAGAAAAGAAGGGAAAGAAAGGGGGATGAACGGTGGAGGGAGAAGTCTCCAGGGGGGGGGCAGCCCCTGCTTAGTATGCGGAAGCTGCCAGGAGGACTGATCCTTGGCATCGTCAAGCCGCAAGCCTGGGACAGACTGTTCTTTACCAGATATCTGGGGGAGCCAGACAGAGCCACGCAAGTGCTGTGTACCGTCGGCAGGAAGGCTGTGGGACCCCTTGGGGGAATATAAGAATGTGTCCAGTCCCCAGGAACTCAGGGGTGATGCAAAATCTTCACTGGAATGGTGGATTTGGAGAAGGGTGAGGATCAAGAAAGATATGGCATTTGGTTTCAGGTGGGTTTTTCAGGGATAGGGACCAAGGGCAAAGGTTGCCGGTATGAGGCTGCCTTACAACAAGCTAAGCCACTGGCCTGCCGGGGCCCATCTTGAAGGGCTGCCGGTTCTGGGCTGGGAAGTAACTTGAGTTTTTTTGGGGGGGTGGGGAAGGAGCCAGGGAATGACCCTAGCCCTCCAGGTGGCATCTGGAGATCTGCTATTATAGCTAATCTCCCGGAAGGCTTATAGCCAGACATTTCTGTCGGATCGAAGTAAGCCCCCAGTGCTTGTCCAAGCTGCCAGGGGAGGTGCAGGGGGGGGGGGGGATTCGTGCCTCCCACTCCAACCTACATGGGCCAGTCTTCATCTAGTGTCGGAGACCGGAGACCATCTCAAGGGCCTCCTCTTATGACGCCATCTTGCCGCACCTCCCCATCTTGCCCTAGCACCTCTAGCCAGGAATTTCTTGTTGGGGGGCAATTTTTTTTTGGTTAAGGGGGCAGTGGAGGCACCAAACTTCATGGAAGAAGCTGAAAACGGGAATCTTTTACAAGGCAAGGAGGAGAGGGGCGGCTGGCTGGCTGGCTTTCTGCAGGAGAGGCAAACAGTGGAAACTGGACAGGAGACTCTACTGCGGCAGAGAGGTAGCCTCCAAATGTGAAGGGGGAAGTGGTCCTCCTACAGCAAGGGAAAAGCCAATGGATGGGGCAGGGCATGTTTGGGGTGAAGCATTGCCCCTGTCAGCCAGCCACCCTTCTCCACAATGGCTATGGCCCTGTCTTCACTTCAGGCAAGAGAGATCAGTTCACCTATATAAAATGGCCGCTTTGAAAGTTTGACTCCATGGTCTTATGCCCCAAACCCCGCCCCCTCAGGCTCCACCCCCCAAATCTCCCGGTATTTCCCGACCAGATGCTGGCACCTTTAAGACAAGAAAGAAGGGCAGAGTCATTTGGCGCAGGGAGCCAGAATCCCCGTGGAAACATCACAGAAAGGACAGAGGCCCTGGCCGATATTCCCAGCATCCTCGGAGGCCAGGTGGAGCTTCAAATGGTCTGCTTGCTCCTCACAATGCCGAAGGATAACAGGCAGTGGGCCACGGAGCGCCTCTTTGCTAACTAGCAGGCCGAGTTCGCCTGAAAACGAACCGTCAGCTATCTGGCAAATCTCATTAGCGTCAATGGGAACGGCCGTGCGGGAGACGGGAAAGCAATCTCTCCCTGTCCATGTTTGCAGGCTCGGTGTGCCTCCTGCTATCAGGGGCCTCTGAAGGGCTACTGCAGCCGATGAGGCAGAGCAGATGTGGCCATCGGGGGCAAAACGGGGGACCTGGAGGGGTGTCGGATGTTGGAGGGGGACTGGGTTTGGAGACATATCCCTGTAGGGAGGCCAGCCTCCTGGTGGGACCTGGGGATCCCCTGGAATTCTAGCTCATTTACAGGTGACAGAGATCAGTCCCCCTGGAGAAAATGGCTGCTTGGGAGGGTGGACTCCGTTGCATCTATGCTAGAGAGAGAGGTGTATAAAATCATAGAATCATAGAGTTGGAAGGGGCCATACAGGCCATCTAGTCCAACCCCCTGCTCAACGCAGGATCAGCCCTAAGCATCCTAAATCAATTCAATATACAAATAAATAAATGGATAAATAAATACTGCACTGAGGTCCCTCCCCAAATCCCACCTACTCCCAGCTCCACCCCCCAAATTTCCTGATATTTCCCAGCCCAGAGCTGCCCACCCTTTATCCAGGATCACTGATTGCTTGACCTTTCTTGGTCGCAGGAGAATTGTTTAGATGCCTCTTCGGCCCGGCTTTGTGGGCTGCCAACCTCGAGACAAGGCCTGGAGATCTCTGGGAACGGCAACTGATCTCCAGACTGCAGAGATCAGCTCTAACAGGGCTGTGACTAGCCAAGGTCACCCAGCTGGCTGCCTGTGGAGGAGCGGGGAATCAAACCCAGCTTTGCAGGTTGGAGGCTGCCGCTCTTAACCACTACACCACCCTGGCTCCCTTCATTTATATGCCACCCTTCCATACTGGCTCATATCCCATTAAAACAAACAACGTGCTCCATCGCTAAAACCGGGGGCATATAGATCATAAGTACTAGCCAGCCAAGCATGAGACAGTGAGGGTAGAGGGGGCAGGGAGGCCCATTTGGACTGGCCTTAGCCTCTGCCATAAGCCGGTTAAGACGGGGACATTTCTAGATAGAAGGGGATAGGACTTGGGTGGGGTGGGGCTCGAAAATGGGAAAGACCTCCGTGGAGTATAATGCCATAGATTTGACCTCTGAAGCGGTCATTGTCTCCAGAGGGGGCCTGATGCCAACTGGAGATCAATTGTAATGCTAGGAAATGCCAGGGCCGTGCCTGGAGGTTGGCAACCCCTGTTCAAGGGGAGATCTCCCAGAAATGCAGCTGGTCTCCAGATGATAGAGAACATTTTCCTGGCAGGAAATGATTCCTTTGGAAAGGGCAGACTCGAGGCCTTTATCCAGGGGTGGCCAAACTGTGGCTTTCCAGATATCCCTGGACTACAATCCCCACAAGCCCCTGCTAGCAGTATACTGGAAGGGGCTCCTGGGAATTGTAGTCCATGGACACCTGGAGGGCCAATTTGGCCACCCCTACCTTATACCCTGCTGAAATCTCCCCTCCCCTCCCCTCCCCAAATTTCAGCCTCCCCAAGCTCACCCCCTCCCCCCAATCTCCTGGAATTTTCTGTGGAGTTGGCAACCATACAAACACACAAGTCTTTATCCCCACCTCATTTCCTTGAACCCAATTTCCCCCCTGTGAAAACGTGTCTTTTTCAAATGCGGTCCGTGTTCCCTTGGTGCACAAACGGCATAAAACATACAAAACGTTGTGAAAGAAGAAACCACTGTGGGAACGCCAGCCATGAAAGCGGGTTGCAGCCCCCGGAAATGGGAAAGGATCTATTTGTTCCTCCCTGCAGAGTCCAATCACCTGAATTGTGGTGCTCTCTCGACAGAGTCTCTTCACGCCCCGAGAGGCTGGCCATCAAGTGTACCGTAATCAAATGATTGCATTGTGTAGAGACGGGTCCCGCAATACTCGGAGTCTGTTGACCTATTCAGATTAACAATGCCTCTGCGATTCTCCCCACTGGACGGTCCCCCCGAGTTCTCGAGATCTGGATCGCCCCCCTCTTGTTTCCAAAGCAGAACTGACGCATTCAGAATCCCTGGTTCTTCCGTTTTTAAAAAAGAGATCCCAATTTAGCACTGAGTATTGTGTGCGCATCGATTTCATTTCCCACCTGTTCACATGGGAAATGGGGGTGCATGGGGGAGACAGTGATGTGCAAATGCCCCCTGATCTTAACTGCTAGTGACTGCATAGGAGTGAGTCCAGATGCTCTTGGAGCGTGGGTCTGAAGCGCATGGGTGGGTTTGAAAAAGCTCTCGACGGAGATCATGCGTGCAGGCCAGACTGGCCGTGTAAGGAAGGCGACAGAATGAATGAGCTCAGAGAACTAGAACGTGATAGTTGCCATGAAGGAGCAGACCCGTGGTGCCCCTAGCTCAACATCCTGCCTCAAACGGTGGCCAGAACCAGAGGGGAAACCACAAGTGGGTGATTCTGACAACGGTCCATCATAGAATCAAAGAACCATAGAGTTGGAAGGTCCCGTAGAGCAGGAGTAGTCAACCTGTGGTCCTCCAGATGTTCATGGAGTACAATTCCCATGAGCCCCTGCCAGCATTTGCTGGCAGGGGCTCATAGGAATTGTAGTCCATGAACATCTGGAGGACCACAGATTGACTACCCCTGTCCTAGAGGCCATCTAGTCCAACCCTCGGCTCAACTCAGGACCAGCCTCAAGTATCCAGGATCAGTCTCTGTCTAAAAGGTAAAGGTAAAGGTATCCCCTGTGCAAACACCGGGTCATGTCTGACCCTTGGGGTGACGCCCTCTAGCATTTTCATGGCAGACTCAATACGGGGTGGTAAGCCAATGCCTTCCCCAGTGATTACCATTTACTCCCCAGCAAGCTGGGTACTCATTTTAGTGACCTTGGAAGGATGGAAGGCTGAGTCAACCCTGAGCCGGCTGCTGGGATCGAACTCCCAGCCTCATGGGCAGAGCTTTCAGACTGCATGACTGCTGCCTTACCACTCTGCGCCACAAGAGGCTCTGTCCAACCACTGCTTGAAGACTGCCAGTGTGGGGGAGCTCACCACCTCCTTAGGCAGCCCATTCCACCACTGAACTACTTCATTCATTCATTCATTCATTCATTCATTCATTCATTCATTCATTCATTCATTCATTCGTTTAATTGTTTAATTTCCTGATTTATTTCCCACCACTCCCAGCAAGTGGTTTGCGGCGGGTTACAAGATTGATCACCAGTTGCAATACCCCCCCCCCCGAATAAAATCCCAGGAAAACCACATACAATAGTATATAATATAATACATGTTGGTAAAAACAACCCTCACCCCACAACAACTGACTACCAGCCGGGCGTCAAGGGGGACAACATCCGCTGGTCACCAATGTTGTTCAATATGGTGACAGATCTTCCTTAGGGGGGCCCATCTGATCTTCTCACTGCTGTGGCCTCAACCATAAACCTGGTGGAAGAGCTTTGTCTTATAGGCCCCGACTGTGATTCCTCTCCCCCTGATATCTAGGCAATATCGTTCTGCACAGAGTTTAAACTTTAAACCAATTATTGCGGGTCCTTTCCTCTTCTGCCAACAGGAACCTTTCTCCAAGGGACCACCTTTCAGATCCTTCCAGAGAGCCATCCTGTCCCCTCTCAGCCTCCTCTTCTCCAGGCTGAACCTTCCTGAGTCCCTCAGCCTTTCCTCACAGGGCTTGGTCCCCAGGCCCCGGATCCTCCTCCTCCTCCTCGCTCACTCCATTCTGTCCATGTCCTTTTGGAAGTGAGGCCTCCAGAACTGCACACAGGACTCCAGGTGCGGTCTGACCAATGCTTCAACCCCAGAGACAGCCTTGGCAAAGGAAGGATCTTTTATAAGTTGTGATTTTGATGTGAAACGAAATGCTGAATAGTACCAGACCTAGTACCGAGCCCTGTGGGTACCGTTCCCCGGCACCTGACTATCCAGGGTATTCTTCCTCTGAACCTGGAGGCTCCATTCAGCTGCTGTGGATGATCGGCAGCAACACATTGGGATGGGTGCCAGCAATCAAGCTTGAGTGAGAAACTTACTTCCTATAAACTATGCCCAGGTGATCCCCCCATTAAAAATTTCCAGAATTTAGGCCGGCTGATTGGAGTGGGAAGCCAGAAAGGGCCACTGTGGGGAGGGGATCCTGGGAAAGATCTGCAGTCCTTGCATCTGTAGATTGTAGGAAGCAGAATCCTTATAGCAAGCGTGTGTTCAGATGCATGCACATGAGCACTAATGCGCCATGTTATGCACAGCCTGCAAACCATACGTGCTGAACTGTCTTTTGGAACGTCAATCACAAATTGTAGGGCAATTCCATTTTTTCTGAGTGATGTTTCTTAAAGAATCATAGAATCATAGAGTTGGAAGGGGCCATACAGGCCATCTAGATCCTGCTCAACTCAGGATCAGCCCAAAGCATCCAAGAAAAGTGTGCATCCAACCTTTGCTTGAAGACTGCCAGTGTGGGGGAGCTCACCACCTCCTTAGGCAGCCTATTCCACTGCTGAACTACTCTGTGAACATTTTTTTCCTGATATCTAGCCTATATCGTTGTACTTGAAGTTTAAACCCATTACTGCATGTCCTCTCCTCTGCAGCCAAGAACCATCTGCTTTCTGTTTTTCTTAAAAATGAAGAGAGGATAAACTATTAGGGTAAATGTTTACAATCAGTGATGGAGGGGAAGGGCCGTGGCTCAGTGGTAGAACATCCGCTTGGTATGCAGAACTTCCCAGGTTCAATCCCCGGCCTCTCCAGTCGAAAGGGCCAGGCAGGAGGAGATGGGAACGACTGCCAATCTGAGGAGGCCGTACTGACCTTGATGAACCAATAGTCCGGTGAGATCTACATGTGCTTTAGGGTGGGGCTGTGGCTCAGTGGAAGAACATTGGGTTGGCATGCAGAAGGTCCCCAGTTCAACCCCTGGTGTCTGTACCCACGGTGGGCAGTATGTCCCCCTGGAGGGGGGGGAGTGGAAGGATCTAGGGTGGCAATGAGGAATTTGGGGGCAGAGAGAAATTTGGGGGCAGGAAGGGGGGCAGGAGTCTGACTCTTCCTGCTGCAGCTGCATCTTCCTAGCAAGAGACATTTCAAGGTGGCTTGCCATGGCCGGCCTCTGGGTAGTAGCGACCCTGGACTTTCCTGGTGGCCTCCCATCCCAGTGCTGACCTTGCTTTCCTTCCTGAAGACAACGACAGCTTCAGAAGGTGGGCTGGATGGGCTCACCTTCCTGCTGAGCTCCTTCTCCTCCCCAGACTCTGTCCTTCCCAAACTCCACCCCTGATATCCAGGAAGTTCTTAACCCTGAATTGGAAACCCTTCCCCAAAAGTTCTTTGGCAGGCTGTAAAAGCCTTCTCCTGCTTGCTTCTGGCCATGGGATTTTCCATTGCTTGCCTCACTCTCTCTGTCTCTCTCTCTCTCTGTCTCTCTCTCTCCCTCCCTCCCTCTCCCTCTCCCTCTCCGTCTTTCTCCCCAATGAGGACCAAAAGTGGCTTTTCCAAATCACTTTTGCAAAAAACTTACATAATTTCCCCCCCAGCCTAAATATAGCCGCACACAACAATAAGACAGCTCTCCCAAGAGGAGAGGTATACAAATTAAATCATAACTCCCTCGCCAAAACAAGTGTAGGCAACATAATGTGTTTTGAATCTGCAGTCGACCTAAGACCGGGAAAGTGGTGTGTGTTCGTGGCATCCGTGTGGTCTGGGATGGGGCCCGGGATCCAAGGGGGCAGCAGCCTGAAAAAGCTTGGGACCCCCTGAGTTAAAGGGATCAGGCAGGAGGCGATGCGGAAGGGACCCCGGAGAGCTGCTGGCGGTCAGAGGAGACAATACTCATTTGGTTGGAGCAGCAGTCTGATGCAGGAGAAGGCAGCTTCGCCTGGCCTCACAAAGAGCAGAGCGTTGCGTAACAGTACCGATGGGGAGGCTCACAGAGTGATCCTCGGGAGACGAATCGGGCTGTTCCGCACCCGGCTCCTCTCCCCCCCCCTCCCCTGACGCATGTGTGGTTTCCTGAAGTGTGTTTACAAGGTTTTCTAAACTGCCCCCCCCCTTTCCAACAGCTTAATCAGAGCGTTGCGCCGGGAGAGCCAACGGCAGGCAAATGTGGCAGCTCCTGCTTGATTATTTCCAATCAGCGCATAACCTTTTGGATGTTCGGAAGTTGGCAGGTGCGCAAGACCATCTGGGTGCCGGAGCCAGCTGCAGATCTCGGGCCACGTGAAGGCGGCTTGTGCCAGTTGGGAAAGAGTGCTTTTTTGCTGGCTGGAGGGTGGCGGGAAGAACGGCGTGGTACCCCAGCGCAGAGGGACCACGGACGACCAAGCTCTTTTCCCGGCGTTGCACTGGAGTCATCAGTTTCCCAGTAGGGCTTGTTTGCCAGAGAGGACCGCGCTTGGGAGCGATGTGGCTCCCCTGTTTGCCATTCATGCGCTGCTCTGCTGATGTTCGCATTCTGCAGATGAATGAGCCATGGGTGGGGGTTGCGGCAGGCAGGGGAAGGGGGCAGAGGAGCGCCTGAAGCTCCCTCCCGGTTTGTTTCGTTGAGTTCGGTTCGCTGCGGAAGGCTGCAATGTGCGTTCACACATTTCGGGGTTATCATTGCTGGATGCGGCGGCAACAACGTGCAGGTGCGAACGAGGCACTTCCGCCCCAGCGCTGACGCCAGCCGAGGCCGGAGGGGGTGACGAAACACACACCCTCTCTGTACTTGGGATGGGAGTGGAGAGGACGTGGCGAGACACTGCCGGAGAGATGCAAATCCCCCCACGCTGAATAAATTTTGCTCAACAAAAATCTTGGCTTGGCCCAACGTGGCGTGTGTTTCAACGGAACGGAGGCGCTGAAAGGCCCGGCGGGAGAAAGGTTGTACTTCCTCGCAGATATCTGAAAGCCGGTGTGACGTTGTGCAGTGGCTCGGAGGCATCACATCCTCTTGGCCGACCAAAGGGTTCAATCCCTGCCATCTCGATAGGGGGCGACATTTCCATGGTTCAGCCCTAGAGTGGTAGAAGACGACTCTATGGTCACAGGGCGTAGACCTGCATTTCTCCCGTGCAACCATCAGGGTGAGCTGAACGGAGTTCTCCACCGTTTCCTGTGCCTTGGAAATGGATGAATTGATCAGAGACGAGGGGAAAATAGTCGTGTCCTGTCACACCGTCATCTGCCATGTTTCCAGCAGATATGCATCCTCCTGACATTGGACACTGAGGAAATGAGCTATTCTGCATCATCATCATCATCATCATCATCATCATCATCATCATCATCATTATTATTATTATTATTATTATTATTATTATTATTCTCAGAATCCCCACCCCACCGCTCCAAGCTGCAAGACCTTTATTAGGTAGTGGTGTGCACAAGGTCTCACACTAAGTAGTAAACAAGCTGGCCCCTTCTTTGAGACGTCTGCCAGTGGCATAGTTAAACACAGCTGTCCTCTCACCCCTTGCCCTCCTCTTCTCCAAGCCACACGTGCCCAACTCTCTCAGCCTCTCCTCGTAAAGGCACGGATTTCGACCCCTCGACCGTCCTGGTCGCTTTTCTCCAAAAACCCTCCAAATTGTCAAGATCCTTCTTGAACTGCCGCGCCGCAGAACTGGACACAGCGTTCCCAATTAATCAGCGTCTCCATCTGTTCCACTAAATATTTCTGGTAAGGCCTTGGAGGAGGTGTCTCATGGCTTAAGTGCCACTCAATGTTTAACACCCAATCAGGACACCTGTCCCGCCCCTGAGTGCCTCCTCCTCCAACTGGCTTGCCTGTCTGTCCAGCAGCCAGCCAATCGCCTTCCGTCCCCCACCCCTGACCACTCTCTCCTCCCTCCACTTCCCCCCGAGGCTCGGAGGCTGCAGATCTCTGCCGCATGAGAGCATACTGCCCCTGCCGGTGAGTTCCCTAACAGCTGCCTGCAGCCTTTTACAGGTCCTGAGGGGAAGGGGGAGGCCATCTGCAGAGTTCTTCCACTCCAAACCCCTAATCTAGTTTCCAATAAAGTTGGGGGTGGATCTTTCCGGTTATGCTAGGGTTGCCAGCAACCAGTTTGGAAATTCCTGGAGATTTGGGGGGAGGCGCCCGGAGAGATCAGGGCTGAGGGAGGGGAGACACTTCAGCAGGGTACAGGGCCGGAGTGCCCACCCTCCCACACAGCCACTTCCTGCTGGGAATCTGATCTCTGCTGGCCGGAGGTTCCCAGGCCCTCGCTGAAGGCCAGCGACCCCAGGCTCTGCCATCCAGTTGTCTTACGCTGGCTCTTTGCGGTTTTCCTGCTCTGAGCCTTGACATTTCCCCCCTTTTTAATTATAAAGGGCTGCGGGCTTCCCGTCGCGAAGGAAGTGAGCCATGAAGATCCTTCCATTTGGATAGAAGGAGAGAAATCGAGAGACCATCGGGGGGGGGGGGCCGAACGGATCCCCAGACGCCACGAGAAGGAGAGGATAATTCACAAAACACATTCGTTTCGATTATTAAGGAGGAACCCCTCCAGGAAAAAACAACAACATTCTCATAATTGGGTTTCGGGCCGGCCCGTCTCCGATTGGCTCGCCGGCAGAAGGGGGCAGGTGCCCAAAGTGCTTTCCAGGTCCCCAGTCGCTTCCTTCCGCCCAAGACGGATGACGGTGCTGCGTCTGGTTTGCCGTAATGAGAGTCACAATCGAGCACTTATCTGGGGGAGTGTCAGCACAATCAGATTAAGATGATTCATGAACGGGGGGAAGTTCTCCTTCCCAGCGGCCCTGATTGCGTTAACGGCCCCTCGCTCGGGCGGCTGAGTCTGCTTTTTTAAGTTTGTGCAGAGCAAAGGGACGGGCGGCTTTCCTGAAACAGGGTGCTACGCGGTCTGTCCGGCGTGGGCATTTGGATCTTCAGCAATCCCCGGTGCTCAAAGACCTAGTCCAGGGGTGGCCAAACGGTGGCTGTCCAGATGTCCATGGACTACAATTCCCATGAGACCCTACCAGGGTCTCATGGGAATTGTAGTCCATGGGCATCTGGACAGGCACCGTTTGGTATCATGGGAATTGTAGTCCATGGACATCTGGACAGACACCGTTGGGTCTCATGGGAATTGTAGTCCATGGACAGACACTGTTTGGTATCATGGGAATTGTAGTCCATGGACATCTGGACAGACACCGTTGGGTCTCATGGGAATTGTAGTCCATGGACATCTGGACAGCCACTGTTTGGTCATGTGGGAATTGTAGTCCATGGGCATCTGGACAGGCACCGTTTGGTATCATGGGAATTGTAGTCCATGGACATCTGGACAGACACCGTTGGGTCTCATGGGAATTGTAGTCCGTGGACATCTGGACAGCCACTGTTTGGCCGCTGCTGAACCTATCCCCAAAGGAAGACATTAAACGTTGGAATTCATGGCCAGTTAGGGTTGCCAACCTACAGGTGGCACCTGGAGATCTCCGGCTTATTATGCTTGCTCTCCAGATGACCAAGATCAGATCTCCTGGAGAAAGTGGCGGCTTTGGAGGGGAGACTCTCAGGACGTTACACCCTGGCAAGATCCCTCCCCTCTCCAGACCCCACTGCCCCGAGGCTGCACCCCACCCCCCAAATATCCAGGTGTCTCTCAACTTGGGGAGGACACCCCCTACCACCATACCGATTGCTACAAAGATAGACAGCTTGGAAAGTGGTTAAGATGGCGATGGGAAGGAGAGGTCCCTCAGAGGCTACTAACCATGATGGTGATAATAAAAACAATATTTATTTTTGTAAACCCCCTTCCTGGATAGATCAAGGGAGGTAACAACATCATTCAAAGCAGTCAATCACACAAGAAGACCTCTAGAAAACAGTGAAACATTTTACATTTCCAGTAGCCTCCCTCTAATTTGAGGTGTGGGGGGGGGGCTCTCCTGATGATTTGGGAGTCGGTCCTGGGAAGGGCAGGGTTTTGGGTGGGACTTTAGCAGGATGTGGGCAAAGGGGGCCAATCTGTAGCTCTCCAGGGGTCTGTGGACTACAATCCCCATGAACCATGCTGAACTGGGTTTGACTCCCTGCTCCTCCACATGCAGCCAGCTGGGTGACCTGCTTGTCACTGTTCTGTTAGAGATGGTCTCGCAGAGCAGTTCTGCCAGAGCTCTCTCAGCCCCACCTACCTCACAGGGCACTTGTTGTGGGGAGAGGAAGGGAAGGCGATTGGAAGCTAATCTGAGATTCCTTCGGGTAGAGAAAAGCGAGGTATTAAACCCCATTCTGCTGCTGCTGCTGCTGCTTCGGACCAATGTGGCAACCAACCTGAATCTGTTAAAGGAAAGAGGGAGGGTCTCTTTGTCATTCTATCCCCCCTTCCCCCAAGAACCTCTCTGAACCAATGGGAAGATGGCCAGATTTTTAGAATCCAGTAAGCAAAGGAATGAATGAGAACACCTTGCCCCCACGTTCTTCTCTTGTGGAGGGGCCATGTGGGATTCCCAGCCCTGGTGCCTCTACCACGGGTGGTCCAGGCCTCCCAAGGGGCCGGCTGCCAGCTTCTCCCCCCTCCTACCCCTTTCCCTGACGGCTTCTGCTGGATCTTCTCGTTGTGTCGCTGCATTCTGTTGAGCTAATTGGTGTTTTTAAAAAGTGCAAACGCCACAGGGATTCACAGCCAGAATGGGCATCTGCCAAGCCACTGGCATGAGGTGTTGCTGACAGCAAGGGAACTTGATCAGGTTTCCTCTTTCCCCTTTGCGCACGCACAGATGCACCCCCTTCCAATCTGGGATGATGAAGCAAAGGCCTGCAATCGGGGATCGGCGGGGCCTCGCTGAATTGTCACAGAATCACAGAATCATAGAGTTGGAAGGGGCCTCCCAGGTCATCTAGTCCAACCCCCTGCACAATGCAGGAAATTCACAACTACCTGCCTACTCACAGTGACCCCCAATTCCATGCACAGATGATGCCCCCCACCTCCCCCCCCCCCAAAAAACCAGGATACCTGGCCAGTCTGGCCTGGAGGAAACTCACCTCCCGACCCCAAAGTGGTGATCAGAATTTCCTTGGCCATGCAAGAATACAGTCCCACCCACTCACAATCAGCATTTCTGTCAGATGGCACTGTTTAAAAACTTCCAAAGAAGGAGAACCCGCCACCTCCTGAGGAAGCCTGTTCCACTGTGGTCCTCCAGATGTTCATGGATTACAATTCCCATGACCCTCCCCCCTCCCCTCTTCCTCTGGTGCAGTCCATGAACATCTGGAGGATCACAGGTTGACTACCCCTGCACTGAGGAACCGCTCTGTCAGGGACTGCTCTGTTTGTTGCCCTCTGCTCCAGAGTAAAGGAAGGATACCCTGAAATGGAGAGCCAGCGTGCTGCCCTAGTTAAGAAGAGTGTTTAAGACTCTAATCTGGAGAAGAGGGTTTGATGCCCCACTCCACCACATGCAGCCAGCTGGGTGACCTTGGGCCACTCCCAGTTCTCTCGGAGCTGTTCTCACAGAGCTCTCTCAGCCCCACCTACCTCACAGGGTGTCTGTTGTGGGGAGAGGAAAGGGAAGGCGACTGTAAGCCACTTTAGGACTCCTTCAGGTAGTGAAAAGCACAACTCTTCTTCTTTAAGAGGTCTTATTAAAAACAGATGAGCAGGGTGCAATCCTATTGCTCCACCAGCTGGCTATGGGTCATTGATAAGGGGCTAGTGTTGTAGGCTGCCTGTGTATGGGCCACCCCCCAAGCTTATAAGTTTCTTTGAACCTCAGGGGTCTCCCTTCCAAGCCCCAACCAGGACCAGCTCTGCTTAGCTTCTAGATATCTCAGACTAGCCTGGGCCATGATCTAAGTCAGGGGGGATACCTAGAGGTTCCAGGTTCCTTGGACCAGCTGGCGGGGATATGGGTGATTTTACCGGGAGCAGGGAGTGAAGAAGCCAAAATACACATGACAGGCCTATGTCACCTGGAAGTGGCATGAGCTTGTCAGGGACATCAGGGGTGACACTCTGGTTTGTGGGCAAAACCTCCATGGTAAAATAAGCTTCTACTATCGAGTTTTGCCCCAAAACCAGAGAAGGGCAACAATACCAGTGTTTCAGTTTCAGGTGACCTAGGCACGTCGCGTTGTTTTCTAGCTTCTTGACTGTTTTTTTGGGGGAGGGGGAATTCATGGGGTTTTATTAGGTTTTTATGAAGGACCATTGTAACCCCCCTGCTGCCCAGCTAGCTGGTGCCAGAGAGGAACGACCAAAACAATGCGGGTACCCCCACCCCAAGGGAGGGGAGCTTGGCACACCTACGGCCTACTTCTAGCCCTCCCGTCCTGGCTCCCACACACAAGGCACTGCCTGCAGGACTACCCAAGCTCTCTCCGCCTCTCTGCCTTGCCTCCCTCCCAGGATGTCTGTTGTAAGGAGATGAAGGGAAGACGACTGTTATCCTCTTTGAGATGCCTTCGGGTAGGGAAAAGCGGCATATAAGAACCCACTCTTCTTCTTCCTTTTGGGCTAGGCCAGGGGTGGCCGAACTGTGGCTCTCCAGATGTCCATGAACTACAATTCCCACAAGCCCCTGCCCCTAGGTGGTTATCTGCCAATCGAGGGCAATCGCCGTTAATCTCCAGGTGCCCCCTGGAGGTTGGCAACCCGAGGCTCCAGAAACTTGTCCGACCCAGGCCTCGGAGGACCCTGCTCCCCTGCCCATCCGGCTTTTCCCCGCCCTCCCTCTCCTTTCCCCCTTCCCACACCTGCCGTCTTTCCACTCCCGTTAATTGCCTATCGATTGCTAATTACCAGCCATTTTCCAATCGTTTAGTTCTTGTTAGGCGTGGCAGGGCCCTGACAGTCCGAGCAGCCGGCTGGAACGTGTTGCCTCTCGCGCGGCAGCCCCCAGTTGCTCAGACGGCCGCAATGTGCCTGTGAGATGATTAACTCGTGGGGTGACACCTTCCGGCCCTCCGTTCGAATCCTGACCGGGGGTTCGGCGGCCGAATCCCCGTTTGGCTTTTTGTTCGTTTGCAGAGGGCGGGGGAGGAGAGGCGCACGTCTCCCTCATGCGCGCAGACCAGAGAACATTGAATTAATATTCCTCACGGCGACAAGCATGGCTTCTTAATTTTTGAAGAGCCTTTAAAAAGAAAAAAAGACAACCAGATCTCCCGCTCCTCCAAAGCGTGGAGGGTCGGCCTTGGGGGAACTTCAAGCGGAGGCTGTTTAGGCCGAAAAATGTTCTTAATATCTCTGGGGAAGTCCCTTCCCTGGGGTTCCAAAGGGGTCATCATTCTTGTGCGCATGACTCATGAGAAAATTGAGCTTGCCAAATCCTGTTCTCAGAGGGATGCACTCTGTGATTCCCCTTTGGGCCAACCTTGAAAATGAGAAGGCAGGGCGAAATCTCGAGGGGAGAAAAAAGCATTTCGGTGAAACCCCTGGGGAACTGGAGGATGCTGGGTAGGATGGCCTGTTCCAGGTTGGCTGGTCAGTTCTTAGAGATTTGGGGGCAGAGCCCGGGGGAGGGAGGGAGTTCGGCAGGGAACACCCTCCAAAGTGGTCCATTTCTCCAGGGGAATGGATCTCTGTGACCAGATTTGTTGTAATTCCAGAAGAACTCCAGGCCCCACCTTGAGAGCTGGCAACCACCAGGTTTGGAGCGGATTTGGTCCCTAGTAACCGTCATCCTTCGGCCTCACATGCCCGCCCTGGTTTACGTTTCTCCGATTCCCTGAATATTCATTCTCTTGCTTGAGCAGCGCTGCGTGTCGTGGGATCAATTGGGTTTTCATCCCACCCTTCTTCCAAGGAAAGCGTCATTCTCCTCCTGCTCGACTGTATCCTCCCTACAACCCTGCGAGGTAGGCTCAGCTGAGACAGAACGAGAGAGAGAGACAGATAAAGAGAGAGAAAGAGAAACAGAAAGACCAACGAGAGAGACAGAGAGAGGGAGGGAGGAAGAGAGGGAGAGAGAGAGAACACTACAAACATCAGGATGGAGGACTTGAACCTGATACCAGATCATAGTCTGTCTTTCCAACCCGGGCTTTCTCAACCAGGGTTTCTTGATGGCTGTGGGGTTTCTTGATGGCCCTGGAAAGGTTTCCGAAACGGGTAGGAGTTAATTAATTTTTAATATATTTTTTAAATCTGTTAAATACTTATCAGGCGATGTGACCATATATGGTCACGTCAACTTGCCCCTCCCCAAATGACCAATGATGGGCCTGGAGGGGTCAGGAAGGGGATGGGCCTTGGGTGGGCGTGGCCACAGCTCTGCTCCGCAGCCATATTCTGCACAATTGTCCCACTTCTGGAGTCCCTCGAAGCCTAAAGAACATTTCAGGGTTTCTGCAGTGCTGAGACCGGCTGCTGTAACCACTTTGCCTCGCTGCCGATTCCTCTGCTCCGCTCTCCTCTCTCTCCTCAGCTCTTTGCATGCTTTCAGCTGGCCCCTTGAATCAACTCCCCCGTCGTTTCCCTCCCTTCGCTATCTGATGCCTCCCTCCCGTGATCTGATTAAGGAGAAGCCAGCGAAAAATAACGGATGGTGGAGAGCAATTTGAATATCGCTGGAGCACAAAATCGGCTGATGCGGCAGTGTTCCGGAACAAGCGGCCCAGCCCCGTTTGGCTCGCATTCTGCGCCTCGGGCCTCACGCACGCGCTTGGCAAACGGGCTCCGTCACGATCCTGTTCCCCGTTGCCAACATATTGACTTATTCTTAAAGACGCTCGACCAAAGGGCAGCTCTCCCCGAGGATCCCCTGGGGAACTGGGCAAGCTCCTTACAACCGCTCCGGGGCTTTGGTGGGAAATGCTCTGCGATGTTTTGCGAGGAGGGGGGACGCTAGCCGCCCTGTGGGATTTCACCGTGGGCCCGATCCAGAGGCAGTCGAGGCTGGAGCTGCAAGCTCTCTCCCTGAACCGAAAAATCCTTTTCTGGCAGGGGTGGGATCAGTTCCCCTCAAGGGGGGCAGCTGAGGGGTCTAAGGCAGGAGAGACGCCACCCCTGGTCTAGGGGGTCTTCTGGGAGGGGACCCTGCACCTGAGCCCCCTCCCCCCAGCACCCCCTTCCTCTGGCCATTCACTGCTGAGGGCTTGACCACCTGTGAGCCCAGCTGCACACCTCAGCCAGCTGGCCTGCTCCAGGTTGGGAAATTCTTGGCGATTTGAGGGTTGGACCCTGGAGAGGGTGAAGTTCAGGAAGGTGAGGGTGCCCTGCAAGGATGGAACACCATAGAGTTTGAATCATAGATTCATAGAGTTGGAAGGGACCTCTTGTGTCATCTAGTCCAACCCCCTGCACTATGCAGGACACTATGCAGGACATCCCTATCGCTCATCCACTGTAACCTTAAGCCACCCCCTTGAGCCTTCACAGGATCAGCCTCTCCGTCAGATGGCTCTCCAGCCACTGTTTAAAAATCTCCAAAGATGGAGAACCCACCACCTCCCGAGGAAGCCTGTTCCGCTGAGGAACCACTCTAATTGTCAGGAGCTTCTTCCGGATGTTTAGATGGAATTTCTTTTCAATTAATTTCATCCCATTCGTTCTGGTCTGTCCCTCTGGGGCAAGAGAGAACAACTGCGCTCCATCCTCTACATGGCAGCCTTTTAAATACTTGAAGATGGTCATCAGATCTCCTCTCAGTCATCTCCTCTCTAGGCTAAACAGACCAAGCTCCCTCAGTCTTTCCTCATACTTCTTGGTCTCCAAACCCTTCACCATCTTTGTTGCCCTCATCTGGACACCCTCTCCAAAGAAGTTCACCCTCCAAAGCAGCCATTTTCTCCACTGATCTTTTTCATCTGCAGACCAACCTCCAGGTCCCACCTGGCATTTAGCAACCCTACCTGTGCCCTGAACTGACTTGGCAGTGACATTAGGGAGGCCCACATCTGCAAGATCTGGGAAATCAGCCTGACCAAACTTCTTTTTCCTCCCCCAAAAGGAACTATGTATCTCACCTTGTAATCCTATTGATGTCTGAGGTAGCTCACGCCGAGGGAAAAGAGTCAATGGAACATGGAACACAAGCTAAAAATATGTATCCGTGCGGCTCAGGAATGCACAGGCAGGAGAGCTGGCCAGAATTCACCTGCAACCAGCGATTAAAAGATTGATGCAAACCCAGTGCTTTGATAAGGACCACAGTCTGACAAAGAATGCAGCTGAGAGGGGAGATTTGTTGCCAGGCAAAGGGGTTTGGGGAGAGGGGAGCATGGTCACAAATGTGCCCCAGCAGAAGGGAAAACCCCAGAGCATGGCTTTTGCGCATGACCTCAGCCGAGGAGGACATAAAGCAATGGTAATTCATCTTTGGAGACAAGCAGATTTCCTTAATTCTGTTCCTTTAGGATTCTTGGTAGCTTCCAAGCATTTGACAATCTGGACCTGGAGTTTCTATTAGGCTACCCACGAAAACTGTCTTTCATAACTGTTTCAGTTTTCCTTTTAAACCCATTTAGCCCGTGCATCTTGTGGGCGTGGGCATGTCCGCAGCTCTGCTTCCCAACTGTATTCTGCACCAGCGCACCACTTCCGCAGGTTCTCAAAGCCTGAAGAATGCTTCAGAAGTTTCTCAATGGTGAAAAGGTTGAAGAAGGCTGGGCTAGACTAAGGCAATGGAGCTATGGTCACAATCGGAAAAGAGAATAATGCTAGGAAAGGCTGAAGGGAGCAGGAAATGAGGGAGAAACAACCGGAAAGTAGGAAGCCAGGGCCCTCTGTTTGCAAGACCCGAGCCAGGAACGAGAGGACTTTTTTCTGGTTGTTCATTCATTGGCTCACCATCAATTAGGAGCAGCTGCATAACACTTTTCCTTTAGCATATTCAATGCTATTTAATAAATGTTTAAATCGAACATTAGGTTGATGCTATCTATCTATCTATCTATCTATCTATCTATCTATCTATCTATCTATCTATCTATCTATCTATCTATCTATCTATCTATCTATCTATCTATCTATCTATCTATCTATCTATCTATCTATCTATCTATCTATCTATCTATCTATCTATCTATCTATCTATCATATTTCTATACCGCCTTCCCCGGAGGCTCAGGGCGGTTTACATTATAACAGAGAAACAATACATAGAACAGTCTGTAGAACATGTATAACTGATAACTAATAATTGTAACCAAATAACACAGGATAACAGTAAACAGTAAATATAGTAATACAAACAGGTCCAAGGCTTGTTGATGGGATTCTGAGGGGGGGTGGGGGGGAGCAGGGGCCCTTGGTCGCTGTAGATTACGTCTGGTCTCAGCCAAATGCCTGGTGGAGGAGCTCCTTTTTGCAGGCCCCGTGGAACTGTTTAAGCTCCGTCAGGGCCCTGATCTCCTCTGGGAGCTCATTCCACCAGGTGGGGGCCAGAAGAGAGAATGCTTTGGCCCTGGTCGAGACCAGACGGACTTCTTTAGGGCCAGGGATCCTTAGCTGATTGGAGGCAGTAGAGCGCAGAGCTCTTTTTGGGGCATAGGCGGGGAGGCGGTCCCTCAGGTACACTGGGCCCTGACCGCGTATGGCCTTGAAGGTCATTATCAGAACCTTTAGTCTAATCCGGAATTCAACTGGTAACCATTGCAGCTGATGGAGAATAGGCCAGATATGAGACCTCCACAGTGCTGCAGTATGTTCTTGAATTCCTCACCTAAGTATCTTTTTAAAAAAATCCGTTTCAGGACTCCGATACAACCTGCCTGGCCTTACAAAGATATAGTGATGGTTCCTCTGTGTGTTAATACAATGTTGACCACAGAGGAAGGCCCTCGGGGTCAAAACGCATGGGGTCTTTTGGTTATTGCACACGTGTAACCACTCTTGCCGGTCCTTTGGAACGGAACGTGAAACTTCGTCTTGTTGCTGTAAACAAGGATTTGAGTTTTAAGCGCTCTCTTTGTCTGTCGTTTTCAACCCTGTAATTATGCACACTGTGTAATAAATAGTTGTATTTTGTTTAATTTTTCGTTCGGGTCCCTGACTTAACTCAGGCCCATCTTGATTGTGCGTCCCTTAGTTCATGCCTGTTAAGAATAGCTACTGAATTCAGCACCTTGAGGCAGTATGGTATAGTAGTCACAGAACCCTTTCTCCATTCTTTGAGAACCCCCCGAAACATCCTTTAGGCTTCAAGAAACTCCAGAAGTGGCAGGATACGATTGGGAAGCAGAGCTGTGGACACGCCCACATGGGGTCCTTCCCCTTCCTGCAGCCTGCAGGCCCAGGTCATTGGCCATTTTGGGAAGGGAGGGGCAGGTCATCAGATTGTATATAGTTTAACAAATGTAAAAAATATATCAAAAATTAATTAACTTCTACCCATTTGGGAAACCGCCAAGAAACCCCAGGGTTTTGCAAAAAGCTTGGTTGAGAAAGCCTGGTCTAGGATCTGGGAAACCCAGGTTTGAATCCCCACTCTGCCATGGAAGTTTGCTGAGTGATTTTGGGCTGGCCACACACCCTCAGCCTACCCTGCCTCGCAGGGCTGTTGTGAGGATAAAAGAAAGGAGAAGTGAATGAAACCAGCCATTTCAGGAAGAAAAGTCACCAATATATGAAGTCTCTATAAGTAAACAAAGTGCTCTTGAGATTCCATTTCTGTGGCAGTCCGTTCGCATGTGCCATGCAGCACGAGCGCATGCATGTCACGGTGCACGGAAAGAGACGGCGATGCCATTCCACGTGTGGCCACATCGCGCTTGCTTCTGGAAGCCTTTTATCAGCGCACCCATGCACATTGCTAAATTGGCAGGGGACAGCGGCGCAGCCAACCAAAGGAACCAGCCCCGAAACCGACTGAGCTGGCAGTTTGCTTTGGGCAACATTTGAACATGGAAACGGACCAACAGAGGATTCCTAAGGGAGCAGCTCGGCCTCCAAAACTGGGTCATTTGAACCGGCAGAATGTTGGAAGGGTCCCTAATCGGGATTATTGAAATCATGTCTGTGCAGCCGTTGGAGCATCCTACAGAGCTCTTGCTGGGATTACGATTGGCGTCCCTCCGTCCGTGTTGTAACCGGCAGAGGACGGGAAGAGAGGAGGACCTGGCCCGAGGGAGTTCGGATTAAAAACTGGCAGGAGGAAAATAGCAAGGGAGGCGAAGACTGGGGTAAATTCGCTCTATTTGTGAGCCGGCAGAGCCCTGAGAAGTGGAAGGAAGGGACTGTCCATTTCCCTCTGCAGGGGGGATAGTCGCTGTTTGGAATTCTCCCCCTGCTTTGAAAGCAGAATTCCCTGCAAAAAGAAAACTGGTTGAATGTGTAGAGGAGAGATCCCCAACAGGGTGGAAACTGTGGACATTTTTCCTGGTGCCTGCCAAGGTAGAGACAGGTGAGGTAGTTGCCCAGCAGGGCTTAAAAGACATCCCACTAAACAAGAGTTTGAAGAAGAAAAAGAGTTGGTTTTTATATGCGGTTTTTCTCTACCCGAAGGGGTCTCAAAACTGCTTCCAATCGCCTTCCCTTTCCTCTCCCCACAACAGACACCCCATGAGGTAGGTGAGGCTGAGAGAGCCCTGATATTACTGAAGAAGAAGAAGAGTTGGTTCTTATATGCCGCTTTTCTCTACCCGAAGGAGTCTCAAAACGGCTTCCAATCGCCTTCCCTTTCCTCTCCCCACAACAGACACCCCATGAGGTAGGTGAGGCTGAGAGAGCCCTGATAATACTGAAGAAGAAGAGTTGGTCCTCTCCCCACAACAGACACCCTGTGAGGGAGGGGAGGCTGAGAGAGCCCTGATATCACTGCCCGGTCAGAACAGCTTTATCAGTGCCGTGGCGAGCCCAAGGTCACCCAGCTGGTTGCATGTGGGGGAGCGCAGAATCGAACCTGGCATGCCAGATTAGAAGTCCGCACTCCTAACCACTACACCAAACTGGAACCCACGTGAAGCTACCTTATACTAAATCAGACTCTTGGTCCGTCAAGGCCAGAATTGCGTACTCAGGCTGTCAGCAGCTCTTTCCCATCACTTCCTGCCTGGTCCTTTGACCTGGAGAGGTTGAGGCTCAAACCTGGGACCCTCCACACATCAAGCATAGGCCCCAGCACTGCTCCTGGCCCTGAGCAGAGTCGGAAGATCAAAAGTACATGTCAAGATTTCTCCCAACTAATAAATGCCGGGCGTTGTTATAAATATCTACAGATCGATAACACATCCGGCTACGAATGGGCCAATAGGCTGATGTTTTTGTTGTTGTTTTAGATCAGCCCCTCTCCCGTAAAAGCCCAAAGGAGGGGGATCTGTTTAATTTGGCCAAACCAGTGCTTCGATGGCCGCCTAGCCTACGGCCAGCACCGCTGGCACCAGGCAATCCGGGCTCCCTGCTCAGGGATGCGGCTGGAAAGCCACCTGATGTCAACTCGGCGTGGGGAGAGGCAGCCGCCTGAGTCACAGCGGAGGAGCTGGTGGAAGGGGTTGTTGTAATCCTGCTGTTCCAGGCGCATGCCGCCAACCTTTGGCAGGGTCCCCAGGTGCCTCCTCTTATGTAACCTGCTTGTATCCCGGCGTCCAGAGTGGGCTAAGCCGCTGTGTCAGGCTAAAGTGGAAATGACACGGAGCAAGCCCAGCGGGTGTGGCGGGGGAGGCCTCTCTCCCGCCGGAGTGTTTGTTTGCAGGAGGCGACATGGGCGTCCTCTTTGTCTCCGGAAGAGGCATCGTCCCGGGGGAGTCGTGCTGCGGTGCAGGCGGAAGAGAAGCCGAGGGACTCTGGGGTTTGAGGAGCCGGCAAGCAGGCACGGTGGCTGTGTGCCGGCCACACAAACACACACGTGCGCACAGAGTGGAATGGCGAAGATTGACAGCCAGGGGCAGCTTCCTGAGACGCTCTCGTGCCAATGAGCAAGCTTCAACAGAGCCAGCGTGATGCAATGGTTACAAGTGGCGGCTTCTAATCTGGCAAGCCGGGTTTGATTCCCCTGCACTGCGTGCAGCCAGCTGGGTGACCTTGGGCCTGTCACAGTCCTGATAAGTGCTGCTCTGACCGAGCAGTCCTCTCAGAGCTCTCTCAGCTTCACCTCCCTCACAGGGTGTCTGTTGTAGGGAGAGAAAAGGGGAGGCAATTGTAAGCTGCTTTGAGACTCCTTTGGGCAGTGAAAAGCCAGGTATAAAAACCCACTCTTATTCTTCTTCTAGCCCCAAGGGTAATACTTCTGGCTTGCTTCTGGCTCAGGGCACCAGCCAGGTGTTTTGAGAAAATGGGAGGGATCAGGGGGAGTCCTTGGCTGCTGGAGATTTGGTGGGCTGAGCAGATATTTTTAAACACTGGTTTAGCAGCAACAACTAGAAAGAAAGAACCACAGGTAAGCAATGACCAAAACACAAGGAAACACCTGTGCCTTTTCGGTCCTGGCCCCTACCTGGTGGAATGAGTTCCTGGTGGGGCTGCAGGCCCTTAGGGAGCTTTCTGCTTTCCGAAGGGCCTGCAAAATGGAGCTCAAGAGTCAAGTTGGGGGCCCCTCTCTGGCTGGAGCAATTGCACCTGGCTCTGAACATCATACCCCAAGCTGCCTCCGAGAGTTGGATCGAGCAGGGGTTCTGGAAATTGGATTTTTATGGAGTTTTAATGGGGTTACCTGTTTTATTGTACTATTGTATTATGGTTACTGGACTTACGTAACCGGCCGCGAGCCAGCTGAGAGCGGCGGGCTAAAGATTGAAATATAATACATAATAAATACATAGGGAAGCAACAGTATACTAAATGCTGCCTGCAATAGAAATAAAAAACATTCAGGACAGAGAAAAGGAAACACTGCTTTACACGGAGAGAGATTAAAACATGGAAATTGCTGTGAGGGTATGTCGTGGTAGCTATGGGGAAAAAACAGATTTAAAAGGGGATTAGGTAGATTAAAGTCTCTCAGTGGCTACTAACCATTGTAACTGAGTAAAGGTATCCCCTGTGCAAGCACCGAGTCATGTCTGACCCTTGGGGTGACGCCCTCCAGCGTTTTCATGGCAGACTCAATACGGGGTGGTTTGCCAGTGCCTTCCCCAGTCATTACCGTTTCCCCCCCCAGCAAGCCGACCTCGGAAGGATGGAAGGCTGAGTCAACCTTGAGCCGGCTGCTGGGATTGAACTCCCAGCCTCATGGGCAGAGCTTTCAGGCGGCTGCCTTACCACTCTGCGCCACAAGAGGCTCTTAACTGAGAGGAACCTCCATATTCAGAAGTATTAAACCTCTGAGTTCCAAAGCCAGGGAAGGTCTTGGCCTTTCTACTCTGTTGTTGGCCATCCAGAGGAAGTAGTTGGAGCCTAAATGTGAGACAGGATGCTGGACAAGATGGACTATTGATCTGATCCATCCTGGCACTCCCAGAACCACGAGGGCCACAGTTCTGCCTGGCCACCAGTGGTCCTTCAGGATGGTGGCCAACGGGAAATTCTGCTGCTAAGTCAAACAGCCAGTTCACCTGGGAGGAAGAGAAAGATTCATGAGTTGCACTCCCGGAAAGGAGAAGCGTGCTGGGAACATTCTCATCAAACCAACTGGCTCACAAAATTTTCATCTCAACCCTTAAACGGATTGCGGCAGAGATCTCACTGCTCCTTTGTCTTTGATATCGAGTGGCTGGGTTATTGTTTTCGTTTATGGTGCGCTTGGTGCTGTTTCGGAGGTTTGGCCAGACAAAAATAAAACAAAATAAAAATATAAAATAAATACAGCACTCTGCTTGAGTTAAACGGGGGATTCCGCTCTCGTAACTTTTTGACAGGGAATTTCTTTACTGTCCCAGTGAAACCATGCATGAAGTCTCTAGATCGCCTAGTGTTGGAAGACCCAGCTGGGTGTAGTAGTTAAGAGTGACGGTCTCTAATCTGGAGTCCTGGGATTGATTCCTCACTCCTCTTCCATATGTAGCCAGCTGGGTGGCCTTGGGCCTGTCCCAGTTCTTTCAGAGCTCTCTCAGCCCCACATCCCTCACAGGGTGTCTGTTTTGGAGAGAGGAAAGGAAAGTCATTTTGAGACTCCTTCAGTCAGTTTGAGACTCCTTCAGTCAGTGGCTTTCATTCCCCACTCCTCCTCCACAAGCAGCCAGCTGGGTGACCTTGGGCCAGTCCCAGTTCTCTCAGAGAGCTCTCTGCCCCACCTACCTCGCAGGGTTTCTGTTGTGGGGAGAGGAAGGGAAGGTGATGGTAAGCCTCTTTGAGACTCCTTCGGGTAGAGAAAAGCAGCATATGAGAACCAACTCTTCTTCTTCAGTAATCTCAGGGCTCTCTCAGCCTCCCCTCCCTCACAGGGTGTCTGTGGTGGGGAGAGGACAGGGAAGGCAATTGTAAGCCACTTTGAGACTCCTTCGAGAAAAGGGGCATATAAGAACCAACTCTTCTTCTTCAGAGTCCTCACAGGGACATCTTGGAGGGCCCACATCCAGCCTGTGCTGAGGCAGCTGCATTGGCTACCGGTTAGTGCCCGGATCCGATTCAAGGTTCTGCTATTGACCTTTAAGGCCCTTCGCGGTCTGGGACCCACATACTTGAGGGACCGCCTCTCGTCCTATGCCCCCTGCAGGGTTTTACGCTCTGTGGGTTAGAATTTGTTGGTCATACCCAGCCCCTGAGAAGCATGTCTGGCGTCAACAAGAGCCAGGGCCTTTTCCTGGCCCCTACCTGGTGGAATGAGCTCCCGGAAGAGCCACGGGCCCTGTGGGAGCTTTCGGAGCTCTTCTGTCAGGTCTATGGTTGAGGCCGGCGCACTAAGGAAGAGCTGGACTGCCTCCCCCCCCCCCCCCCGGGTTACTCTTAGGTGGGTTTATGGTCATCGTCCCCACGCCCCCCTTGGTGGATAGTAGGTGAGTTTATTTAGATTTAATCTGCCACTACATGTTGTAACCCGCCACGAGCAATTGGGAGTGGCGGGCTAGAAATCTAAATATAACAACAACAACAACAACAATATCAGGGCTCCCTCAGCCTCACCTCCCTCACAGGATGTTTATTGCGGGGAGAGGAAAGGGAAGGCGAATGTGAGCCGCTTTGAGTGTCCTTTGGGTAGAGAAAAGCGGCATATAAGAACCAACTCTTCTTCTCCTTCAGTAATCTCAGGGCTCTCTCAGCCTCACCCACCTCACAGGGTGTCCATTGTGGGGAGAGGAAAGGGAAGGCGACTGTAAGCCGCTTTGAGACTCCTTTGGGCAGAGAAAAGCGGCATATAAGAACCAACTTCTTCTTCAGTAATCTGGGCTCTCTCAGCCTCACCCACCTCACAGGGTGTCTGTTGTGGGGAGAGGAAAGGGAAGGTGATTGTAAGCCACTTTGAGATTCCTTTGGGTAGAGAAAAGTGGGTTACAAAAACCAACTCTTCTTCTTCACATTAGATCAGAATTGCTTGTTCCCTTCTGCATTGGCTGCATATGTTTGCCACATGGTGTTCTGTTCGGTATCCTTCCAGGCGTGTGCTGCAAATTGCTGTGAGCTTTGTTGGTGGGGATCTGTACACCATGGCAACTCTGGGCACATTTTTTAATATGTCTTTTAAACTGATTCAGTAAGCACCATCTCCTGTGCTTCTATGAAAACTGGGCTAAAGCGAATAAAATGAATTTCAATAGTGATAAATGTCGAGTTCTTCATTTAGGTAGGAAAGCCATTTTCCTAGGATAAACCGTGTTGCTCTCTTCCGCCATTTCCAGCAGCGCTTGTGGAGGGTAAGAAGCGCAAAAAGGCGGCAGACTACAGTGAGATGGCAAGAAGGTGAGGAATGGCCGGAATGACGTGATAATATTTAGTGCTACGCCATTCAGCCGGCATAACGCTGTTTTTTGCAATGTGCGGAAATGCCCTAAATTTAAATGGATAACTTTTGTTTTGGCCATTTTGTAGAATTTTATTTGCGCACGTCTGCAGATTTTTAAACAGTGTACTCTACCTATGTTTATTCGCCATGCTGTGACCCAACCTGAGCCACAAGGGAACGGCAGGTTAGAAACACACCACCAACAAATTATTATTATTGTTGTTATTGTTAATTATTATAATTATTATCACCATCATCATATTTCAACATTTAGCTCCCCTCCCTCCCTACATACAGGCTTACAATACAATTTTATTATAACGTAAGTGCCAAGCACTTATGGGTCCTCTGACATTTTATACAACGATATAGGCTAGATATCAGGGAAAAAAATTTCACAGTCAGAGTAGTTCAGCAGTGGAATAGGCTGCCTAAGGAGGTGGTGAGCTCCCCCTCACTGGCAGTCTTCAAGCAAAGGCTGGATACACACTTTTCTTGGATGCTTTAGGATGCTTAGGGCTAATCCTGCGTTGAGCAGGGGGTTGGACTAGATGGCCTGTGTGGCCCCTTCCAACTCTATGATTCTATGATTCTATGATTCTATATCAGGCCTAGGGTGGGAGGTCTTTCTCTGCCGGGGATCATCCAGCTGTACTCAGAAAGCTGCAGTTGGACAGGCAGGAGGCAGGGGAGGCCCATAGCTGTTCTCAATTTGCCCTGGCCTCAACCATAGGCCTGGCGGAAGAGCGCCGTTTTTCAGGCCCTGCGGAACTTCGCCCGCTCCGTCAGGGCCCGGATCTCCCCCCAGCAGCTCGTTCCACCAGGCAGAAGTGAACGAACACCGAAATAAATAACAAATATGTGGTGCTACGATCTTCAGGAACTCCACGCTCGAAAAATGCCAGCGTCGTCTGCTCGTGACGCTGTTTTCTGTCTAACCGAGCGCTCCGCATGTTTGCCCCAATGATGCCTCCATAATTTAAAACCAGCCTGCTGACTGCTACCAGCCGCACAGCTGCAAAGGCACTTCAAATACTGCGCACTTTAAGTTATGAATAGATCATCAAGGCGAGCATCATGCGGGGAGGGCTCGACTGGAGAGCCCCTGTCTTCACGCCGCTTCACCCTTGTGCTGACTCAACCCTTGCATTGTGAGAGTTATGCCATCGTAACTTCCCTCGTATCAACCGTTTCCCATTAGATTAGAGGGATGCCATTTTGAATGCCATTTGGGGGGGTTACATCAAACTCCAAACTCTCACAATGATGAGGGTAGGAAAACAAAAGCAAGATTTAAAAGGGGCCTGTTTGTACATCCCTGTGGAGTAAGCTGACGGATCTCTGGAAATCTCAGGGGCGGCATGGGTGGGCGTACAGAACCGCAGATTTGGGAGGGTCCCTAAGGGCCATCTAGCCCAACCCCGGGTTCAATGCAGGATCAGCCTCAAGCATTCAGGATCAGTATCTGCCGAGCTGCTGCTTGAAGATGGCCAGTGAGGGGGAGCTCAGGAATTTTAAAAAGACTTAAAAAAAATGAGATGCTCTATTATTTAGAATGGAGACCTCTAGAACAATAGTTAGGCTATCCCAGAACTCTCTTGGTTGGCTGTTTTTCAAAACTAGCCCTGGAATTGATCCTCTGTTATTCTTTGGTGGCAATCCTTGTTTCTATGGGCTTTGATCATGTTGGTGAAACTTATGGAAATGCTGCAAGCTACCTTCAGGCTTCAATGGGGCATAGGGCATAAAGATCTGGATAAATTGCTATCGACCACTAGCAGATCACATCTCCTTATTTCCAGTTTGGCGAAACCATGTGCTGTCGAGTGGCAGTTGATTTATGAGCACCTTATAGCAGGGGTGGTCAAACTGTGGTCCTCCAGATGTCCATGGACTACAATTCCCAGGAGCCCCTGCCAGCGAATGCTGGCAGGGGCTCCTGGGAATTGTAGTCCATGGACATCTGGAGGACCACAGGTTGACTACCCCTGCCTTATAGGGTTTCTAACCCAAAAGATGTTTGGGGTGGACTATCATTGCCTACCTCTGCAACATAGCCATGAACTTCCTTGGTTCACATCACATCACTAACCAAGACCAACTTCCTTGGTTCCCATCACATCACTAACCAAGGCCAACCCTGCTTAGCTTCTGGCATCTGATGAGATCAGGTTAAACTGGACCATCCAGGTTGGGGTACCTGTTTCTAGTTTAAGCAGGAAAATGCTTGCAACGAATTCTAGGAGAGGACAAAACACATGCACATCTGGCACGTATTTCTTCGCGTTTATTTGCATCTCCTCCCATGCCATCCTTGCAGAGCTGCACGTTTACATCTGGATTAAGGACGCTCCTTAGTTTGGCAGCCTCTATGATTCAGCGCAAAGAAATCTGTTGTTTACGCTTTCCCGTTGGGCAAGCCAAACCTATCTGCATTTACATTTGTGCTGATTTCAGCTGAACTCTCCCCCCCCCATTGAATTGATATGATTAGAAGTGTGTGTGTGTGTTTGTGTGGTATAGAAGTAGTGTGTTGGTGGCATATCATGTATGAATGACAGACAAACGGCAGAGAGCCAGCTTGGGGTAGTGGTTAGGAGTGCTGACTTCTAATCTGGGGATCTGGGTTTGATTCCGTGCTCCCCCACATGCAGCCAGCTGGGTGACCTTGGGCTCACCACGGCACTGATAAAGCTGTTCTGACAGAGCAGTAATATCAGGGCTCTCTCAGCCTCACGTCCCTCACAGGGTGTCTGTTGTGGGGAGAGGAAAGGGAAGGGGATTGGAAGCCACTTTGAGACTCCTTCAGGTAGAGAAAAGCGGCATATAAGAACCAACTCTTCTTCATCATCAAAATGGGGGGGGGTCATCGAATTGGGGTGACTGTGATGGGCAGGCAGTTGTGTGTTTCCTGCATTCTGCAAGGGGGGTTGGACTTGATGACCCTGGAGGTCCCTTCCAACTCCATGATTCTATGATCCTGTGAAATGCCACCCAAGAAATGAGTGAATGGGGAACATCGTTTACATGCCAGCATAGTAAAATCAGAGTTCAGTGGCACCTTTTAAGGCCAACAAAGATTTATTCAGGGCGTGAGCTTTCGAGTGAAAGCACTCTTCCTCAGACTCGAAAGCTCACGCCCTGAATAAATCTTTGTTGGTCTTAAAGGTGCTACTGGACTCTGATTTTATTGTGCTACTTCAGACCAACATGGCTACCCATTTGAATCTATGCCAGTGTAGGTTGGTCAACGTGGTATAGCCATCAGGGCAGCCTTTTAAAACCTTTTGACCATAGAAGAAGAAGAAGAAGAAAGAAGAAGAGTTGGTTCTTATATGCCACTTTTCCCTACCCGAAGGAGGCTCAAAGCAGCTTACAGTCACCTTCCCTTTCCTCTCCCCACAACAGACACCCTGCAAATATGCAAATAAACATAAAAACCAGCTCCCATCTCCTCCACACATTGCCTGCGGTGCTCCCAATACAAACGACGATACATAGACAATATAATAAAAAATAAAATGTGCAAATACGCTGGCTGCTGGATCTGTGCAGCCAACAACTTGGAATCCCCTGGGCTGCAGGACGGTACAGTGCTGTGCCTCAGTACACTGGCTGAAAAACCATGAGTTAGAGCAGGGGTAGTCAAACTGCGGCCCTCCAGATGTCCTTGGACTTCATTTCCCAGGAGCCCCTGCCAGCATTTGCTGGCAGGGGCTCCTGGGAATTGAAGTCCACGGACATCTGGAGGGCAACAGTTTGACTACCCCTGAGTTAGAGGGGTAGTCAAACTGCGGCCTTCTGATTAGAATATCAGATTGTTACCAACTAGTTCCAGGTTCAAATGCCTACTTTGTCTTTAAGTTGGCTGGGTGATCACTAGGCATATGCAAAAAAAACCAAAAACAAAATAGTATTATTTGGGTTCAAGTATATCAGATCTGAAAAATATCCGAATTTCTCGAGATCTTCAAATCCCTGTATTGGTATAGTATTGGGATTCAGGTATATTTGGGAAAGCCAAATATTTTTGGCTCCAAAGCAGTTAAAGGAACTGAGATCCATTTAAATGCTTGGATTCAAAGTTCACTCCGAGTTGCTGCTTGGGGTGAAGTTTGAATCGAAGGGACTTAAAGAGACCATGATTCATGTCTTGGCACCTCAGGATCTGAGTGGGGCCGGGAGATGTCCTCCTTCCCACTCAAAGCAGTTTCTTTCGAGGCTTCTGCTCCCGAGCACCGCAAATGGTCCCTTTCCAATTCTATGATTCTATAAGATCATGCTCTCAAGGTAATTACTCAGACTCTCTGTGAGTCTTTCACGTCACTGACCACCAGATCCCTTTAAACCAGAGATGCCGGGGATTGAACCTAGAACCTTTGGCAGGCCAGGCAGGTGCTCTTTGGCAGGCCAAGCAGGTGCCCGGAATGCATGTAGACCAAATTGGATTATGCATCCTTCAAGGACAATACAATCTACCCAAACTCTCTAGACTCTCGGGTTTCAGGCTTTCATATAATCTCCTCCATGATCCCTTTAAAGTGGAGATGCTGGATATTGAACCTGGGACCTTCCACAGGCTGCAAACCCTCCTGGGAAAACATATAGACCAAATCAGATTATTCATTTATGGTCAGTCCTATCTACGTGGACTCTGAGTGAACGTCTGGGGTCTCAATGGGAGGTCTTTCACATGACCTATTCCCCGAGCCCTTTAACCGAAGATGCCAGGAATCGAACCATGGACCTTCTGCATGCCAAGCAGATGTTCTACCGCTATGCCACAGTCCCTCCCTGGAGCTTGGGACCCTTCTGGGGTGCTGTTTTCCTGCTGCTCCAGCCAGGCTAGTTTCCAGCCTTTGCAGCTGCAGCGTAGACAACGCCGGTTGAAAGCTAAGTAAGTATCCCCACGTCGCCTGCGTTCCTCATAAATATTCAGGGAGTGGGGGGACTCTGCGAGGAAGTGCAAAAGGTTTAATTAAGAAAATATTGATTCTTTTTTTTTTTTCATTTGGCAAAGCACAGGGGGCTGCTTTAATTGGACTGTGGCAGCCGGTCTCCGAAACAGATACTGTTCTGCTGAAATGGGAGCGCTGGAGAACCAAAGGGGGGAGGGCTGGATAAATCCTCCCGATAGCAACGGGGGTCTCGGGGGATTAGCTGTCTCCGTTCCGGCAGCACCTTCTCCTGGAGAAACGGGGACGGGTGCACGTACTTCTTCTCGTAAGGAATTTGATAGGAGGGGAAGGGATCTCCATGGGTCGACGTTCACAGTCATTTCGCGATGGCGAAGGGGGTCTGTGGAAGACTGGGGCGTGTGCAAATTCGGGCCAAGATGAAAGCAAGGGCACTTTGTATGTTTTGTTGTTGTTTTTGCAAAAGCGCCTGGCAGCAGCTGCACCCGGCAGGAATGCTCTACCCCTTCTTTGAGGCCGGCTCCCATTTGGAGTCCGTTCAGAGTGGGGTCAATGGTGATCCAAAAAGTTTTATTATTATTATTACTTATTAGATTTCTTACCCGCCACTCCCCAACGGCTCGTGGAGGGTTCCAGACGTCTGTATAAAAAAACCCAGTAAAATTTCCCTTAAAACCACAGACATAAAAAATGCAACAAATAGAAATAGATCAGCTTTGGGCTGATCCTGCGCTGAGCAGGGGGTTGGACTAGATGGCCTCTATGGCCCCTTCCAACTCTATGATTCTGTGATTCTGAAAGAAAATAATATGCGGCAAGAAAACCATATAATCCCTAATTCTGCCCCCCCAAAAAGGGAGGAAAGAAGGGGCAGATAAAAACCCAAGTCTGCCATTCACATCACGATTATTATTATTATTATTATTATTATTATTATTATTATTATTATTATTATTATTATTATTATTATTATTATTATTATTATTATTATTTCAATTTATTTCCTGCCACTCCCAAATGGCTCGTGGCGGGTTACAGTGTCTTAAAACCCCATTAAAACTCCCATTAAAAGACTTAAAAATGTCACAGCATGGTGGCACAATAATAAGATCCCCTTCCTACCGCCCTTCCTAAAAAAAAGCGGGGGTGGAGGAGAAGGAGGTCAACGATGTTCAAGAAGAAGCCCGGGGGAGAGCAGTCGATGTACCACAGCAGCCCCAGCCTCAGCCATAGACCTGGCGGAAGAGCTCCGTCTTGCAGGCCCTGCGGAACGTTAAAGGGTCCCGCAGGGCCCGCAGCTTTCCCGGGAGCTCATTCCACCAGGTGGGGGCCAGGACCGAAAAGGCCCTGGCTCTGGTCGAGGCCAGGCGTGCTTCCCTGAGGCCGGGAACGACCAGAAGATTCTCACTCGCAGAGCGCAGGGCCCTGCGGGGGGCATAGGGTGCTAGGCGGTCCCTCAGGTATGTGGGTCCCAGCCCACGTAAAGCCTTAAAGGTTAGAACCAAAACCTTGAACCAGATCCGGACGGCAATTGGTAACCAGTGCAGCTGCCAGCACAGGCTGGATGTGGGCCCTCCAAGGTGTGCTGGTGAGGACCCTAGCAGCTGCATTTCGTACTAGCCGGAGTTTCCGGATCAGAGACAAGGGTAGGCCTGTGTAGAGCGAGTTACAGAAATCTAATCTGGAGGTGACCGTTGCATGGATCACAATGGCCAGGTGTTCGGGGAACAGGTAGGGCGCTAGTAGCCGAGCTTGGCGAAGATGGACAAATGCCTGTCCGGCTACGATAATATCTTTAGTCCTAAGGGGGGGTCATACAGATCTTCCTCAAACCTAGACCTGGCAGAAGAGCTCCGTCTTGCAGGTCCTTTGGGCTGATCTTGCTTAGAGCAGGGGGTTGGACTACATGGCCTGTATGGCCCCTTCTGACTCTATGATTCTATGATTCTAATGCTGGAAGCTCTTGCAGGGCCCACAGCTCCTCATTCTCCATTGCTTTGCCCTCACCCTTGTCCTCATTCTCCATTGTTTTCCTTTGCCCTCACCCTTGTCCTCATTCTCCATTGCTTTCCTTTGCCCTCACCCTTGTCCTCATTCTCCATTGCTTTCCTTTGCCCTCACTCATGTCCTCATTTCCTTTGCCCTCACTCATGTCCTCATTCTCCATCGCTTTCCTTTGCCCTCACTCATGTCCTCATTTCCTTTGCCCTCACTCATGTCCTCATTCTCCATCGCTTTCCTTTGCCCTCACTCATGTCCTCATTCTCCATTGCTTTCCTTTGCCCTCACCCATGTCCTCATTCTCCATCGCTTTCCTTTGCCCTCACTCATGTCCTCATTTCCTTTGCCCTCACTCATGTCCTCATTCTCCATCGCTTTCCTTTGCCCTCACTCATGTCCTCATTTCCTTTGCCCTCACTCATGTCCTCATTCTCCATCGCTTTCCTTTGCCCTCACTCATGTCCTCATTCTCCATTGCTTTCCTTTGCCCTCACTCATGCTCTCCCATTATCTGGTCTGACTGGCTGCATGGCACTGTGACCTCCTCGTGTGCCTTAATTAGGTGGGATATGGCTTCCTGGGAAAATCTAATTCTTTATTTATAAAATGCTACGCAAGAGGCTGATCAAGAAAAAATGGCAGCAAACAAGGGAACGAGGGGGGGGATAGCTTGTCCCCCTTCCGAAGCATTATTTTCACTCTGAAACATGAAAAAGGTGAAGATTCATTATTGTTCTGGTTAAATTCGTGTTTCGTTTTTATTCCTCCCACTTTCCTTAAAACAGTCCCAGCCTTCAAGAACAATGGGGCCCCTACCTGAACTATTTAAACAGATAGCTAAAGTTGAATAAGAAGATTATCTTATAATACATTGTTATTATAATGTGTATAAGTAGTATGATGATCTAATTCTAACAATTCTATTCCTTTCTCTTACTTTCTGAAAAATAAAAATCTGTAATTAAAAAACAAAACAAAAACCAGTCCCAGCCTATGTTCTTTAAAATCGGTGCAAAATAATCTCTGAACTACAGTGACGTAACAAATGAGCTATCACCAACTCAACCAAGTTCTTCTACAATGATTATTTTCTTGGATCATTAGAACCCTTTAAAATATATATGGTAGTTTACTCCCTTTCAGGCCCAGAGGGATCAAGGGTAGCGAAGCAGTGTGGTGATGCTCAGCGGTGGAGCATCTGCATGGCAGGCAGAAGGTCCCAGGTTCAATTCCTGGCATCTCCAGTTAAAAGAGACCAGGTGGTGGATGATAGAATCATAGAATCATAGAATCATAGAATCATAGAGTTGGAAGGGGCCATACAGGCCATCTAGTCCAACCCCCTGCTCAACGCAGGATCAGCCCTAAGCATCCTAAAGCATCCAAAATAAGTGTGAATCCAACCTTTGCTTGAAGACTGCCAGTGATATGAAAGAGCTCCACCTGAATCTCTCAATATATGCTGCCAGTCAGCATATATTTTCCCAGGGGCTCCAGTCTGAGTAGTCCAGTCTGTGTAGACAGTACTGACCTTGATGGATCAGTGCGAACGAGATCTTGGGTTACTTGCGGACTGTAAGCTAAATATGAGTAGACTGTGTGATGCGGCAATAAAGAAGGCAAATGCAGTCTTGGGCTGTATCAACAGAAACATCACAACAAAACTGTAAGATGTCATAGTTCCACTGTATGCCGCATTGGTCAGGCCCCACCTGGAGTCCCATGTGCAGTTCCAGAGGCCGCAATTCAAAAAAGATGTGGACAAAATGCTAGGGTGCATAAGGATGATCCAGGGCCTGGGCACCAAGCCCTGTGAGGAAATGCTGAGGGACTTGGGGATGTCCAGCCCGGAGAACACAAAGCTGAAAGGGGACAGGAAGTATCTGAAAGGTTGTCCCTAGGAGGTGGCCAGGGAGCCGTTCCGGTTGGCAGCAGAGGACAGGACCCAAGGTAATGGATTTAATTACATGTAGAATGATATCAACTAGATATCATGGGGGGGGGCGGAATTCAGCAGTGGAACCAGCTGTCTAAGGAAGTAGTGAGCTCCCCCTCACTGGTGGTCTTCAAACCTGGATGTTTTAGGCTGAACCTGCATTGAGCAGGAAGTTGGACGAGATGGCCTGTATGACCTTTTCCAGCTCTTTGGTTTTAGGATTTTATGAATAGTCTGATTCTATATAAGACAGCTTTGTGTGTTCAAGATAACCTACCTTGCAAGGCTACTATGAGGGTTCAATAGGGAGAACCATGTCTGTCACATTGACTTCTTTGGAGGTCACCGTATGTGGGCTGTGACTTGATGACTCTTTCCTCCACCTCCACCCCATGTCTCAAAGTTGGCATCTTCTTCTCCACTTCTGCCCCTTCTTAGATTTTATATCCTGAATATAAAATTCCATTCTTCTTCCGAGTGATTCAAACAAGCATAGATGGTCTCCTGCCCCCTCTCTCTTGTTGGGGGTCTTTCCAACACCCAGAAATCGGACAAGGTACCCCTGCTGACCGGATAGTGGAATTTCGCTTGCTGTGGAATGGCTGCGCTACCCGATGGATACGAACGACAGACGATGATGAACTTAAAAACCTAATCTGTTGTTGGTGGAATATGCCGTAATTACATATGATTCGGTACTAATATTATCCCTGCATTACTCACAATCTTTAATTAAACACACACACACACAAACAACGCCTCTCCGGTTTTGAAGGCGGATGGGAGAATTAAAAGAGGCGGTTGTGTTGTTTTTTTTATCCCATTTCTACCTGTTTTGCTTTTCCTAGCAAAAAGGGGTTCTTTAGTTTATGTATTCTATCTTGATCCTGACCTGGATGGCTCAGACGGACCTGATCTCAGAAGCTAAGCAGGGTCGGCCCTGGCTTGTATTTGGGTGGGAGAGCACCGAGGAAGTCCAGGGTTGCTTTGCAAAGGAAGGCAGTGGCAATGGAAGCCTCATTCAGAAACGACATGGACAAAATGGAGAAGGTGCAGAGGGGAGCGAGGAGGACGGTCTGGGGCAGGGGTAGTCAAACTGCGGCCCTCCAGATGTCCATGGACTACAATTCCCAGGAGCCCCCTGCCAGCATTCGCTGGCAGGGGGCTCCTGGGAATTGTAGTCCATGGACATCTGGAGGGCCGCAGTTTGACTACCCCTGGTCTGGGGCCTGGGGACCAAGCCCTCTTGAGGAAAGGCTGAGGGGCTTGGGAACGTTCAGCCTGGAGAAGAGGAGGCTGAGAGGGGACAGGATGGCTCTCTTGAAGGATCTGAAAGGTTGTCACTAAAAGGAAGGAAGGGAAAGGTTCCTGTTGGCAGCAGAGGAGAGGAACCACAATAATGGGTTTAAACTACATGTAGAATGGTACCAGTTAAATATCAGGAAAAAGAGTCTCACAGTCAGAGTACAGCAGTGGAATCTGCTGCCTAAGGAGCAGGGGGGTTCCCCCACACTGGTGGTCTTCAAGCAGCGGCTGGACAGATACTGATCCTGGATGCTTTAGGCTGATCTTGCACTGAGCAGGGGGTTGCTCTAGGTGGCCTCTATGGTCCTTCCAACTCTATGGTTCTATGATTCTATTAAGCCACATTCAGATGTCTCTCGCCTTGAAAACCCAGTGGGGTCACCTGACTTGACAGGACTTTACCCAAATTATACCTTGATCCTATGCTTGATAATCACTACAACATTGTGTGAGGGGATATAGCTTTCAAGAGGAGTTACTGAATCAGGGGCACCCTGGAAGATTTGCGGCTAAGCAGGGATTTGCACTCAGGTCTCCCTGGTTGAAGTTCAACACTCCAGCCACAATTCCACACTGACTTGGTTTAAATTACGGTACCCACTTGCCTAGTTCCTGTGAAGGACCTCCCAATCTTGCTCAGTGAGATGGGAGGATAGGACATTGATGCCTTGATGTCACTTCCTGTTTGAGAACAGGAAGTGACCAAAGGCCACTTTAGGAATTTTCAGGTTTCTATGCTCACTCCCTGCCCTCCATGCTCCTGAGATGCATTTGGAACCATGGCTTATTTCTGTTTAAATATGCAAAGGAGATGCGGAGCACCGTCCGCTTAACGAATAAATAGCTTTATTGAGAATTGCAAAGCTTTGTAAAGAGAGAGGAGAAAGACAGTCCTAGCAAGCTAAATGCTTAATTATCGTTAGGTTTTTTTCTCTCTCTCCATTTGACGGCTAGCAGGCTAAATACTGAATGGTTTTAATTGTATTTAAATTGTCTTTAATTCTTAACTGTATTAGAACGCTATGTTGTGCATTGCCCAGAGCTGAGCTACCAGGATGGGCGGCATAAAAATGTAGTAAATATAATATAAATAAATCAATAACAGGGAGGAAGAGTGGTCAAAAGAGCAAGCAGTTTTCATTTGAGTCAAGCAGTACCGAAGAGGAAATTATTTGAAAAATTATTTGAAAAATACCTGGAAGTTCCTGATCTAAACATGCTAATTACATATATCCTCTGATGCCCCCTGCAGGACATTCTTCACATATGCTGTTGACTCATGCACACAACTGAGCTCACGTTTTCCCACAATTTAAACTATGGTTCGTCTAAGCCAGGATTTAGCTTGGAGATGATCTCTCAGATCCACTTGGCCTGACGAAATCCTGGTTCCATCACCTTTGCTCTGAAGCCAGGGAGGGTAGCACCAAGGAACAAGGCAGGATTAGGGCCGGAGGCCTACGGTCATACGTGATGAATGTTAGAAGGGCCTTTGGGGATCACAGCCATGATCCATCTGGCCCAGCACTCAGTTTCGTACAGTAGGCCCAACTAGTTGCCATGGAGACTCAGCAGACACGGAAAAGAGGCCGAGAGGTTGCCTCCTAGCCATGAGAGGTTTGCTGCCTCTGGAAATGGAGGTTGCTTTGGTTCACCTCGGGTAGTAGCTATCTACGTTCCTAACTTCCATGAATCTATCTCATCTCCTTTTAAAGTGGGTTCTATGCAGGGGTGGGCAAACTGTGGCTCGCCGGATGTCCATGGCCTACAATTCCCATGAGCCCCTACCAGTGCTGGCAGGGGCTCATGGGAGTTGTAGGCCACGGACATCCGGAGAGCCACAGTTTGGCCACCCTTGCAGGCATCACATCCCTACTGAGCTGCTTCTCTTCTGAAACTCTTCCTTCTATAAGGATAGATTCAAATGGGTAGCCGTGTTGGTCTGAAGTAGCACAATAAAATCAGAGTCCAGTAGCACCTTTAAGACCAACAAAGATTTATTCAGGGTGTGAGCTTTTGAGCGTAGGCACTCTTCTTAAAGGTGCTACTGGACTCTGATTTTATTGTCCTCCTTCTATAGGCACTGCCCCCAAATCTTGAGGATTTTCCCAAGTAGGAGTCCGAACATTTTCACCCCATTTCATTTTACTGTTCTGGATGATAACCCAAGCAGAGCCATCTGGGGGAGGGGGCATTTCATGAAAGGGGGCCTTTGTTTCAGCTCTATCTGTAAGGACACGATAGCCCTCTTTAAGTATTTGGAAGGATGTCATTTGGAGGAGGGCAGGATGCTGCTTCTGTTGGCTGCAGAGGAGAGGACAAGCAGTAATGGGTTTAAGCTACAAGTACAACGATATAGGCTAGATATCAGGGAAAAGTTTTTCACAATCAGAGCAGTTCAGCAGTGGAATAGGCTGCCTAAGGAGGTGGTGAGCTCCCCCTCACTGGCAGTCTTCAAGCAAAGGTTGGATACACACTTTTCTTGGATGCTTTAGGATGCTTTGGGCTGATCCTGCGTTGAGCACGGGGTTGGACTAGATGGCCTGTATGGCCCCTTCCAACTCTATGATTCTATGATTCTATGACTGCACCGAGGAGAAGGGTCAAAAACAGACCGGGGAATGCTTTTGGCTCTGCGTGGGTCCTGATCTGCACCTGGTCAAGAGACTGTATTAAATAGGGCTCATAACATCTTTCATGCAACTGACCAAGGAGTAATAGAAACACCGTGTTACAAAGTAAATAACCTCAGGTTTGCCGGCATTTATGCACAGCTGGGCCTATTGCAGCCGGCAATCATGATCATGTTGGCAGCTTATATATGTGTGCATAATGTATATAATATATAAAATCTGTGCCACCTCCGAATCTCCTTACGCACTGGTTCCTCGGATTCTCGGCCAATGGTGGCTTGCGGTCTGCCCGTATCGTGCATGAGTCTGATGGAAAACAGGGACCAACAGATTAAACTGATCAAGCCAAGCATCGTGCAGGATCCACCACTCTGCAGATATTTGCCCCAAATGGAATAACCTCCTCGTGGGATTTCCTGGCAAAGGATCCGTCAGCAGGGCCAGCGAGTCAGGCTTTGTAAGGGCAAGAGTCAAGGACCACTGAAATGGGTGCTGGCTTTAGAAAGGTGCTTAAAATGAGGGGTGCGTGGCACCCCCTCGAGAGATGCCAGTGGATTTCTCAAGTGGTTTCTGCGACCCACCGAATAACAGAGAACCTCCTCCAAATTTGCACTGAAAAATTTGCTATAAGTGCATTTTCGTGGTAACTCTGGTCCCGGATCTTATCAGTTTAATACACCACAGGGTGTGTTCCCCCCCCCCTTCCTCCTCCCTGCACACACACCATCACTGGGATTCCCAAAAGAGATGTTGCTGACGTCCATAATTACCTGGTTTGGAAGATGAATGTGCCCGGCTTGGACGGCTTGGCTGTTATGATGAAGCGAGCGCCATTTGCTTGTTTTTCTTTGTTCGTCCAAATTATATATTTTCCCGGCTTCCCTGTAAGCAGTTCTGCATCCCAAGCGGCTCGGGTTCTAATAATGTTTCGGATCCTAAACAGAAAAAGTGGAATTGCACTTCAGGAAGGAAAATTCATCATGGCTCAGAAGTCTTTTGTCCATCTGAGGGATAACGGACCCCCCCCCCCAAAAAAAGCGGGATTTTTCAGCATTTCGCAGGGCCTGCAAAACAGAGCTGTAGTTGAGGCCCGGCGACAAGGAAGGTCAGGGCCCCCTATACGAGTGGTGGTAGCGATTTATATCAGTGCCCTCAGTTCATCCTCTCCCTGCTAGTGTATGTTTCTATGGGATTCTTAGACTGGGTTTATGCATCTTGCCGCAGCATATTTTCTGTTTTTTACGGGATTTTGTATTGTACTTAATGGATTTTTATGCCTATAAATGGATTGTACTTAATGGATTTTTATGCCTATCCTGAGCCTCCGGGGGGAGGCGAGATATAAATTAAAGGTTGATGATGATGATGATGATGATGATGATGATGATGATGATATTTTAAGGGGTTTTTATGGGGGTTTTAGTCAAACATTGTTACCCGTCCCGAGCCCTTGGGGAGAGGCGGGCAATATAGATATAGATATAGATATAGATATAGATATAGATATAGATATAGATATAGATATAGATATAGATATAGATATAGATATAGATATAGATATAGGTCAGATCCTGAAGATGAAACTCAAACACTTTGGCCACCTCATGAGAAGGAAGGACTCCCTGGAGAAGAGCCTAATGCTGGGAGCGATCTAGGGCAAAAGAAGAAGGGGACGACAGAGAATGAGGTGGCTGGATGGAGTCACTGAAGAAGTTGGTGCAAACTTAAATGGACTCCGGGGAATGGTAGAGGACAGGAAGGCCTGGAGGATCATTGTCCATGGGGTCGCAATGGGCTGGACACAACTTCGCACCTAACAAGAACAAAACTCTATGGACAGTTCCAAAAGGCAAAACAACAACATAGATATAATAATAATAATAATAATAATAATAATAATAATAATAATAATAATAATAATAATAATAATAATAATAATAGGAGAAGGGAATAGGCAAAAAATTTCTTTCCCTTCCCTGCAGATTGCTTTTCCCTTCTCTGTTCCACCAATGGAACTGTTGTTGCCCTCCTGCAAGGGGAACTTAGGATCCGAGTCTGAGTTTCTTTACGCGCAACTTGTAATTGGAGAATTTCGCATTGACGACAGAGAAGCGCGTTGAAAAACAGACTTGTGGGTTTCATTTCTCACAAGGGGGAAATGCAAATGGAAATTTGGATTTTCAATTTGCATCGGATCGCTTTTGAGATTCCAACCCATCCCCGGTTTGAACGTTCCCTTCTTTCTCTCGTGGAAAGTTTCATTGATCCTAGTGGAACTGGAATATCCGGAAAGCCAGCTACTTCGTTGACGCATTTGAAGGAGGACTTGAATGGTAATCTGTTATACGGGATGGAATTCATGTTGACTTAGTATGAGTTCCATGATTAAGGAGCCACTTCACTCCCAATTGACCCTTTGCTTGGGTCAATTGCCTTGATAGTTTCTTGATCTCATACAGCTTTTACTTGGATGCACCTTGGCTTGTGTGCTTGTAGGGGAAGGGGCTGTGGCTCAGCGGCAGAGCATAGGCTTGGGAGGCAGAAGGTCCCGGGTTCAATTCCCAGCAACTCCAGATAAAAGGAGCAGGAAGTCGTTGTTGAGAAAGACCTCCACCTGAGATGCTGGAGACATGCTACCAATCTGAGCAGACAATGCTTACCTTGGGGGACCAAGGGGCTGAGTCAGTCTTTGACAGAGAGCCAGTTTGGTGTAGTGGTTAGGAGTGGGGACTTCTAATCTGGCATGCCGGGTTTGATTCTGTGCTCCCCCACATGCACCCAGCTGGGTGACCTTGGGCTCGCCACGGCACTGATAAAACTGTTCTGACCGAGCAGTGATATCAGGGCTCTCTCAGCCTCACCCACCCCACAGGGTGTCTGTTGTGGGGAGAGGAATGGGAAGGAGATTGTAAGCCACTTTGAGCCTCTTTTGGGTAGGGAAAAGCAGCATATAAGAACCAACTCTTCTTCTTCTTCTTCTTCTTCTTCTTCTTCTTCTTCTTCTTCTTCTTCTTCTTCTTCTTCTTCTTCTTCTTCTTCTTCTTCTTCTTCTTCTTCTTCTTCTTCTTCTTCTTCAAAGACAGTGTCATGTGTTCACCCAAGTATTATGAGCTTAGAAAGATATGTCAGGATTTTCTTCCAAATGGCTGTTGAGAAAGACCATAAATATGGAGCTGATCCAAAATGGAGCTCCATTGACTTTGCATGGTGTTCCTAAGGGTTGGAACCCCCCCCCCCCCAGTCAAAAGATTGCAATTGTTTAGAAGAAGACAAAGAGCTGGGTTTTGGCATCTTACTTTGTGCTACTACTATTATTACTACTGCTGCTATTAAGATGATGATGATGTAATTTATTACCCGCTACTCGCAGAGAGCCAGCTGGTGGCAGGTTACAATAAGAAATCCCCACCATAAAAACCCAACCCTTAAATTACAAGGCAAACCAACAGATGGCAGCGATCCCATCCCCCAGACCCTCCCTGACCCCAGACTCCTAGAACCCCCTTTAAAACCTGTGGGTCAGGGGAAATAAGCAGGGAGATCATATTGTCATAGGGTGTTGTAGTTATACCGAGGAGAGCCCAGGTCTTAATCGGTGTGGCCCGAAGGAGTCTCAAAGCGGCTTACGTTCGCCTTCCCTTCCTCTCCCCATAACAGACACCCTGTAAGGTGGGTGAGGCTGGGAGAGCCCTGATATTCCTGCTCGGTCAGAACAGCTTTATCAGGGCTGTGACTGGTCCAAGATCACCCATCTGGTTGCATGTGGGGGAGCAGGGAATCAAATCCGTCTTGCCAGATTAGAAGTCCGCACTCCTAACTACTACACCAAGTTGGCTCGACAGCTGCAGTATTTAAAAACAGATATATGGCTGCAGCATAGGCCTGCCTGAAGGGCTTCCCCATCAACAAGAATCAAATATGCTAGTAGAGTCGCATGCCTATAAAACAAGGCCCGTGTCCCCATTGGTCCTTATTCTTGGGATCGACTGCTCTCCCTTGTGGCCGTTCCCTGAGCAGTGCCTGAGAAACCGTACCCGCATTAATAATTCCCCCTTCCCCCTTGGAATTCTTCAAATTATTTTCCTTCCGGAAGAGTCTCCCAATTTTGCTTGCGAGTTCTGCTTTAGGCGAAATTTCGCGGCGGCTGTAATTGCCTGTCTAGCCCTGGGCTGATCTCCTGCAAGTCTCGACTGGAAGGATCTGTCCGTGGTGCTGAACGGTCGAACTCCCCGGTTCTCCACCCTGCCAGTTTTGCGGCCTCCCTTCCTCCATCTTCCTTGCTCCGGTGTCAAATTTTTCGATCCTTTCATCTCTTGGCGGTCGCCCATGGACTGGCGTGTGCCGTTTCTCGGGCGAGGCCGTTAGAGGCTGCTCACTGGAGAGCTAATGAGACTGTTGTTCACGGCCCTCTCCTTCCCCTTCCCCTTCCCGTCTGCTGACAGCTCCGATCCTGAGCCTCTTTCGATCCGTGACCTCCTTTCTCTTTTGGACACCTGGCGGTAAAGAACATCGGAGCTGCCACATCAGGTCAGGCCAGCGGTCCATCTTGGCCGCGCATCCTGTCATTCAAGCATGGCTCACCCAAGCGCCCCGGAGGGACTTACTAGTGTCATTTGATGAAGGCATCAGCCAGGGCAGGACAGAGATACTGTCCAGGGCAGGAAGGAGTGGCCTCAAGCCTGGAAACTTTAGTTCCATTTGCCATTTTATTAATATCATCCTCAGGGCTCTTGTTGAATTGAAACGGGCTTGAACGCAAGGGACAATATGAATTGCAACCACTCAAACTGGATTGGAGACCGAATCAACTCCAAAGTTCTGATGCTTTCGTTCAGAGCCCTAAACCAGGGGTGGCCAAACTGTAGCTCTTCTGATGTCCATGGACTACAATTCCCATGAGCCCCTGGGGGCAATTGTAATCCGTGGACGTCTGGAGAGCCACAATTTGGCCACCCCTGAAACAGTCCTTGATGCAGGCAGGGGCTCATGGTAATTGTGGTCCATTGACATCTGCAGAGCCACAGCTTGGCCACCACTGAGCTAGTTCCTGGTGTTGGCAGGGGCTCATGGTAATTGTAGTCCATGGACATCTGGAGAGACACAGTTCGGCCACCCCTGAATTAGTGTAACAGAGACAGTGTGACACAGTGGTTTCCATGTCAGACTAGGATCCGGGAAACCCAGTTTCAGATCTCCACTCTGCGATGGAAGTTGGTCAAATGACCATGGGCCAGTTGCACATGCTCAGCCTAAACTACCCTGCAGGGTTGTTGTGAAGGTACAGCAGAGGAAAGGAGAACAACGTAGGCCCTTTTGCATCCTTGTTAGAGACTGGTGGTAGGATATAAGTAAAGTAAATAAAGCAAAGTAAGAAGTCTCATTTGTATCACTGGAAATATGCAACTAACATTACTTATGACTGACTTGTTGATTAATAATCCGTAAAATTCCCGCGACCCAGTCCCTGGTTGTTGTGAGTGGTTTGCTTGTTTTTTAAGTGGCACACACGAGCGCTCGCAATAAGTAGTAAATACACCCAGGAACACCGTGTACAACTGCTGGAGTGCAGGGGCATAAACCGGCACATGGTTTGCGTTTGGATTACTGGTAGCTTTTCCCTTCTACACACTTTTCTTGGATGCTTTAGGATGCTGATCCTGCATTGAGCAGGGGGTTGGACTAGATGGCCTGTATGGCCCCTTCCAACTCTATGATTCTATGATTCTTATTCTAAGAAAAAGCAGAAGAAAAGTTGGTTCTTATATGCCGCTTTTCTCTACCCGAAGGAGTCTCCAACCGGCTTACAATCACCTTCCCTTTCCTCTCCCCACCACAGACACCCTGTGAGGTAGGCGAGGCTGAAAGAGCTCTGACAGGACAGTTTGGTCAAAACAGCACGATCTGGGCTGTGACGAGCCCAAGGTCATCCCGCTGGCTGCATGCGGAGGAGCGGGGAATCAAACCTGGCTCACACAATATGATTCCCCACCCAGCAAGGCTCCTATGGATTTATCCCTGTGAACACTCCTATGGGTGCATGCTGCATCAGACTTAACAGTGGCCCCAGCGAGGGGCAAATGTGATGCAGAGTCGCCTAGCTGGTCCCTCCCCCTGCAGGGGATCCCTGGGTGGCTTCCCATCCAAGCACCGGCCCCGCTAAGCTTCCGAGATCGGCCGTGATCCGTACCGTACCGATCCCCTCCCTCAACAGGCATTGAGCGCCCATTAAAAACCGCTTGCTTTCTTTTCTGATTGCCCGTCTTCCTGTTCTTCCAGGTCTGGAGATGCTCTAATTGGTGATTTGGATATTATTGATTATTGTTGCTCTGTTTTAGAGGATTGTTTCCCATGGCTTTTATATTCTTAGTTGCTTTGGGGGCCTCGAGGGAGAGATGCATTTTTAAAGCCAAACCCGAAGAAGCAGCGTCGGTTTCTGCGTTTGCGGGGCTGGAAACGGTTAGTGCCTGTCCTTCTAAAAAGCAAAAGTGCTCAAAATAGTTACCGATTTATGAATTGCAGCTGTTGTATTTTTTTAAAAAAGACAACTTCCAATCACATGGTATCGCATCTGTCCCTAGAATTATTGATATCCTTTGTGGAGCATTTGAGAGGCTTCACATACGTGACCTCTGTACTTTTTATGACATCCCTGCAAGGCAGGCCAGTATGAGTACCCTCATAGTGCAGGTGGAATAACTGTGGCTGAGCAGAGATCTGAAGGAGCAGCCGTTCAGATCGTGAGAGGCAGCGTGGGGTAGGGGTTAAAGAGCTGTGGGCTATAATCTGAAGAACTGGGTTTGATCCCCCACTCCGCCATAGCCAGCCAGCTGGGTGACCTTGGGTCAGTTACAGTTCTCTTAGATCTGGTCTTGCAGAGCGGTTCTCTCAGGACTCTCTAAGCCCCATCTCACAGGATGTCGTGGGGAGTGAAAAGCGAGGTATATAAAAACCCAGCTCTTCCTCCTCCTTCTCCTCCTCTTCTTCCTGTTCCTCTTCTTCTTCCTCTTTTCATTCTTCTTCTTCTTCCTCCATCTCCTTCCTCTTCCTCTTTTTCTTCCTCCTCTTCTTCCTTGTTTTGTTCTTCCTCTTCTTCATCCATCTCCTTCCTCTTCCTCTTCCTCTTCCTCTTTTTCTTCCTCCTCCTCCTCTTCTTCCTCTTTTCGTTCTTCCTTGTCTTCCTCCATCTCCTTCCTCTTCCTCTTTTTCTTCCTCCTCCTCTTCCTCTTTTCATTCTTCCTTGTCTTCCTCCATCTCCTTCCTTTTCCTCTTTTTCTTCCTCCTACTCCTCCACTTCTTCCTCTTTTTGTTCTTTCTCTCATTCCTCCATCTCCTTCCTTTTCCTCTTTTTTCTTCCTCTTCTTCCTCTTTTCGTTCTTCCTTGTCTTCCTCCATCTCCTTCCTTTTCCTCTTCCTCTTTTTCTTCCTCTTCTTCTGCTATCTCAAAGCCACTCTGCGGAAGTGGCTCCCCGATGCGCCAGCCAGGTCCGTCCTTTTCTGACACACCGCCGTGCCGGCTTTTGACTCGTGCCTCGGGTTCGGCGTGTCGGGAATCAAGGCTCAGCTTTCCATCGTCTCTGCCAAACATGAGCGCTCCCCTATCTGCTGTCAGCTTCCCCAAATTATCCTGCCTGTGTGAGCTTCAGCAAAGATTGGTGCTTGGCGCTCCCTGTCACCGCCGTGTACCGCTGTGACAGTGTGAGTTGTTCAAAGGTACAAACATTGCTACTTTGCTGCTCAAACACTGACGAGTTTCCTCTGGAAGCCAGCCATTTGCTTAATCATGTCAGGGAAGCTCATTGGCGTGGTGCTGGAAAGGAGAAGGTGTACCACCATCATAATCATAGAATCATAGAGATGGAAGGGATCTCCTGGGTCATCTAGTCCAACCCCCTGCACTATGCCGGACACTCACAACCCTCTCGCTCATCCACTGTCACCTGCCACCCCCTTGAGCCTTCACAGAATCAGCCTCTCCATCAGATGGCTCTCCAGCCTCTGTTTAAAATCTCCAAAGATGGAGAACCCACCACCTCCCGAGGAAGCCTGTTCCCCTGAGGAACCGCTCTGACTGTCAGGAACTTCTTCCGGAGGTTGAGACAGAATTTCTTTTGAATTAATTTCATCCCATTCATTATGGTCCGTCCCTCCGTCCCTCTGCTCCATCCTCCATATCGCAGCCTTTTAAATACTTGCTCCACTTGATATTGAGCGTCTTGAGGGACAGGGGCAGGGGCAAGTGGCACCCAGACGGGTCCTGGCACCTTGGTGGAGAGGATCACAAGTCGTAGGGGCTGGGAGAGACCATCTGCCCAGGAGAGGAGCTGCAACTAGAGCTGTCCACCCCAGGTGGGACTTGGAGTTCTCCCTGAATGACAACTGACTCCAGTCTACAGAAGACCAGCTGAGCACCTGGCTTCATTCTGAACCGCACCGCTGGGGCGTCAAGGTTGTCCCACTCTCTCAGCTCGGACTGGTTGCAGCTCTCTCCGATCTTAGGCAGAGCTTTTTCATTGCACCCACTGCCTGGTCTTTTGAAGCCGGAATCCTCATCGAGAGCCAGCTTGGTGTCGTGGTGAAGAGCAGTAGCCTCTCATGAAGCCAGGTTTGATAATCCTCTTCTTCTCCATGCGCAGCCGGCTGGGTGACCTTGGGCCAGTCCCAGACCGATTAGAGCTGTTCTCGCAGTGAAGAGGAGTTGGTTTTTTTACACCCTGCTTCTCTCTTCCAAAAGAGTCTCCAAGCGGCTTCCTTTCCTCTCCCCACAATAGAAACCCTGTAAGGCAGGTGAGGCTGGGAGAGCTCTGACAGGACTGCTCTGTGAGAACAGTACTATCAGGGCTGTGAAGAGCCCAAGGTGATCACAGCTCTCCTAGAGCAGTTCCCTTAGCCCCACCTGCCTCATTCCTCTCCATGCAGCCAACTGGGTGACCTTGGGTGGGATACAGTACTGTTAGAGCTGTTCTCACAGAGCAGTAGAGTTCTCTGAACCCTGCTTGCCTCATTCCTCCCTATGCGGCCATCTGAGCAACCTTAGGCCGGTCACAGAGCTGTTCTTGCAGAGCAGTTCTCTTAGAGCACTCTCAGTCCCACCTGCCTCATTCCTCCCCATGCAGCCAGCTAAGTGACCTTGGGCCTGTCACAGTTCTCTCAAGAGTCCTCTCAGCCCCATGCCTCACAGGAAATCTGTTATGAGGAAAGGAAGGGTAGACAATTGTAAACCCCTTTGAAACTCCTTTGAGGAGTAAAAAAGCAGGGTCCAAAAAACCAGCTCTCACCACGCTACACCAGCTAGTAGACCCCTCGTTCCCCTTCCTTTCTCAAGGAAGAGGCAATGACTTTGAAACTAGTTTAACATCTCCCAGAGCCGCCCTCGCACCCTCGCCTGTCTCCATCTGTCTCCCATCAAAGCTTTTTTTTTTTTTTGGAGCCGCAAATGTTTAGGCCTGTCTTCCTGGAGAAGGTGACGGTTGCCCCGTCTCCCTGCCGGCTGTCCCACCAGCTCCTCTTTGGTCCGCTCTGTCGCGTGCTGCCCATCCCCAGGAGATGGCAGGCAGGTGCCACAGCCCGGCCCTGGCATCCAGCGCTGGCACAGACATTGTGGATGTTTCCGTGTCTATTTAAAACACCCACAACACATCCCAAGAGTTCCAGGAAAGCTGTTCTCGCTTGCCAAGAAGAGCTGGTCTGTCAACGCTGCACAACCTGGTTTTCCATCCAACGGAGAAGGTTGGCACCAGGTGGGGGAGTTTGCTACTGTACCATTATGGTTGTAATGTGGTGCTTGACCAGTGACTGGTTCATTTATCGCATGGCATGCATGGGGCAAGCGGGAAAGCCGAGGCTCATCTGGCAGCCAGGTGAAGGATGTTTGGAGATGGCTCAGCCTTTGTCTGCCTCCGCCTCGTGACCCCTGATGTCCCTGGGGGGAACTCCTCCCAATAGAGGGGCTGGACATCTTCCCTGTATTCCCCACCAACATCCTGGTCTTTCCAGGTTTTCCCCTCCATTTCTTGTTCGTTGCCATCCAACCAGAGTTAAGGATGTCCAAATCCATTGAAGGAGCCTCTTTGATGTAGTGGTTAAGAGCAGCGGCTTGTAATTTGGACAACCAGATCTGTCTGTCTGTTTATATATCATCCATCCATCCCTTCCATCCCTTCCATCCATCCCTCTCTTCCACCCACCTGCCCACCCTCCTGCCTGCCTGCCCACCCGCCCATCCATCCATCCCTCCCTCCCTCCATCCATCCCTCCCTCCATCCATCCATCCCTCCATCCATCCCTCCCTCCCTCCCTCCATCCATCCTTCCTTCCCTCCCTCCCTCCCTCCATCCATCCCTCCATCCCTCCCTCCCTCCCTCCATCCATCCCTCCCTCCATCCATCCATCCCATCCCTCCCTCCATCCCTCCATCCTTCCATCCATCACTCCATCCCTCCATCCTTCCCTCCCTCCATCCCTCCCTCCCTCCATCCATCCATCCATCCATCCCTCCATCCTTCGCTCCCTCCCTCCATCCATCCCTCCATCCATCCCTCCATCCATCCCTCCAGCTATCCCTCCCTCCATCCATCCCTCCATCCCTCCCTCCCTCCCTCCATCCATCCCTCCATCCCTCCATCCATCTATCCATCTTCCACCTACCAGATATCTGTCTGTCTGTCTATCTGTATCTGTCTATCTTCCATCCATCCATCCACCCACCTACCCACCCACCCACCTATCTGTCAGTCTGTCTACTGTTCTGACTTTGTCATTTTATCCTTCCCTTTCTCCAAGCCTCTCAGGGTGGTTTACATTGTCCTCCCTCCACGTACCCTAGTGCCCTCAACCCCGGCCCAGCAAGGGCCTTCAAAGCAAGTGAGTAGCAGAGGTGGTTTGCCCTGACCTTTCTCCTTGGTGGTCCCCCATTCAAGTATCTACTGGGATCTGATGAGGTGGGGGCCATACTATATCACGCCACATCCCTTGATGCTCACAACAAGCCAATAATACCCGTAAACCAAACCCTACAACAACATGTAGACAGACAAAACAGGGGCAAGGCAGCATATGGACCCATGATTCATCAGAGGGAAAGGGAAGGCGAACAAACTAATCCTGCAGGGATTGATATCCCGAACTGGAAATTTTAAAAAGTGGGACCACGCAGCATTCCTGGTGCGTTGAGTTCTATCTGCAAACAAGATCAGGCCATTTAGAGCACCAAGGTCCAGAGAGAAATCCAGAGGAGAATCTCGGAAGCCCCTGTGTCAGCAACAGTCTCAGATCTCATCACATTCGAGAGCCCTTTATTTAGAACTGCCTGTCTCTCCATCAGATGCCCTTGACTCCGGCAGCAACAGGCACCAGAGCATTGATCGAGGCAATCAGAAAGCGGGATAAAAATATTTTAAACGGAATCCAATGGAGCCCTTGTGCCCCTGAGATTTCCTCTCTGCCTCTTGACGAACTCCTGGTCCACCCCATCCCCCGGGAATCCTGCCGACCAGGTTGTGGGGTGGGGGGGCGTATTGGATGGGGGAATCTGTCGCCCCACAGCTGCTTTGACCCCATTCTGTCAAGGGCCAGTGGGTTAGAGGCGGGAAGCTCTTTTAATTAAATCTAGCTGGCAGAGAGCAAAACAGCGTCAGCGCTCCCATCTGTTAGTTAAAGCTCTCAGGCTTGTGAGTCGCCGGAGGGCGAACGGCAGATTTAGGCCATGCCGAAGGGCGGCAGGCAAGCTGGGCATGCTCCGAGAGAGCGGGAGAGCCAAAACAGGAGAGAGAGAGAGACTGAGCAGAGGAAACCGAATCGAATCGACCGATCGGAATCGAAGCTTCCCCGCTTTCTGCTCGGAGGGCCAAGGAGCAAGGGGCTCGCCCGCAATCAGAGCTGAAATTAATCCGCTCCCCAAAACTCTCCTTGGAGGCCCCCCCTCTGCAAAATCTGAGGTCAAACGCCCTTCAAGCGCTGGGATGAAAGAGGGCCAATCCATTTTGTGAATCTCATTGTCCAAACTGAAGGTCTTCCGTCGCTTTGGGGAAAGGCCGAGAAAGCGTGTGATGATCAGAGTGATCCCTGATTGGCTAGGACGACCTAGGCAACCTCGATAGGACATGTTGGGTCTCACTCCCAGTGGGTCTAGTTGTCCTTTGGGATCGCCTCACATTGCAGACCATGACGGTTTTGTGACCCCGCCGCACGTCACGTGATCCCTGGTTGGCTGGGATCGCTGAGAAGGGAATGGCTGCGGAGAGAGCTGTCCAGAGGGGAAAGGGTGACTGTGACCAGTTGTGAACAGCCACGAAAAGGGATGATTAAGGATGTTAAGGGGTGTTCCCCCTCCCCCCCCCATTCGCAACTCACAAGGCAAAAATCAGACATAGGGAAGACGCGGGTCATTTTCGATGCCTGATTCTATTTGGTTTGACAGTTTGACAGCTGACATTTGCCCGTCGACCACGTGATCGTATTTAGCAAGGCACCTTGTCAGCGAACCTGCCGCGGAATTTAGCATTTGACGGTTTATGACCTTTCGGAGGGGAAATCAAAGCCAGGAGACGCCTCCTTGGATGCTGCGGAGGACGGCGGGAGCAAAAACACCCCCCTCAAGAAAGCAAGTGGCAGTTTCGGGCTTGGAGTGTCTCCCTGCTGTTTTTAGCCGGAAATTGGGAGCCGGTTTTTGGAAGAGGTGTGCGTTTCTCCTCCCAACTGCCCACAGCACACTATTTTGGTACACTGAGCCTCGTGATGTCTCATGCTTGGGGTGCGTCGCTGAACTGTTGTGGATTCCAGTACAAACATGAGTCATGGCTCCTTCCCCCAAATCTGGAATTAAATCAGCCTCGAATAGTACTGTGTGTACACTCCCCCCCCCCCCACAAAGCTCACATCAGCGGCTAAAATAATGGATCCCCGGCGTCTTTTTGCACCCTTTTAATGCCTGCTCCACCTGTATAGAGCCAGCTGGGCGTAGTGGTTAAGAGCTGGTGGAAGATTAGAGAAGGGGAGGGGGGCAGGGTTGCCAACTCCAGCTTGGGAAATTCAGGCTGGAGGGTGGTGTTGTAGAAGGGCAGGGAACTCAGTGGGGATGTGATCCGTAGGCATGCCAGGCTCCTGGTGGCACCTGGAGATGTCTCACTCTTTCACCTGACCTCCGGATGACCAAGAACAGTTTCCTTGGAGGGAGGGGAATGGGGGAGGGGGAAACTAACAGAATGCCGGGGGAGCTATGGGAAAAGAATTGCGATAGACCATTTTAAATTGTCATATTTTCGACAGCTTTTATTGGTGTGGCTAATAAATTTACTGTAATCCGCCCCACGCCAGCTTGGTGTCGTGGTTAAGAGCGGTGGCCTCTGATCTGGCGGGAGCAGGTTTGAATCCCCGCTCCTCCTCCACAAGTAGCAAGCTGGGTGACCTTGGGCTAGTCCCAGTCCTGATAGAGCTGTTCTGACTGAGCAATGATATCAGGGCTCTCTCAGCCTCACCTCCCTCATAGGGTGTCTGTTGTGGGGAGAGGAAAGGGAAGGCGACTGTAAGCCGCTTTGAGCCTCCTTTGGGTAGGGAAAAGCGGCATATAAGAACCAACTCTTCTTCTTCCTCAGTAATATCAGAGCTCTCTCAGGATGTCCTACCTCACAAGGTATCTGTTGTGGGGAGAGGAAGGGAAAGTGGTTGTAAGCTGCTTTGAGACTCCTTCAGGCAGTGAAAAATGAGGGTATAAAAACCAACTCTTCTTCTAAAATGAAATTTATTACTATTACTTTTGCTATTGCTATTGCTATTGCTATTGCTATTGCTGCTACTACTACTACCACCACCTTCAACTTGGCACTTTCTAAGCCTTGTATTCTACTGTGGCAGCCAAGTCAGAGAATTCAGATGCCCAGGGCCGGTTTATCTATCCAGCACATGTAACACATGCTACAGGCCCCATGCTTCCAGGGGCTCCTAGAATCATAGAATCGTAGAGTTTGAAGGGATCTCCTGGGTCATCTAGTCCAACCCCCTGCACTATGCAGGACACTCACAACCCTCCCGCTCATCCATTGTAATTTGCCAAACCCTTTAGCCCCTTAAACCTTATAGAATCATATAATCATGGCGGGGCCTTCCTGTCCATGAATCAGGGCCGTATCCTCCCTCCTCCTCCCCCCTTCCCTCTTTAAGGACACACCCATTCCACTATGGTGGGCCCCTCCTCCCCCAGTCCAGCTGCTCCCACTGCAATTATATTCTGCTAGAGTTCCATGAATCCTTAAACTATCTCTGGTGCTACAGACCCCACAAATGCTTAAACCAGCCAGGCAAAACCCCAGACCCAAGAAGGGACTCAGTTCTGTGTTAGGGCAGGGGTAGTCAACCTGTGGTCCTCCAGATGTTCATGGACTACAATTCCCATGAGCCCCTGCCAGCAAGTGCTGGCAGGGGCTCATGGGAATTGTAGTCCATGAACATCTGGAGGACCACAGGTTGACTACCCCCATGCTAGGGCACTTCTCCGGATCCGGCCTTTTGCGTACTGCATGTTTCATTAAAAGCGACACCATCGGAGAGCTGCAGTTGTGCATGCGGCTGGCGCAGTCTTCCGGCGCTCTCTCGCTTGCCTGCCAGCCTCGCGGGCTTTCCCGTCGGGTTCGGGGCAAGCCCCGTGCGCCGCGTCACCTGCCCCTGTCGGAGCGCTTTGTCTCCGCGCACGGCTGTCTGATCCCTACGTGCGGCACGCTCTTCTGAGCATCTGCTTGCTGGGGACTGGGAGAGTGGCTTGTGACTCAGCAGGGAAGGCGTTTCTGAGCGGGACGAGAGCGAAGGGGAGGGGAGGGGAGGCCCGGGGTCAGGGCACAGTCATCCCATGGCAATTTGCTTGGAACTTGGGGCAGGGAGGGGAGGTTCCCTCGGGGAGGCAGGAGTGCCGGAAGCACAATGCCACACGGCTGAGCCACCCCCGGAAGCACACGCTTGGGCCAGGCAGCTGGGGGCTAAGGAGGCGAGCTCCGGCTTAGGAAATGTCTGGGGAGTTGGGGAGTAGAGCTGCAAGTGGGCATGATTAGGAGTGGGAAAGGACCTCAGTGGAGGATAATGAGGGGGATTCCACCCTCCAAAGCAGCCCTTCTCTCCAGGGGAACTGACCCCTTTAGTCTGGAGATGAGTTATTCTTCCGCGGGATCCCCAGGGCCCACCTGGAGGCTGGCATCCCCAAAGGAAGGGATACTGCTAGGGTCGCCAGTTCTGGGTTGGGAAAACTATGGAAATTGGGGAATGGGTGGCGTCTGGGAAGGGTGGGCGTTTGTGGAGGGCAACTGAACTTGGTTGTCTCGAGATCCCCTATATCTCCCAGGGCCACCCAGGAGGCTGGCAGCCCTAATTACTGTATTCACTCTGTAGGGCAGGGGTAGTGAAACTGCGGCCCTCCAGAGGTCCATGGACTACAATTCCCATGAGCCCCTGCCAGCATTCGCTGGCAGGGGCTCATGGGAATCGTAGTCCATGGACCTCTGGAGGGCCGCAGTTTCACTACCCCTGCCGTAGGGCATTATGGCACGTATGGAGATCGAGAGGGAAGAAAGATTCCTGCTGTCCCCCCTCCCCCTGTACGTGTCCTAATTTGCATGTGATGCAAACTGATTGCTCCTTATGCAAATCCACCACCTTAATTTCTGGATTGTCTGCTGGTGTGTGTTCCTGACAGCTGGTCGAAAGCAGAAGAAAGACCAAAAGAAGCTCCCCCCCCACACACACACACACACTCACACACAGGAAATGGCCGGTGCAGTTTTGCGTCTTGGGCCGTGGCAACAGCTTGTCAATCACGCCTATCCCGTCTCTCATTGGTCATTGCTTTACTGATTATTTACTTGCCCACTTCACCCTTCCCCGCCATGGGGACACTGTCGGTCAGCATCGCTCTCTGCCCCTCCAGTTGAGCTTTGCCCACAGTCTAAGGGTGCCAACCTCCAGATAGCACCTGGAGATCTCTCACTATTACAATTGCTCTCCAGACAATCAAGGTCAATTCTCGTGGAATAACTGGCTACTTTGGAGGGTGGACTCTATGGCAGGGGTGGCCAGACTGTGGGTCTCCAGATGTCCATGGACTACAGTTCCCATGAGCCCCTAACACTATGGCAGCGGTGGCCAGACTGTGGCTTTCCAGAATGTCCATGGACTACAATTCCCATGAGCCCCTAACACTATGGCAGCGGTGGCCAGACTGTGGCTTTTCAGATGTCCATGAACTACAATTTCCATGAGCCCCTAACACTGTGGCAGCGGTGGCCAGACTGTGGCTTTCCAGAATGTCCATGGACTACAATTCCCATGAGCCCCTAACACTATGGCAGCGGTGGCCAGACTGTGGCTTTTCAGATGTCCATGAACTACAATTTCCATGAGCCCCTAACATTATGGCAGGGGTGGCCAGACTGTGGGTATCCAGATGTCCATGGATGTCCAATTCCCATGAGTCCCTGGACCAAGGGTTCTCAGCTAGGCCTTCTAGGCCTTCTGTCTTTCCAAATTCCTCCCTGGGCCTAGTTTTCCCAGGAACATGGGGTTCTGGTCCAGTTTCTCCAAGTCACAGTGTACAACTGCACGTGTGCTCTTTGCTGCCCCTTTCCATTAGTGGCTCTCATGCACAGGAGGGTGAAAATGAGAGAGACTCGCTGGATATCAATGCCAGACAAGTTGGAGGAGCAGATGGGCCAAACATGGGTAGTGTCGGTGTGTTGAGTGACATCAAGATGCTTCTGACTTTACGGTTATCCTACGAACCGAAACGTCCTTTCGTGAACACCCATGCTCAGGTCCTGCAAACTGAGGATTTTGGCTTCCTTGATAAAAGGTAAAGGTAAAGGTATCCCCTGTGCAAGCACCGAGTCATGTCTGACCCTTGGGGTGACGCCCTCTAGCGTTTTCATGGCAGACTCAATACGGGGTGGTTTGCCAGTGCCTTCCCCAGTCATTACCGTTTACCCCCCAGCAAGCTGGGTACTCATTTTACCGACCTCGGAAGGATGGAAGGCTGAGTCAACCTTGAGCCGGCTGCTGGGATTGAACTCCCAACCTCATGGGCAGAACTTTCAGACAACATTTCTGGTGCCTTACCACTCTGCGCCACAAGAGGCTCGCTTCCTTGATAGATATGTGGAATTCATTGGTGTAGGAAGTGGTGGTGGGTGCAAACACACACATCTTCAAGATGAGATTGCAGAAACAAATGGGCAGAGGTCCTTCAGTGGCTCTGAGCAACAAGGCCTGGGTGGAAGACTGTCTGAGGCAGTGGTGCTCTGTAGTCTTGGTGCTTTTGGGGAAACAGCAGGAGGGCTTCTGGAATGCTGGTCCTGCTAGTGGATCTTCTGATGGCATCTTGGTTTTGGCCACTGCATGGCACAGGGTGTTGGACTGGATGGGCCACTGGCCTGATCCAACATGGCTTCTCTGATGTTCTTATGTTTGGGGCAGGGATGCTCTGCATCTTTGGTACTTGGCGGGCAAAAGTGGGAGGGCTTCTGGAGTTCTGGTCCCACTGGTGAACCCCCTGAAGACTCCTGGGTTTAGCCCACTGTGTGACGCAGGGTGCTGGGTTGGTTAGGCCATTGGCCTGATCCAACATGGCTTCTCTTATGACTGGGGCAGGAATGTTCTACATCCTTGGAACTTGGCAGGTAACAATGAGAGAGCTTCTGGAGTTTTGGCCCTGTTGGGTGGACCTCCTGATGGCCAGTGGGTTTTGGTCACTGTGGGACACAGATTGTTGGACTGGATGGGTCACTGTTGTGATCCAACATGGCTTCTCATATGTCTGGGGCAGTGATGCTCTGTATTCCTGTTGCTTGGGGAGCAACAGTGGGAGGGCATCTGTAGTTTTGGCCCCGTTGGGTGGACCTCCTGATGGCCAATGGGTTTGAGCCACTGTGGGACACAGGGTGTTGGGCTGGAAGGGCCACTGGCCTGATCCAACAAGACTCCTCTCGTGCTGAGTCTTCCTCTTTTGCTGCTGCCTCCAGCTTTTCTTGCCATTATTGTCTTTCCCAGCGTCTTCTCATAATGCAACCAAAAACCCATAGCCTCAGTTTAGTCCTTTTAGCTTCTAGGGAAAGTTTAGGCCCAGCTTGATCTGGTACAAATATAAATAAATATGCACAGTCTCACAACAATCATAGATATCTTGTCATAGACCATTGGAAAAAGAGCCTCTTGTGGAGCAGAGTAGTAAGGCAACTGAAATGCAGTCTGAAGCTCTGCCCATGAGGCTGGGAGTTCGATTCCAGCAGCCAGTTGAAGGTTGACTCAGCCTTCCATCCTTCCGAGGTCGGTAAAATGAGTACCCAGTTTGCTGGGGGGTAAACAGTAATGACTGGGGAAGACACTGGCAAACCACCCCGTATTGAGTCTCCCATGAAAACGCTGGAGGGCGTCACCCCAAGGGTCAGACATGACCCTGTGCTTGCACAGGGGATACCTTTACCTTTACCTTTTTAGACCATTGGAGGGGAAGTGCAGTGGAAGGGATGCTGCAAAACCATGGAAGGGGTGCAGAATGGAACAAGCGATCTTCTCCCGGCCCTGATAACCGAAATCTTTCTTCTCCTTTTCCGGAACCTGATTCCCCTTCTGCATCCCCCTGCAGCTGTCTCTTGACGCGCTGGCCTCTTGCGTACATCTCCCTTCGCTCGGCCATTCTGGAGCCGTCATTGAGGTGCATAATTAATTGGCTCGATATTCCCATTTGTCCGTCTTGAAGTGCTCGGCTGTAACCCTAATCGGGCGCCATCCTTTCGCTCAGCTTCTCTGGCTTAGAATGTGAAATGAGATTCCGTGCCGACCTCTCCAGGATTCTGCAGGCCATGCAGCTTGCCTCTTATGCTTCGGCGGGGCATGTTCGGAAGTTCTTTGATGTCAAGCCCTTAAAATCTCTGGAACTCTCGCGCCGAGCGCTTTGAACTGTGTGCCCAACGTACTGGGCCCTGCAGCTTCTTTTGTTTGTTTGGCGAGCATTTTAGCTAGTTGCAAGAATTCGCTCAATTGAATCCTGGAATCCTAGAGTTGGGAGGGGCCATGCAGGCCATCTAGTCCAACCCCCTGCTCAGTGCAGGATCAGCTGAAAGTACCCGAGATAAGGATCTGTCCAGCCGCAGCATGAAGGCTGCCAGTGAGGGGGAGCTCCCCACCTTCTTGGGCAGCCCATTCCACTGCTGAACTACTCGGTGTGAAAATTTATTTCCTGATATCTAGCCGATAGCATTCTCTGCATAGTTTAAACCCATGGCTGCGGGTCCTGTCCTCTGCTGCCAACATGAACCACTCCCTGCCCTCCTCCAATACTTTCAATACTTTCCGATACTTCACAAGAGCCATCCTGTCCCCCCTCAACCTCCTCTTCTCCAGGCTGAACGTTCCCAAGTCTCTCAGCCTTTCCTCACAGGCCTAGGTCCCCAAATATTAGATATATGTTCACCTATTCTATTTTTTTAAAGTTGAGAAGTCATTTGTTTGTTTGTATATTGATTCATTTACTTTGTTGGGCCCCACCTGGAGGCTGGCAACCCTCCCCGATCAGGACTCTACCCCTTTCTTAGGGTTGCAGGTCTTGTCTAAGAATAAGGGAGAAGGAGGCAGCTGACTTACGGTGACCCCTTGTGGTTTTCAAGGCCAGAGATGGTCAGAGGAGATTTGCCACTCCTGCCTCTGTATCATCACCCTAGTGTTCCTTGGAGGCCTCCCATCCA